>NC_133775.1:40389074-40459155 GCF_003597395.2 Chelonoidis abingdonii | reverse complement strand
TCTCTGAGCTGGTGTTCCAGCTCCCTGTGTGGTTCCGTGTTGTGTACCTTGTGTTGGTACTGTGGTCCTGTGTTCCGGACCTAAATTTACTGCTGTTTGTATGCGGATTGTTTTCGTGTGGTGCCTTGGGTAAGCGTGAAAGTTCGTTTCCTCCTCCTTAGATACCTTTTAGATACTTGAAACTGCTATCATGTCCCTCTCAGTTCTTCTCTTTTCCAACTTAACAAACCAATCTTTCATTTCGGTGGTCATAGGTATGTTTCTTAGACCTGGTGGTATAATTCGTCTATGTTTCTCGGATCTCTCTCATTTTGTTCGGCACATCTTTCTTGAAATGTCTGTGTGGGTTCGACTGGGACATCTTATGTGTTGGATCAACCGAGCGCAGCTTCAGGTGGAGGAATGATTCGGTCGTGGTCTGTACTCCCTGGCACTGTTTATATATGTCTCCAGGTGTGTTTGCTTTTTTTGACAGTGCATTCACATGTGTATCTAGTTTGCTCTGTGGTGCGTATAACTAGATCCTTTCTGCCTTTACTCTCTTTGGACTGTTCTTTCCCTTTTCTGTATGTTTGAAACTGATTTGTTCCTTCTAAGGGAGCAGGTTTGCGGATTTTTGTTGATTTCATCTATTTACCTCAGCCTTCTTGTAATTTTGTTCTCTATCTCTCTCTTTTTTTTCTAGAGATGGTGATTCCCCAGCCTCCCTAGGAATATATTCAGGTGTTTAACCACTCGTGACTAGTGAACTTTTCTAGATGTCCAACCTCAACCTCCCTACTGCTAAAGTTTAAAAAACGCATTGCTTCTTGTTCTGTCCTTAGAGGCTAAGGTGAACAAGTTTCTCCTCCTCCTTAGATACCTTTTAGATACTTGAACACTGCTATCATGTCCCCTCTCAGTCTTCTCTTTTCCAACTTAACAACCCAATTCTTTCAACCTTTCTTCATAGGTCATGTTCTCAAGACCTTATCATTTTATGTTAGATCATGCAAGATCTTGTGGTTAAGCCAAGGTGATCTTTTGCCACATTTTCTATCTTTCCTACCCAGTGGAATAGCTTGCTTTTGGGCCCTTAATAGTGTCCCTTTGAAAAACTACCAACTCTCTTCAGTTGTTTTTGTCATGCTTTCCTTGTATCTCCAAACTGTTCACTGAAATACATGGAAGTTTGGATTGTGCGAGGAATGGAGGAGTAGCACATAAATATAATCTCATAGTTGTTTATTTTAGAACAGTGATGCTCAGTAAAATTATTTAATGATTATTAAACTCTTGTATCACCAAAACCAACCATTGTCATTATGACCTTGTTTACATTGGGCTTTGAAACTCATAGGACTCTGCCTAAACACAGTGAATCTGGTGTTAAATATGGTTTGACTAGCTAATGTGTAAACCAATGTAAAATCATTTTCTAAAACCATGTTTATACCTATGACCTAGGTTTTATTTGCCTGCCTTTCTTTATGACTGTAAAAGTAATGACATTTTACTCAGTCATCAGAAAGATGTGGGCCTATAGAATTTTGCAAGGCCAGTCTAAGGTCAAGAGATTTTTGTATCCCCAAGTGTTTGTTTTATTATTAGGCTTTTACTTTCTACTATTGAGCTCTCCATCACCTCTTGCACTGTAGTTCCTGGGAATTTTGAAATGAAAGGTATTAAAATAGAATACAGACTTTTTAAATAACCTAATTTTCTGCTGTCATTTTTATGCAAGAGCACTCTATAGATGCAAAAGCTGGTACACTTATGCTCAAATGAGCATCTTGCAGTTCTTGACAACCATCTGCTTATAGCACTTCTCTCTCTTTCGATGAGCCCAAGTGGAAAAGTAAATTGACACAAACCCTTTCTGCAGTAAAGGAACTGAAAGTATATATGCTTTGACAATAAAGCTCATGTATATTCTTACAATTTATATTTTTTTAATGCTTAAAAACAAAACATATAAAGAAAACTCTTGGTTTTGGGATATCCCTAGGTTTGGGAAAGTGCTGCAGTAACATTTTTGTGTGCTAATTCTTTCCTCTAGAATGTCATCAAGAAGTAGCGTGATAGTTCTTTAATTTGTAGCTTGCTTTTGATATGTTCAGTTCCTTCTTTCCTTCCCACCATGGTATGTAAGCACATTCCTCAAAGAACTGAAACAAAAAAGCCCCAAAATAGAAATCTTACTATTCACCCTGTACAACATCAGCTTTTGCTCACAATAAGTGATATTTAAATTCCTGGTTATATTCACACCATATAATTTCACTACAAACATTTCACCCTTTTCTAATATACACTGAGTTCTTGTAGGTAGACTATTTAAAGAATTCAAAGTTTTGACTACCAAATTTTCAACCATAATCTGAGCAATCTGAAATGGCTGCTAGAGACATTATGATGTAATGGATGTTCTAGAAGGCAGGTAATAGAAGTGGTGAATATGGAGGTACAGGGATGTCTTTGTCAAAGGTTCAGTTACTTTCTCAGCCCTTCAGATGGGTAATCCCTGGCCCTGGAAGGCAGAGACTACCTGAAGCACGAATAGAATCAAACCCTACCCACAGGTATCCCAAATCTCAGTGAAGGTCCTAAATTGTATTAGACTGATACTGTATCTCTATAATTATGAATTATGAATTTTGGAATTGGCAGGTAATTAGAAGATATAAGGATGCACCTGATATCATGGTGCAACATGTGTTTATCTCAGGGATGCAATGAGACCTAGAGCTTCAACTCACTGCTCTTTGTGGGAGTTGCAAGGGCAGATCATTTGAATTATATGGCCCTAAAATAATTTCCTACTTATTTTACGCAGTAGAGGCTTAACACACAGTCGGTCATTTTCTGGAGAGGATTAGTAAAAGTGGAATACTTGCTCACCATACAAAATAGGAAGAGGATTAGTCCCTGTGGAGGTCTCTGCCACACCTGCCAACACTGATTGCTCCCAAATAGCTAGAATATACAAAGTCATAAACTCTGTACAGCTTCAAGTACACCCCAGTGAATGATGATTTCAGAACACGTTGCATGCTAATTACTGTGCTTAGGGTGAACTGGACAAAAGAGAGAGATGCATGAATACTCCATAGCAAGATGTTTTCTTCTTTTTTCCCCACTGTTCTATCTGCTCTCTTTATTTTCTGATTGGTGGTGTTCCTCCTCCCTTTTTCATGCTACTGCAAAGCATGCTGAATGATGATGAGAGAAAGCTCTTTGGAAATTCAGGCAGTCATTCCTCATTAGCTCATTTGGGTACTGGATGTCCAGGTCATGTACTGAACCAGTCAGATATAGGCTACAAAGTTAGTTATGTTGCCAAAGTTAGTGCTATCTGCCTCTATCTGATAATAATTTCAGTCATGAGGCTGATCATGTTAAATAAATGTGCTAACTAAGAAAAAAAATATTGTTACTATGACAAAATATGTATACAAGTGCTTTATATTGTATGGCACTTCACAAGAAGAAACAGATAAAGGCACATTCATTAATGAGGTTACAGTTCATACACCCATTCAATAAAGGAAAAGGTAAAAGAATGATTAATGATAAAATGAAAGGAGGAGAGGGTTCAAGATGAGTTTCAAAGGGGATTAAGATAAAGAAAAGTGTGCTTGGTAGGATAATGAGACTATTACATAAAGCAGCAGAATGAAAAAAGAGAAAGAGTGGAAAAGGTGAAGAAGGGAGAATTGAAGAAAGCACAGAGAACTGGAGGAGGAGAAGGTCAATAGATTTGATAAAGACCAGGAGACCATTACAATCATTTAATCTGACCCCTGCACAACTTTCAACTTTTATATTTTGCAAAAACCAAACCATACCCAGGATCACATTAGTCACACCCATCTCATATTCTATGCAGAAAAAATGTTAGTATCATGGTAAATTGACCACACAAGAGTCGAGAAATATATTCTTACAGCAATTGTCTTTCTGCCCCATTGTATCTTTTCGTTACATAGTCATACATGTGCAATAGTATTATACTGTCTGTAACCCTGATTCAGCAATCTGTATCTTTTTACTCAAGTGCTTAAAGTCCCAATTGATTTAGGTAGGATTTGACTTCATTGGGATTTAAATGTTTCCTTAACGTTATGCAAGAATTTGAGTGCTTTGCTGGTTAGGGATGGACTTATGCATGTGCCTAAATGCTTTTCTGAATTGGGCCTATGTGTCCATCTATGTAATATCAAGGCTGCAAAAGCAGATTCTTACTTTAACTCTCAGGCACTCATCTCTTGCCTGAGGATATAGTGGAATAATCTCATCTCAGCTTCTTCCCCAGAAAAGTGAGAGGAGAAAACAAAGTCAATATCTTTAGGACACCTACCCCCGCTAATGGGCAGAATCCATACCCTGACATGCCTAACTTTTGTGAAATGAAAATCTAGTAAGAGTAGTAAAGATAAATGTATGCAAAACAACTGTAAAAAATGGCTGTGGGGTGGGTAGGGTAGAAAAGCTACCAGAATTCCATGAACAGGTTCTATAGATACCAGCACAGTGGCTGCCATCTGGTGTATTTAAAAAACAAAACAGTTTTTCCCCCCCAGTAATGTCACAGTCTAGAACTGAGCAGATCTAAATGTGTTTAGATTATGATATCTGACAAGATCACAGACCATAGTGGTATGGCTGCAGGCTAGCAAATGTTTATTGTTATATTCATTGAAGCCTGAGGAATCAAAATAATAGCAGTAGGAATCTCATTCAGGTTGCCAGGATAACCATGCCAAGAATCATCATTTGCTCACCTGGCAGGATACAAATGTGTATGATCCCTATACAAATATTGACTGAACAATCTTGCAAAATAAAATCTTCTTAAAGACAATATGTAAAAAGATTTGGAGCAGCCACTGTCATCACATTGCCCTGTTCTGACACCCTTCTCCATATAGACCTTATTGTAACAGTAGTGCCAGAGAAATCAGTAGGTTTGCTCCTGGAAAGAATACCATTCAGCATGGGTAAGAGTCATAGAATTGGACTGACAGAGAAAAAAACAATGTGGAATCACAGGATACCCGGCCAAGAGCTAGCAAGCCTCAGTCATGCTTAATTATTAGAATATTGAAAAGATGAGGTATATTCAGAGTATCAAGGCATCCTCCTGGTGCAGTTGCTATAACTTATTCATTCTAAGATGTACCATGGCACTTCCAGTGTCATTAGACCAGGGATGGGAGAATAGCGTTTGCTTTAAAGTGATAGACCACTGCACAAGTGCCAAGCTAAGAAGTTGAGAGATGCTGTTGTAGCAAAAAGATCTTCAGCAGTCCTCAAGTGAAAGATCTACATTATTTAAAAGATGAAGGGTAAAAAGATGCTGTAGAAGTGTGTAGATATAGCAATTTAGAAGCAGAGGAAAGCTCTATAACTTTTCAGTCTCCAATAAGTCCACATTCGGATTCAATATTTTTTTCATTTACAAACTTCAGCATGCAGCTTATTTATCTTCCCTATTAGTGTTTTAAGCAAGGCACAGACTTCACAATGCAAGGAGTTATACAAGGATCTCATTTTAATATTTAAAATAAAAAAAAAAGATTCACAGAGAGAAAGAGACCTCCTAGTCACAAAGTTAGCTTCTATTATTCTATATCCTATTACTAGACACCACAAACCACAGATCAAAGAGTTCCATTCAATTGTATTTACAATGGCTAGACTTGAGGAGTAAAGCTAAGCTCCTATGCTGTTCACTGGCAGCAGCTGTTTGTTGCTCACCATACCTTCTAAAGGTGTCAAAATAAGGATTTAGGAGCCTCAGTTCAGACTCCTGTTTTAAAAAATCTTAGCCCTGGGTTCTGAAAGCATTTTCTTCATTTTGAGGTAGTTGAGGAGGATGAAATTCATTTCACTTACACTGAGCCAAGCTCTGAGACTGTGGGAGGAGGAGTTGGAAAAGTGAAATTTACCACTCCCAATCCAAGACCCAGAGTGCAGGGTTACTGTGCATCTTCCCCCATCTACCATTCAAATTTATCAGCTAGAATAGAACCCATAGCCCCTCTGCACCAGTTGTATGGGTGTTAGGACCAATGAATTCATATAAATATGGTTCTGCAGACTTTTCCTCTTTGTAGCTTCTCACTCTCCTTATTCAGGGCTGCCATATTAACCCTTACCAGGGCAAACAGTATATGCACAGGCACATCTTTGAGCCACTTCCATTGAGTTCCAAACCCTACTTCAGGAGTTAAGTAGAGTGGGGGACCTTGCACTGAATGAATTTCACCAACTTTGATGCTCAGCCTTTAGACCATTACCTAAATTACATCTGGAAATTGGGTGCCATCTAATGAGGTTTGCGTGTGGTCTCAGAGGAGAGTGGTACCAAGAAATGTTGGCAGCTGAGGATCATTGGGTAGGGTCTCTTGTGAGTGGGTTTCAGCAGTTAGACTGTTAGAACTGGCCACTTCTAATGCAGCCTGTCAGGAGGGTTCTGCAGATGGAGGTGGGTACTGGGATATTTGTCAAAGTTGGCAGTTAGAGAAAAGAAGTAGAATCAGGTGCTTGTCCATCAGCAGCAATGAAAATGTTTCAGAGGGCACCAGGGAGAGAGAGCATCTCCTGACGCTTGCTGATATTGGGTGAAAAGTGATCGGGATGCCTCTGGGAGAATGAGGTGCTTTTCGGGGCAGGTTCAGGCATTGAAAGAAGAGTTGAGGTATTTGGGGGACTGGAGCAGCTGATACAGGGTAGGATCTGATCAAAGCTTTTGTGGGAGTCATTTTATAAATGCATATGCTGGACCTCAGTGTTCTAAGGGCTATAAGATATTTTTAAGGCTTGCTAGAGGCCAAATACCTCTATTTTAAAACCTTATTTATGCATATCATGATTATCTGTTTCTTATTTTTAAACTTTCCTCTTACATATTAAAAGAATGACCTTATTTAATATAATTTAAAAATGGGAACAGGTTACAAGCAAGGCACAGAAACCAAGCAACTAAGCAACATGATGAAGGTCTTGCAGAATATTGTAGCTGTATTCCTGACATAATTTGTTAGTGACACAAATAGCATGTGATTAATAGACATTTTGAAATTAAATTATTCAATTATTTTTCAGAGAACTATTTATACTTCAAATTAAACCCATTAGATTTTTTCCCCTTCAGATTTCTTATAGTAGTATCAGAAAAGATATATTGAGCAATTAACCCAGGCTATGCTTTGTATTAATTATGCAAATTTTTAAAATGTTCTGAAACTTACTTTTATCTATTCTTTTAATGAAAGTATAAATAACATTTTAACTATCTATAGACTAACTTTTTAAAACGATCCTTTAAAAAATCGTATCAAGATCTACATAACATGAGTTATTGTCCTTCAGTTTATGTAATGTGTAGTTTTAAACATCCCATAATTTAGTTTTGAAGATTATTTACCTCTTACAAAATTAAACCTAACTTTAATAAGCAAAATAATTTTAACTTTTGCAGCTGAAAAAATGTTCAGATGCTGTATTTGTTGTTAAAAAAACTAAAGCTAATATCAATTCCACTGAAAAAGAACTTAACTAAGACAATATAGTTACCATGGCTGTTAGTCCACAGAATCTTATTGTTGTGCTCTGCAGTTGTAGAACCTTATTGTGATTCTCTGGAGGAAATATTCGTTTTCCACTGGTCATATACTCTATCTGCACTTCCAGAGAAGGGTTTATATTATCCTTCGCTCCTTTTCCTTTGGCTAGATTCAGCCCTACGCACTGTTCACACTGAAAGGTGTAGAGAGGAGAATCACAGTACCCGAAGCACCTAGCAGGAATAGAGGCTTGCAAAGCCAGAGTTCCTCCTTCCTCCTAGAATTTCTCAGCCTCACACTCTTGTACCAGCATTGAAGAAGGTGCAGCATACACCAGCCTCTCTGTCCAGCTCAGCTTTCTGGGCATGGAGTGGGCATGGTGCCATGTCCAGACTCCTTGCAAGGTCTCAATACTATGGTGGCACAGGAGGAAACAAGCCAGTCTCTGTGTGGAAGATACCAGGGGTGGGGTTATTCCTTCCCAACTCTCTGCCAATCTATTGTGTAGAATCTGGCTCTGTATTTTTAAAGTGCTGTCAGGAACTCTATTGGGAGTGTCATAGATGTCTTAGTGTTAAGGCAAGTTCTTTAGCTCACAGCCAGCCAAGCTAAAATTTTAGAGGGGTCACAGCTGAATTTTGTTGCTCTGCTTTTCTGGCTCTTAACACCAGGAGTTTGTAAATTGACGGAACAGGACAATTCATTGGTTTGGTAATGGGATATGGAGAATCTTATGAGTGGGTCATGATTTGAGACCAGCCCAGCTGGCGATAAGGATTTACAATCATTACTGTTTGGAGATATGTAAAGTAATTGATGGTTTCAACCCAGTTACTGAATGGTTGTCTACCAACATCAAAATATGAGCTATACAGGATTCCATTGATTTGGATGGGATTGTACTATTGGCTAATCCATATTATCCTGGCATTCGCTGAATGCTCCTCACTACTTCTGCTCCCTTTTTGGAACTGGCAGGTAGAACCACACCTTCCATCCTTCTTCTCTCCCCTTCCATCCCTGGGCAAGACTAATTGATATCTGTCCATTTAGAATGAGCAGAAACATGACATAAAAAAATCAGAATTTTCCCAATTAGTTCATCCGAGCAGGTTCTCTCTATTTGTGAAGTACTGAGGGTTTTTATATACACATTTTTTCTAGTCAGCTCAATCCAGCAGAAAAGATCCAAGTCCTGCTCAGCTTCTGAAAGGTCACGAATCTTGGCTCTGTGCCTAGCTGACATATTTAAAGGAGAGCTCAGCCTGTTGTTAAAAGTCCATAAGCACTACACAACACCTGTGCTACTGCAAAGTGCAGAGTCAGCTGGGACATTAAGAACATTATTTTAACTTATGGATGCTTCAGTAGCCTCAGAATGGTTGGACTTAAAAGATGTTAGAGTATACACAAAAGACAGTAATATGATCCAGATGTTTTTAAATCCTTAGAAGTGCGATATTTCAGCATAGAGCAAAACCAACTCTGCTGTCATTATTTTCTGTATAAAATTAATATATTTCTGACAAGCTTGCTTGGGCATTTTTTTTAAAACTTACTTTTGGTAATAGACTTTTATCCACTTTTGTGTTGATCTTAAATAGTGGAATCCAATCCTGCTTTGTGTAGTGCTTTGAAGTCAATAGGACTTCATATAATACTTTGAAGTCAGTTGGGTTCCACACAGGCAGACTGTTATCCCATCAGAGCCCCATGGCTTCTGCACACAGCATAATGTATGATCAAATTAGTTCATAATGGTGAGCTAGTTTCTGAAATATTTAGCCTTCACAATTCTGCCCTATGTTACTATGCAGTATGTATTCATTTATCAGGGTAATAAGTTTCTTTACATCAAAAAACAAGCAATTTCCTACAAAAAAATGATGAACCATATTACAGCCCCAGGGTCTGTTCCAAAATACTACTAACTCAAGCAGAATGCAGGAAGGGTTACTTGTGAAAGGGGCTTTGTACTAAACTGAGATTGGCCTGAGTAAGAACTGAGTATGGTCTTTAGGATTAAACCTTTCAGCATCCGCACACACTGAATCTTGTACTCGGGCTTTCACTGAATAGCAATACACATCCTTTGTATTGGGCAAAAGATTTAGAGATTTAAAAACTCCTAGAACAAATCCTTCATTCAGAGACAAGAGTTCTAAAGTGAAAGATGATTTTTGGGGAGAAAAATATGCAGTGTTTAACTGAGTCTGCAATTCCTGGCAATGACCATTTCAAAAATGTTTGGGCATTTGCTTTTCAACTTTTTCCATTTTAGTTTAATACAACTATCAAGCTAACTAGCAAGGCTAACCCACCTTTTACAGTTTGGATAATGGCTGTGAGACAAGGTTCATAAGTGCTGCTACTCTACTAGTTGTTAGAGTTTTATTTAAAAAACAAAAATGTTTCACAGTGGAAGGGCTCAATGTCCATTCTGAACTTTTTGGCCATGAAAACAGCCAGTAGTCAGAAATAGCAGTGATTAATGTAATTCTAAGCCAAAGGACTGGGAAAATGCTGATGGAAAGTCATACTGATGTCCACCCACCTGTGCATATCTGATCAATAACTGAAGCCAAAATTTTTGAACCAGTATCCTCTATGAGATCACATTTGGGGCGGGGGGAGGGCTAGGTGTGGGAAGCACTAGCACTCTTTATCCGCCACAGTCATAATTACTGTTGCCATTAACAATGCAATGATTGCCACCTGTGCTATGGACACCATCACGGCTTCCACCTCTGTCCCAATTGCCATTAATCCTAGTGCTATCAGCATGACACATTCTCTCACCACATTCTTTTTTCCTAGAAGGCTAGCATGACATGAATCTATGCTGCATTCTAACTAAACTTTATTCCTGGAAATATTAATGCTGAGATATTTCCTGGCGGTATTTCTCCTTGGATCTTGAGTATATTACAACAGTTATTGCAAATCTAATATTAGCCAGAATAAAAGCAAGTCATCTCAGATCAATGTTAGGCATCTTAAACTATATGACCAGGATCCACAAAGGCATTTGTGTTGATGAAGTCAAAGTGACCATGACCAGTGCCAGGAAATCCTCCACTATTTCTAACTCAGATGATGCTCAGCAAACTTCAGAATGGCTATTGCCATTTGTCATCGATTATAGTCAAATGTGTGAGCCCAAATGGGCACCACTGGGCACTATTGCACACTCAGGTAGATGGCAAAATCTTATCTAAATATTCTTTAGAATATAAATATCATGTATGATCCAAATCCATGAAATCCCATTAGTAGTGGGAAGTTGGCTTTGAGAATACCCATCTGCTTCAAGTTTGGTTGAAGGATGGAAGCCTATGCTTGGAAGCTGAAGAACAGTGAGAAGCTTAAATGGACAACATTAGAATTCTCTGCATACTTAGCATTTTTTTTTCCTTCCAGGGTTCTCCAGGTGAACGTGGATCAGCAGGAACTGCTGGCCCTATTGGTCTACCAGGCCGTCCAGGTCCTCAAGGTCCTCCAGGCCCAGCAGGAGAGAAGGGTGCTCCTGTAAGTAATTCCAAGGAGATGGAACATAAGATTGTTACAGTACAGAAGTTATTAATTTTCATTCAAGAACTTTAGCTGCTCACACTGCAGGACCTTCCTATTGCATATGTCCCCATCACACCTGCCCTATTCCTTTTATATTTATAATATAGAAAATTGCAAAATAAATTAAACTGGATGACAGCATTTATATTTTTGCACATTATAATACCTAGGAGGAGAAGTTCAACAAGGCTGAATCATTATTAGTACAAAGGTGGCAGAATCCATTCATAAAATATTTTGCCAAATTGTAATTTTGATTCAATTTTTTTATCCTGCTTCTGCATATTGAAATGCAAATTTATTTCTCACTTTGTTATCAAATTTCATTCACTCCTATTTTTCAGTATGTTCTTTCTCAGCAGTTGGTGCCTTTCTGGTACTTTTTCAGTCTTTGATGTGATCATCGATGAATACCTGACTACTCATTTTTTCAAACTCTCAGCCTGCTTTTATTTTAGGCACATAAAGCACACTGCTCACCAGAATTATTATTATTGTTTGTTTGTTGTTGCTCCTTTGGTATCATTTCTATTCTTATTTGCTGTCTCTTCCCTCTTTTTTTACCTGACCATCTCAAGAGCCATTTTGAAAACGTGAAATAGTTGTTAACATAGTTACTCACACAACCACATATTAACTGCCATGTGATATAAAGTTATGAGCTCTACAGTTTCACATATATGGGTCCCTATTATAGTTTGGCCAGCCTTATGGAAAAAAATTCTAGAGGACTGGAACATGGTGAGTTTGAATATCAAACTGAAATAGAAAATATCAGGATGAGTTTGGCAGTCAGTTACCTGAAGAAGAGCTCTCTGAAAGCTTGTCTATCTCACCAGTGGAAGTTACCCCAATAACAGATATTACTTCACCCATCTTGTCTTTCTAATGTTTGTGAGAGGTTTTCATTTGATCTTTGTGAGTGTGATTGTGTGAATGTGATGAAGGCCACCATATAACAAGAAAGGGATTTCAGTCAGGCATCTTTGTATGTTGCTATATAACGATTTGCATATTGGTTGATGAAGTATGAATTAATTGTGTAAAATTCTTAATTATTCTCTTGTGATAAATACAGATGATTTTTCTTTCTTCAGGGTGAAAAAGGTCCTCAAGGTCCAGCTGGACGAGATGGAGTACAGGGTCCTGTAGGTCTTCCAGGTCCTGCTGGTCCTGGTGGTTCTCCTGGAGAAGATGGTGACAAGGTCAGTCCTTATTGTTTGCATTTGTCTGCCTGTGTGATGATTTATACACAAAATGGACTTGCTGTAGCTGTCATCACATTAGACACTGTGGCTAAACATCCCTTTTTTTAAAAAAAAGTCAGACATCAGAGTAATAGGGGATCAGGATCTGTGTCCAAGCAACAGTAGACAATTCAAGATTTCTACCAGCAGAGAAGTGAGGTTGAAACTGTAGCAAAACAAATCAGGATACATGATGTTAAAATTTATTTTTGCCTATTTAAAAAAACTTGGCTTAGTGAATGAGAAATATAAAACATTCCCAATAAAGCATAGTCATGTAATCTTGTTGATGGTGGAACAGGGCCTCAGCATTAAGTATTGAGAGCATAAAAACAAAGAAACTAATTCTTCCTGGTCTCACTGACTCCAAGAAGAGTTGAGGGTTCTCAGCATGTCTCAGGATTCAGCTTAGATTTGGTCTAGTTTTATTCTTTGAAACCCATCACAGTTTTAACTAGCTTCACTGACACACATAGAAGTACTTTGAAGTTTACATTTATAGTACATGGCTGTGTTATTTGTGTTATTATTTAACTAGGAATTTTTATGCTCTAGGAATTATTTGGGGGAAGGTCTATGGCCTGTGTTATACAGATGATCACAATGGTCCCTGCTGGCCTTGGAATCTATGAACCCACAAGAGAGTCCTTATGTTAAATCACACAAACTGTCTTTTATTATTGTGCTAAACCAAATAAAACTTCCTTAGATGGTTACTGGGTAATTTGAGTCTAGTTGAGGTGCTGAAATACCATGCACAACAATGAGAAGCAGTTGTTCAGTCATGTGTAATTAGATTAGTCTATAAATCAAAGTATTTTCATTATCAGTTCATATTGAAGCTAACGTGAGAAAAAACAGTTGCTTTATTTATAACCCAGTTGTAGTATATGTCAAAGCGAGGTCATGTTGCATTTTCCAGCATGCCAATCAATATCTGGATTAATCTGTCATACCAAAGTGATTGACCCATGCAAAACTGTTCCCCTTAGGCCTTCACACTTGAAACTGCAACGTAAAACAGGCAGCATAATCATGTTAAAGGTGACATTTAAAGATACAGTGTTATTGAGTGCAGTTAGGAAGTAGACCATTCTAAAGAAGGAACGTAACTTCTGGCTTTCAATTACAGGGTGAAATTGGTGAACCAGGTCAGAAAGGCAGTAAGGGTGACAAGGGAGAAAATGTGAGTATCTAACTACTTTATCCAGTGTACTGGCTTCACTTTTTTATTGCCTTTGAATTAATTACTGCATTCCTGTATCTAATGAACAATTTGCTGAGTCAGCAGGACCCAGGCGTATGTCTCAAATCTACTTCAACCAGTAGAAACACAGAAAACTGTCAATCACATTTAGTAACTTAATTATATCTTTAAAATATTTTACCTAGAATTTTAACATAATGTTAACAATACTCTACATAAATAGTGAATATTCTCTTACACCCAGTTAGCTTAGGTATAGTTAGGAGATAGAAGGGTGTTCCAGAGGGTAGCAAGAATCAAAGAGCATATATGCAATTATGCATTACTGTGATAGCATCCAATACATATTGACTGTGAACATAAAATGAAGGTGTCATAGGTCTCACCCCCACTCTGAACTTTTGGGTACAGATGTGGGGACCTGCATGGACACTTCTAAGCTTAATTACCAGCTTAGATCTGCTCTCGCTGCCACCATCCAGAATTTCTGAGTACCTGGATCACTCCCTTTCCCCCCAAACCTTCCCTTCCCTAGGTAGCCTTGAGATACACCTCCACCAATTTCCTGGTGAGTCCAGATCCAATTCCCTTGACTCTCAAAAACAAGGAAGAATTATTCCTTCCCTCTCCCTTTCCCCCCGCCACCAATCCCTGGTGAATCCAGATCCAATTCCCTTGGATCTAAAAAAAAAAAAAAACAGGGAAAAAATCAGGTTCTGAAAAAGTTTTTTAATTAAATAAAAGAAAGGTAAAAGAAAGAAGAAAAAAACCTCTGGGGGACAGCATATCAGCTAATCTCACAGACAATAGATTGAAAACATAGGATGTTCCCCTGGGCAAAAATCTTAATACACGCAAGAATACCCAAGTTGATAATTCCCTTAATGGCACCAAGACAAGTCACAAAAGAAAATAAACATAAACCTATTTATTCCTTTCTAAAACTTACTACTCTGATAAGAGGCTGGTTCCTTGATCTTTTCACTCGGCTGAAACTGACTAAACAAAGGAAACTTCCCTCCTTCCTTTTGAAACGTCTTGTTCCCCCATTGGTTCCTCTGGTCATGTGTCAGCTAGGCTAGGTGAACTTCTTCACCCTTTACAGGTAAAAGAGGCATTAACCCTTAACTATCTGTTTATGACAAGGTGTGGAAATATGTCCAGTATTTTATTGTAAAGACATGTCCTTTGTGAAGCTTTTGAAATGTATTTTGTCACCGATGAGCTAACTTCATGGATCTCTGAGGTTCAATTCAGACAGGTATCCAGAAAGCAAGATATTTTATGCAAACTTTCAAATGTTTCAAGTCACTAGGGCCATGGGAGTGGGCCTCCCAGCCTGAATAAACAGATGTAGGCTACCAGAGCTTAAGCAAGCACATTAAAAAGAGCAGTACTGATACTGCAGCTCAGCCTCTTAAGACCTCCCAGCCCCTTGGCTCTGAGCTCAGGAGACTAGCCTGAGTCTCCACCAGAGCTATATTTAGATTGCTAGCTTGAGCTCTGCTAGTGTGGTCTGTCTACCTGAGCTGGGAGGTTTGCTCCCTGCTGCAGTGTAAACATGTGCTAAGGGCCCACTGAATTCAATTGTAAAACTCCCATAAACTTCCATAGAGCTGGATCAGGATCTAAATCGCATAAAAATTCTCACAGGAGTTCAAGTACTTCCATTTTCCAGTCAGACCAGCAATATCTGAAGAACAACCTTCCCCACAGTATTTCAGTACTTCCCGTTCCCCTGATTGCTTTAAAGTTACTGTTTCAAGTCATTTTCAAGTCTCTCGTCAGTGTTTAGGTTTGCTCTTATATTATTTTTTCTGAGCAAGTTCAGACAAAATGGAAGAGAAGTCACTGAAGAGAGATTCTTGATTATATTCCAGTTCAAAATGTGTGAGTTAGTAGAGCTCAGGGCAAGAGTAGCATATTCAGTCACTTTAAGTATATTGCCAATCCCTATCATGAAAAAGATGTTTTATTATTATTAATTATTCATCTAGCACTATAAATGTAGAAAGTTCTTAGCAACTGTCAAATGTGTGAGTTAGTAGAGCTCAGGGCAAGAGTAGCATATTTTCAGTCACTTTAAGTATATTGCCAATCCCTATCATGAAAAAGATGTTCTATTATTATTAATTATGCATCTGGCACTATGAATGTAGAAAGTTCTTAGCAACTGTCAAATGTATAATTATATAATCTTCACATCAAATGGCATCGTGTTTAATTCAAGGCATATGCTAATTCATACTTTTAATAATATTTTCATAGGAAAATATAGAGCAAACGTGTTGGAAATGCATTTTTTTTTAAAGATTAGAGTATCCTTCTGCAGTTATTCATGCAAAAGGCTCTTAATTCTGCAGTTCCACATGCAGCAAATGCATACTTGTCACAATTCTGTTTTGTCAGATCAAATCATAAATATTGTAGTAAAATATTTGTAGTGGCCTGTTAACACAGAGAACATATTATAGATATGGTTGAGAAAGCACATCTATTATCAGTCCATGTTTTCTGGGGAATATACCTAGAAAAGTTACTGAACAAATTCCCCTTTGGAATGACATTTTTGGTACTTATTCTCAACCTAGAGATGAACTTTTGGGTGAGTCTGATATAAAAAATGGCCAAATGGAATTTTATTTCAAATGAGAACTTTTTAAAATGAGTTAAATTTTCCAGGCATGTATTTTGTCCCCAGATAACTGTAAATCAACTTTATTATTAATTATTGTTGTTGTAAACTTGCCCTGGATTTAGGGACAAACCCAGCTACTACTTATGTAGCTGGAGGGAGCCATTGTGGTATACAAGCATAGGGCTCTTCTATGCCTGGAAAAGGGTGGGTTTTGTTGCATTCACATCTTTGTGCAGCCCAAAATCCAGTTCCATTCAAGCTCTGTATGTGCCAGCATACAAATCTTCCTGTTCTCCCCCTTAAAGGTGCACATGGCTTCTTCAGCGTGTCTCTGAAAACTTTTTCCCTTCCTGCTTTGCCCCATCTCAGCACAGCTACTTGAGTTGGGCATAGGGCTGAAGATTCAGTCCATAACCCTTAATAAGTACTAGAGCTTTTGATATGTTCCGGGAGCCTTCCTTTACAAATAAAGTAACTGCAAGATAAGTGTTTGAAAATTGTATCCTGCACATGCGTAATACCCAAGTGTGAGGCTTGCATGAACATACACATATGTGGAGTATTTCACTCTGAAATCCTGGATTGTTTCAGTGTTCATGTGCTGTAGTGTTTTTATTTGAAGCTGTGATACAACTTTGATGTTAGAGCACACAAATGAACTCAGCCACACTGAGTCAGATTCTGTCCTCAGCTACACTTGTTCAGCCCACTGACTTCAGAATGTGTGTTTCTGTGAAACTTGCTTTCCCTCCCATAAAACAGAAGGATTGTGAAGGGGAAGGATAAATGTGCCACCTGGCCTCCTGTCAAAGAGTTTGCAGGGGAGGAGACAAGCACTTGAACCTTTCATCTCAGATGACTTCAGGTTCAAATGTTTGTCTCTTGATAAAGGTGAAGCTGGGGAACTTGAATCTATTAAGATCAGGGGGCCCTAAGTGAAAATATTTAAGGCCTAATTTTTTTTCCTTTGGCCTCTTCAGAGGAATCTAGACATCTCTCCATCGAGCCTAGGAAACAAGGACTGAGGAAGGGATTTATGGTTTGGGGCTTTGATTAGTTGATATTTAACAAGAAATCTCTACGGATAAGGGACCATCTGCCAATTGGGGACAGCTATAGTGCATTGCTCAGCTCTCCAGTATATCCCTCCCTGCCCCAGACACACCCCTGACACTGGAGATTGCAGGCAGTGTTGTACAGGAGCAGACTCTGCTAGCTACACCCACACTGGAGATTTCTCCATGCCAGCAGAACACCTAGGTAGGGTTTACAATCAGCCTTTTGTGCCACTTGAGTAATGGAACAGAGAATCTGTCCTATCTGAACAATTGTTTGAGGGCACATTTTAAAGATGATTAATAGGTGATACTAAACAGGAACACTATATGGAGGGCTAAGTGAGATTTAAGAGCTCTGTTTACCTTTTGCTGATTGTCTGCAGAGAGGTGAATTCATCCTGAGAGCATTGAAGCAGTGGCTGACATTTTCAATGCAGTCTAGTGAATTTAGATACATTTTCTATTTGTGTGCATGTAAATTCCTTCCATTAGCTGCAGCCCAGTCGGTCTGTTGGAATACATGCAGGAATATCATGTTAAGATAAGTCCCTAAAGAGACTGAAAACATTTGCCTGTCCTGCTGCCATCATGGTATTTGTACAGTGGGTCAGAAACTCATCAATACTATGAAGGAAAAAAGAGTGCAAGAGGAAAGTCAGGAGTGCTGTGGAAATGGAGTGAAAAATGTAATTTAAGGAAATAAAATGTTTTAAATTACCAACACCCTCCCGCCCAAACAAACAGCTAAGAAATATCCCTTTACAAGCTCTCCCATGAAGGGTAGAAAACCTTCTAACTGCAGTATTTTCTAAAATTTCTAGACTAGAATAAGCTCTTTAAACTCAGGCGAGGCCCTAAACTACATTAGAACTCCCAGCCAAGGGAAGGACTGGAGCAGATTTTTGCCTAGACTAAAATCCCATTTAAAGTGCACACTTGCTGATGGAGCAGGCTTTATACTGCCTTGCCTCACTCCTGACAGGTTCTGCCAATCCGCTCCCTCTACCTGATTAACAACAAAGTTTTAATACATATCACCAACTTAACCCTATCACAAATCAGCCTCCTGGGCTTCCACGTTTTCTGTGATGGTTCTCCCCATCACACCAGCCCTTTGCTGGTATGCCCACTGCAGCATTCAAATGTTAACTATAATGCAAGTGTTTTGTAAGAGGGGGACAGGAAAATTCCAGCAATGTACTTCTCAGATATATGTCTCCCTTCACAATCCGATAATATTGCAATTGGTTTTTTTTCTTTTGAATGATGGGCCCATCTGATGCAGTCTCACTTTCACAAAGAAAATATTGTGTAGCTTTTGTTGTTGTCATTGTTAAAACAGCGTGTAGTCAGATCCTTCAGTCCACTGACAAACTGAGTTCAGTGGGAGTTCCATGCACAGAGAGCTTGCAGGATCAAATCGTCTCTAAACTGTGCTATTGTGGGGGTGGGAGAGGAAGTGAGGAGCCTCCCTCCTAAAGCTGAGTAAATAATTGATTTTTCAGTTCTGGCAGCAAACTGAAAAATCAGAACAAACATTTGGTTCAGAAAATACTCAGAATTTCTTAGAAAATTGGAAGAGTCTAGTCAGCTTCAGTGAAAAGAGGGAGTGCATGTTCTTCTTTAAAACTTTTTGCTGTAGTAGGGCACTTGCCACAGTTATGGGAGACCCACGTTTGAGTCCCCACTCTGGGGTAGGGAATTGAATTCAGACTTCTCCCATTGCAAGCGATTATCCTCACCACCAGCCCACAGGCTAATCTGTGTGCAAGTGCTCCCACTGAAGCTTTTCCACATTGTATAAATAGATAAACATTCATTAGGCCAAACAGAAAGCACAAGCAAATGACTCTTTAGCCTGGTGACAAGGGCACAAATCTGGGAGTTAGGAGATATGGATTCTGATCTTCTCTCTGATGGATTCAGAGGAAAGATTTAAATCCACATTTTCCTATCCCCACATCTGCATCCTGGTGAATGTCTTAATTGCAAGGCTAAAGAGTCATTCTCATTCTTTCTTCAGCCTGAATAATATTTGTACAAAGCAGAACAGCTTCAGCAGGAGAGTTTGAAAGCAAGCCATCTTACAGCTTGGAGGTTAGGGCATTCATGTAACAGGAGAAGTACGAGTCCCTGCTCTAGATTCAAACCTAGGTGTCCCACCTCTCATATGACTTACCGAACCACTAGGCTAAAGGTTATAAGGGGGACACATATACAAACACTCTCATTTTTCTGAAGCTGGCCCTGAAAAGCTTTTTCCCAGCCAAAACTAATAGAGTGCAAATTCACAAATAGTTTCAGGTCAACCTAACTGCATTGCTCAGCAAATAAACTATTCATCCAAAAAAATTTCACCCCACTCCCCTCCCAACCTCTTCCTATTGCCTGCATAAAGGTCCAGAATTGCTGCCCTCGACTGGGTAAGCCACCCACTCACTGCCCAGTGAAGCTGTGTTGTACCACTTCAAGGGATCCCTGAGCTTTTCTCAGTACAATCAGGGAACACCAAGAGGCATCCGTCATTAGTACAGGCTAAATTCTTAGCACAATCCAGGTCTTCTTGTTTTCATCCTATTGAATCTAGCAGACAATACTAAACTGACCAGATATCACAATATCAGCAGAGCTCTTTGTAAGCTTGAAAGCTTCTCTCTCTCATCAACAGAAGTTAGTTCTGTGACAGATAAGACATCTCTCATCTTTTCTCTCTAAATATCCTGGAACTGACATGGCTACAACAACACTACATAATAGCAGCAGTAGTAAGCTTGGTGAACATACAGTAAGATTTGAATTAGCCTTTCACACTTCCCCCACTCAGGAAACTACCCTGCAATATAGCTTGGCATGTACCTAGCAATGCCTAGCCTTGCAACATGAATTGGAGCTCCTAATGCCTTTCCATTGGCCACACCTTCATCTTTGGGACTTTGCAGAAAATCAGTCATCTCGATCAGTAAACTCATCTTGCATGCAAGGTAAAGGTTACACACATTAGGCCCTCAGTAACACAATTAACTTATGTGAGTAGTCCGAGTGACTTCAGTGGGAATACTCATATGAGTAGTGTTCCACCAGTGTGAGTAAGGGATTCACAATCAGGCCCATAACATATATGTCAATGGATATGATATGTGCATATGACATGTAATGTCTTATGACATATGTCAAGATACCCATTTACATTAAGACTCCTTTGCATTGTTCTAGCAATACAGAATGTAATTTATATCCATTTTAAGGCAGTTTAAAAGGGTGTTTCTGTAAATAAGAATGTGGCCCATAGTGCTCAGACAAGCTCAATTCTCAGTCAGGACGGACAGGATAGTAAGTGTTGTGCAAACACAAAAACATATATAGCTTTACAGAAAATGTGATTCAAATAGTAAGCATTCAGTTTGAAGACAGATCATGAGAACACACTTTAAGGGTTGACTTTCCTCTGTACAAATCTCATTAAAAGGTCTGATATTTTTAGTTTTGGAAAAGCCAGTATTCATTTAGAGTCATGTTTGCATGGAAATCCATTTTTAAATATCCTGAAGCATTATGAATGTAAGTGCTTTCAGTAAATGTCAGTTTAAAATTTATTGTAGCCAGGCAAGTCTGAGTCTTTGAGAACTAAACAAATAATGCCTGACTGCACTGAATGTAAAAGACTTTACATTCTCTCTGGAGGAGTATAGAATTGCTTAATAGATCTTGATCGTGCAAATACTCTTCTCTCTCTATCTACTGTTCATCTCATTCCAGATGCCAAAACTGCTGTTATTTCTTTTTATGCAGGGTCCTCCGGGTCCACCAGGTCTTCAAGGTCCTGTTGGTGCCCCTGGCATAGCTGTAAGTAATGCAGTTTTTATGCATAGCAAACCCAGACCTTTTCAGATTCTCATTAGGTTTACAAAACTTGATAATGTGCTAATTTGTTCTGCTTGACATAGAATAGATTTGAAACCACAACATATATGTAACAATGTGTCCCCACACTCACAATCCAAAGGATTTACACCTTACTCTTTAACACTGAAATAATGCATTTGGACCATTTTTTTTAATGTGTACATAATAAACAGTTGCAAAATCAACTTGATATCAGACATAGTTAGAAACAAGTCCATTGACTTTAGTGGAACTTCTTCGTAATCAAGCTTGACATCTTCATACTTCTTGCTCATGTCACGTGTTCCTGTCTGTCAGGGAGGTGATGGAGAGCCAGGCCCAAGAGGTCAGCAAGGAATGTTTGGGCAGAAAGGCGATGAAGGTCCACGAGGATTCCCTGGTCCTCCAGGTCCCATTGGTCTTCAGGTAAGACAATGTAGTATTTTTCCCTTTCAGCAATAGGGACCATTATTTTCACATCATCACTTGTCTGAAAAAGAAAGAATTGCCTTTCATTAAATACATTACACTATCAGCTAATAAGACATGATAAGAGACTCTGTGTTCATAGATTTTATAGATGAATACATTGATCTTAAGGCCTGAAGGGACCATTATGATCATGTACGTCTAAACTCCTGCATACCACAGGCTGTAGAATTTCAACCAATAATTCATGCATCTAGCCAAATAATTTGTGCGTGAACAAGAGCATATTTTTTAAAAAGACATCCACTTTTGATATGAAGACTCAAACTGATGGAGAATTTACGAGATCCCATGGTAATTTGTTCAATGTTCTTTAATTGGAAACCATGGTAATGTTCTATTCCTTGTTGATACAAACAGAGCCATCACTTAAATCAGAAAGATTAGAAAAACTTTGTTTTGGGTATACATTGCTGCCTTTGTTGATAACTTGGCATGGTTTGGCCTAGCAATCTCTTAGGGTACGTCTACACTGCACGATTATTTCGAATTAGCTTAAACCGATATTACAAAACAGATCTAATAAAATCGGTTTAGCGCGTCCACAGTGAGATCCCGAAATCGATTGTTTGCGTCCATGGTCCAAAGCTACCATCGATTTCAGGAGCGGTGCACTGTGGGTAGCTGTTCCTCAGCTATCCCATAGTTCCCACTTCCGTGTTGAGAGCACAGTGCCTGATGGGGCAGAAAACACTGCCCCGGGTGGTGCTGGGTACAGCCTCACCCCTCCCTTTGTGAAGGCAGCAGACAACCCTTTGGCGCCTTTTTCGCGGAGTGCATTGAGCAAACGCCATAGCACAGCAATCTTTCCCTTTTTTTTTTCACGTGGTGGTGGGGGGAAATAAACTGAGGAGCTGTTCCCTGAACCACGCCAGACACTGTGTTTGAACCTACAGACATTGGGAGCTCAGCCAAGAATGCAAATAATTTTCAGAGACTGCTGTGGACTGTGGGATAGCTGGAGTCCTCAGTACCCCCTCCCTCCCTTCATGAGCGTCCATTTGAGTCTCTGGCTTCCCGTTACGCTTGTCACGCAGCGCTGTGTATCCTGCAGTTTTTTATTCAAACGCTTTGGCGTTTCGTGTTCTGTAACGGAGCTGGATACAACAGATTTGTCTCCCCATACAGCGATCAGACCTAGTATCTCCCGTACGGTCTATGCTGGAGCTCTTTTTCGATTTCAGACTGCATCGCCAGCCGTGCTGATCAGAGCTCCACGCTGGGCAAGCAGGAAATGTAATTCAAAAGTTCGCGGGGCTTTTCCTGTTTACCTGCCCGCTGCATCCGAGTTCAGATTGCTGTCCAGAGCGGTCAGTGCTGCACTCTGGGATGCCGCCCGGAGGCCAATAACGTCGATTTCCGTCCACACGAACCCTAATCCGAGTTATCACTATCGAATTTAGCGCTACTCCTCTCGTCTGGGAGGAGTTCCGAAATCGATTTAAGGAGCCGTTTAACTCGATATTAATGACGACGTCGTGTGAACGGGTACAGCGTTAAATCGGTATATCGGCCATTAAACCGATTTAAAGTCGCAGTGTAGACCTGGCCTTAGTCATTCCATAGGGTAGTCAGCGAACATAAAGGACAGGCACAGACACTATGCTCAATAAAATGTACAGCATATAATTACAAGCTAAAAATCTTACTTTTTAAAATTTACTTTTTAATTTCTTAAGTATAGTGGAATAAAGAATAAAGAACAAAATGTTTAAGATTTTTTTACTCTTTTCCAATTCATAAATATTAGAGGGTGCAGTGGTTTGAACTTTTGTCTGTTTATTAAGCTATTTTACATGTTTTAATACTGAAATTATACAGTAGGTCTAGGAATTTATTAAATAGCCCAACACTTTTCATATTTGCCACATTTCAGGTGCACTTGCTATTTCACTAATCCCAGAACCTGTTTAACCACTCATTTCCAAAATCTTACTATGCAATGCAGCTTGGACAACATTGTGTTAATTTAGAGCAGGGGTCAGCAACCTTTCAGAAGTGGTATGCCGAGTGTTCATCTATTCACTCTACTTTAAGGTTTCCTGTGCCGGTAATACATTTTAATGTTTTTAGAAGATTTCTTTCTATAAGTCTATAATATATAACTAAACTACTGTTGTATGTACAGTAAATAAAGTTTTTAAAATGCTTAATAAGCTTCATTTAAAATTAAATAAAAATCCAGAGCCCTCTCCCTCCCCCCCCCGGACTGGTGGCCAGGACCCAGACAGTGTGAGTGCCACTGAAAATCAGCTTGTGTGCTGCCTTTGGCATGCGTGCCGTATGTTGCCTACCCCTGATTTAGAGTGTGTTGCCAGACAGCATGGAAGGTAAACCTACAGTACAAGATTTGGTGCAACTTCCCATGTATGACTTAACATAAAACTGTTTCTACTTTTAAAAGGCATTTGTTGATGTTTTTAACATTTCTGAATCAGAAACTCAGTTAAAAAAACATGATGCATTGATTATATTATGATTTATTTACAGATATTAGTGTTTTAAAAGACAATGAAATAACCTCACCCTTTTTAGGTATTTCCATATTTAAAATATTGTTTAAGAGTGTATTAGAAAGGATTAATATACTTTACTTTCATGTATTTTAATTTAGTGAAATAATGCATATAAAAGTAAGAAATCAATTAGATTGAGACTTAAACAAATAAATGATTTCTGTAGAAGAATTATATTTGCCCAAATCTCATTTTCCTCTGAGTATGCTGGTCCATGGACCAAGATCACACATATGCTAATGGTAATGAAGTACCACTGAGAAATCAAGAGCTCTTTTTATTCACTAATGTGGTTCTCATAGTAACAGTGAACCTGTGGAGAGTAACAACTTTATCTTTCTTGTTAATTGTATTTCATAGTAATCAAATTTCCCCAGCTGAAATTAAATTCTACTAGTGCTGCTTATAGTGGGCATTAAATCTTAAAAATCATTTTCATTCACACAGGAAAAGGTCTGACTTAAACTTTTTAATGTCATTTTTATGTGAATTTCTACTGTTTTTTAAATTCAAATTATAATACTTTAAAGAATAGAAATGTCTCTTGCAGAAAGAAAAGAAAGTCAAGGCAAATGTTAAAAAGAGGTATTACATATCTGAGTCATCTCAGAGTCTAAGATAATTTTACTTTGCCAAAAAGAAGCATGAAAGAGCAAACACTATGGGGAGTGTTTACTCTCACCAGTAACTACTAGGACTCCTCATAGCAACAATACTCTGTCTGATAATAAGGGTGGAATCTATGGAAGTCAATAGGAGTTTTTCCATTGACTTCCTTGGTGTCAGAATTTCACCCAATGCATCTCTAAGACTGGGGCCTCAAGAAAGACATCTTTGAATCATTGTGCATAGTTCTCTGAAAACATTTGCTCAGTGTGCAGCAGTAGTCAAAATAGCTAACAAAACATTAGGAGCCATTAGGGACGGTATAGAATATAAGACCATAAATATCATAATGCCACTATACAAATCCACAGTATACCTTGAATACTGCATGTAGTTCTAGTTGCTCGGTCTCAAAAAATATATATTAGAATTGGAAAAGGTGCAGAGAAGGGCAAAAGAAATGATTTGGGGCATGGAACAACTTCCATAAGAGGAAAGGTTAAAAAGACTGGGACTGTTCAGCTTCGAAAAGAGATGACTAAGGGGAGATATGATGGAGATCTATAACATCATGAATGGTGTGGAGAAAGTGAATAGGGAAATGTTGTTTATCCCTTCAAATAACAAACAATCCAGGGGGCTGAAATTAATAGGCTGCAAATATAATGAATTGGCCTGAGAAAATGAGGTAAGATGAGATACTAAAATAGGGAAAGAACAACTTAGACAAGTTAGATGTCTTCAAGTTGGCAGGCCTGATGAAATACATTCTAGAATACTCAAGGAGCTGACTGACGAGATAGCAGAGCCGTTAGCAATTATCTTTGAAAACTCTTAAAAGACGGGAGAGATTCCAGAGGAATGGAAGAGGACAAATATAGTACCAATCTATAAAAAGGGGAATAAGGACAATCCTGGGAATTACAGACCAGTCAGCTTAACTTCAGGACCTGGAAAGATAATGGATCAAACAATCAAGCAATAAATTTGCAAACACCTAGAAAATAATAAGGTGATATGTAACAGTCAACATGGATTTGTCAAGGACAAACCATGTCCAAAGTTATCGAATAGCTTTCTTTGACCAGGTAACAAGCCATGTAGATAGGGGGCACCACTAGATGTGGTATATCTTGACTTTAGTAAGGCTTTTGATACTGTCTCACATGACCTTCTCATAAACAAACTGGGGAAATATATCCTAGATGAGATGAAGCTACTGTAAGATGGGTGTAAAATTGGTTGGAAAATTATTCCCTGAGAGTAGTTATCGGTGGCTCACAATCAAGCTGGAAGAGTGGGGTCCTGTAGGGATTGGTCCTGGATCCAGTTTTGATCAATATATTCATAAATGATTTGGATAATGGCATAGAGAATACACTTCTAAACCTTGCAGATGATACTAAGCTGGGCAGAGTTGCAAGTGCTTTGGAGGATAGGATTAAAATTCAAAATGATCTGGAAAACTGGAGAAATGGTCCAAAATAAATAGGATGATATTTAAATAAGGACAAATGCAAAGTACTCCACTTAGGAAGGAACAATCATTTGCACAGATACAAAATGGGAAATGACTGCCTAGGAAGGAATAATGCAGAAAGAGCTCTAGAGGTTAGAGTGGATCACAAGCTAAATGAGAGTCAACACTATAAAAATCTTGCAAAAAAAGCAAACATCATTCTGGGCTGTACTAGCAGGAGTGTTTTAAGCAGGGCACATGAAGTAATTATTCCACTCTACTCCACGCTGATAAGGGCTCAACTGGAGTATTGTGTCCTGTGCTGGGCACCACATTTCAGGAAAGATGTGGAAAAATTGGAGAAAGTTCAGAGGAGAACAACAAAAATGATTAAAGGTCTAGAAAACATGACCTATGAGGAAAGATTGTTCATCCTAGAGAGGAGTAGACTGAGGGGAGAGATGATAAGTGTTTTCAGGTACATTCACATAAGAGGTTGTTACAAGGAGGAGGAGGGAAAGTAGTTCTCATTAATCTCTGATGATAGGGCAAGAAGCAATGAGTTTAAATTGTAGCAAGGTCAGTTTAGGTTGGACATTAGGAAAAACTTCCTAACTATCAGGATAGTTAAGCCCTGGAACAAATTGCTTAGAGAAACTGTGGAATGTAAATCACTGGAGGTTTTTAAGAGCAGATTAGACAAACACTTGTCAGATATGGTCTAGTTATTACATAGTCCTGCCTTGCATGCAGGGAACTGGACTAGAAGACCTACTGAAGTCCCTTCCAATCCTACACTTCTATGAGTCTGTGAAATATTAGGCAGTACTTCTTCACACAGTGCACAGTCAAACTGTGGAACGCATTGCCAGTGAATGTTGTGAAGGCCCAAAGTATAACTGGGTTCAAAAAAGAATTAGATGAGTTCATGGAGAATAAGTCTATTAATGGCTATTAGCCAAGATGATCAGGGACACAACCCCATGCTCCTGGTGTCTCTAAGCCTTTGCCAGAAGCTGAGACTGGGTGATAGAGAATGATTCACTCGATAATTGCCCTGTTCTGTTCATTCCCTATGAAGCATCTGGCACTGTTGGAAGACAGGATACTGGGCTAGAATGACCATTGTTCTGCCCTATATGGCCGGTTTTGTTCAACATCTTCATTAATGATGTGGATGCTGGGATAGACTGCATCCTCAGCAAGTTGGTGGAGGACACTAAGCTGAGGGAAGAGGTTGATACGCTGGAGGGTAGGGATAGGGTCCAGAGTGACCTAGAGAAATTGGAGGATTGGGCTGAAAGAAATATGATGAGGTTCAACAAGGAAAAGTGCAGAGTCCTGCACTTAGGATGGAAGAATCCCATGCACTGCTACAGGCTGGGGACTGACTGGCTCAGCAGCAGTTCTGAAGAAAAGGACCTGGGGATTACAGTGGACGAGAAACTGGATTGAGTCAACAGTATGTCCTTGTTGCTAAGAAAGCTAATGACAGATTGGGCTGCATTAGTAGGAGCATTGTCAGCAGATCGAGGGAAGTGATTATTCCCCTCTATTCGTCACTGGTGAGGCCACATCTGGAGTATTGTGTGCAGTTTTGGGCCCTTCGACTACAGAAAGTATGTGGACAAATTGGAGAGAGTCCAGTAGAGGGCAACTAAGATGTTTAGGGGGCTGAGACACATGATTTATGAGGCGAGGCTGAGGGAACTGGGCTTATTTATATCTCTGCAGAAGACAAGAGTGAGGGAAGATTTGATAGCAGTTTTCAACTACCTGAAGGGGGATTCCAGAGAGAATGGCTGTTCTCAGTGACTGAACAAGCAGCAGTGGGTTCAAGTTGCAGTGGGGGAGGTTTAGGTTGGATATTAGGAAAAACTATTTCATTAGGAGGGTGGTGAAGCACTGGAATGGGTTACCTAGGGAAGTGGTGGAATCTCCATCCTTAAAAGTTTTTAAGGCCCAGCTTGACAAAGCCCTGGCTGGGATGATTTAGTGGGGGTTTGTCCTGTTTTGAGCAGGGGATTGGACTAGATGACCTCCTGAGGTCTCTTTCAACCTTAATCTTCTATGATTCTATGATTCTTATGCCCTAAGGCTACGATTCTTGCTGGGGGGGATGAGGGGAGAGGGAGGTTCAAAGGCAAAAGTAGCACTTAAATGCTTAAATCCCATTGAATTTCCTTGGGAGTTAGGTGCTTTTGAAAGTGTCCCTTGCAAACATTTAGCAGTGTTCTTAACTTTAAGCATGTGCATAATTATTGGGAGGATTGGTACCCAAGTTTGTATTTAAAAAGAAAAATGATGATTTAATAATTTTTAACAACTGAACGAGATGTTAGTGTGAATCATTACTGTGGGGTGACTTAATTTGGTAAGACAGAGGGCCTCAACTTCTTGACACTCACAAGTAGAACTGAATGAATAGTTTGCTACTAATAATTCATCTAACATATTTAGTCTCTACTTCTTCAGGAATATCCATGGGCAGGACCACAGTTCTCCTGAATTTATTTGGTATTCAGTATTATTAACTTAATTTGTTGCCCACGTGAAATTAATTTCAGCATAGGAGGGTAACACTTTGCATACCAAGTTTTAACATAGGATGATTATTTTTTACACTCAAATTATTATAAACTACACACCTATAAATACAGTGAGAGATTTCTAAGGAATGTTGAATGCTTTTAACAGACAATGCTAATTTAAGGATTAAAAATTGTGAAAACATAATTTATGAGGACATCAATAGCAAAAGCAGAATCATCTCCTACAAAATATTTATTTAATGCTCCTCACAGTGAGGGAAACAATGTTGATATTAATGGAAACCTGAGCCTCTGAAGTTATTGTCAATCCAAATATTATTTGCTTAAATATTACAAAGTTATCCAAGGTAAAGCCATGAAGGAAGTTAGAGGATGTCAGGACACCTAGATGGTAATCATAACCTGATCGTTGCTTTTAGTTTCTTGAAAATCATGCATGTAATAAAGGTACAACATCATACCTCTTCCAAAAATAAATAAATGAACTAACAACCCTGTTGGAAGATGTCTGTGGGAAATTGCAGTCAGCTGTAACTGACATAACATCATTGTTTAAAGCCAAATCTTTCCCATTTTGTAAAATGGAGACTTTTTAGCAGCTGAACATATTGGTTATTGAATACACAAAATGGCATCAAATTTCCCTTTAGACAGTATCCATCAGAAATGACAGGAAATTGTACTTGTTTGTAGAGAATAAGACTGCAAGTAAAAGAAAAAAAAGTCTGTTTAAAATTCTTCATACTTACTTAAAAAAAATGGGATTGTAAATGCCATATCTCCCGTAGGCTGCATTTTCTATATTGAAAAAGAACCCACTATTTTCTAATGCCTTATGAAGTTACTGCAATATCAATGGGTATGCATGTTATTGTTCAGAATCACTCTATTCACCTATTCTGTAATAGCACAATTGCTTGAAATTATTTAGCATTGTATTTTGAAAGGTATTATTTCATAGTTTGAGCAGAATATAGTGAGGTTTAGAAGTGATAATGACTCATTATTTTATTATAGTGTATTTTTGAAAGGCATGGCGGGACATTAATTATGATTAATTACACTATAACAAACACTTCAGGGACATTATAATGCAACCACATAGTGAACTGCATATTCAGTAATGGGGACAGATGTTTTGTTCAGTACAACCAAGTGTTTGTTTTTAGAGTTCGGATATACTCTAGCAAAACATTATAATACAATAATGTATTACTGTATATCCAATTATCAACATACTTTTGGTATGTTAGTAAATAATTAAAATATATGTCATTATAACCTGTACCATAAGCTAGTAACGAGACAAATATTTTTTGCTGCTACTATTCAGCATGCACTGTAATCAGTGGATACATTTTAGTATATATACTACTGTCACTTATAGCTTTCCATTTTAATGCACCACAGTCTTTTAACTTTCAAAATAACAGCAATTGAAATATAGAAACCAAATGCATCACAGGATGAGTTGAAATTGCCTCTTTCATGCTAAACAAGCAACTGCAAGAGATATATTGTACCAAAAACTATATTGAAAAGAAGCATGATTTTCTTAAAGCTCATCACATTTTACTCACTAACAGACTGTACTAACATACATCTTTTTTTTTTTTTAAAGGAGATGCATTATACATCTGAATTCAGTCAGGCTTTTTATGAATTCCATGCTGTAGAGTTTTACTGTCAACATAGTATCCACTACTGTAATAAAAGTAGCTGTTAGTCTTTGTTTGTGTTTTTGAAAATGTGATCAGTTTTATATCCTTTCATCCATATTTTATAATCTGATCCATGCCCATTATGCCACTCTGGTAGAGGGTCCAGAAACTGCCCATGGCTAGCCAAGAGGGAACTCCCCTGTTAGAAGGGAATTCCATTCTAGTGCAAGTGTTCTAGATTCAGGCTCTGAGCCTTTGGGCCCTCAATAGAGGGGACGTGTTGAGGTCAGGCGTGAGTTGGCATGCTGGCACCTAAGGTTATACTTTAAAGTTATTAAATAATATAGCATTACAGCAAAATTAGAGTAAAGGCCGTGCACTGCGACTTGGTTATCAGTTCTTTGATATGTGCTGAAGGTGACAGTATTGTTGAATTAAAATTGAGAGCCAGATCCTAACTTGGTATAAATCAGTGTAACTCTATTTGCTTCATTTGCTACATAGATTTATACCAGCTGAGGCTCTGACTCTTTGTGTAGGTGTGGCTGAGTATAGTGCAGTAATCTTGGGGATTGGTATTGTAATGGGTGTGAGTGTTCTCATGACCTACAATTTCCTTCCCCGAACATACACTTCAACAACTTTACATCTAAATTAATAAAGTTTTTGTGTGGGAATATATACAGTATGTAATCAAACAAATCAGTGCCCAAGTAGAATCGTAACAGTCCTTTTTTAAATCAGCCATATTAGCTCTTTAATGTATTTCTTTTTTCATAAATATTCAATATTCAAAGGTGCTTTAATATTTTTTGCCATAATATGAAACTAGTTTTTAAATTATTTTTTTTCTGTTTAATTCAGATAGCTTTTGTCCTCAAATTTTATCTTATGATTTTCTTAGTGGATAGCTGTGATTTACATTATTTCTTCTAAGTAGTTTACTAGCAGTATTTTCTTTTCTCTTTAACATTGTTAGGGTCTGCCTGGCCCTCCAGGTGAAAAGGGTGAGAACGGTGATGTTGGTCCAATGGTAAGGCTTTTTTCCTTGTTGGTCACTAGACATCTGTTCATTGATTCACTTGACTGTCACCTGCTCTCGCTGTGACCCTTGGCAAGTCACTTCATTTCTGTGTCCATTTCCAATCTTTAAAAAGGAGAGGTTTAAAGCTTATTTACCTGACTTACAGGGGACCTATGAGGATTAATTAGAGCAGACCAGTTTATGCATGTCAGAGAGAGAGAGAGACCAGCATTGGAGACTAGTGTTGCATCCCTGGAGCAGAAGCTCTGGGTCCTGAGCAATAATAGTAACCCACAGAAACTGTAATTGTGTCTGTCCTCATGTAGGAACACAAAGGGCTTCTTGTGCCCTAATCACCATGTAGACTCATGCAATGGGGAACCACAATCTGGCCCTTTCACTTTGTACAACACTCTAAAGATGAAATGCTGTCTGCATGGAAAATATAGTATTGCTAATTGGCAAAAAAATCTGTGCTTATATTTGTGTGACAGTAAATACTGCAGTTCACGTATCATATTTTCTCTCTGATTCAGGGTCCACCTGGTCCTCCAGGTCCAAGAGGTCCCCAGGGTCCTAATGGAGCTGATGTAAGAAACACACTCTGTATTGTTCATTGCATTCCTTTAAAAAACAATAATAAGTAGTATAGTTAGCTAACTTACATCCTTTTATGATTACAGGGTCCTCAAGGTCCTCCAGGCTCTGTTGGCTCTGTTGGAGGTGTTGGTGACAAGGTAGGAAAGTTGGTAATATTACACATAAGAGAGACATCTCTGGGATAAGGAGGAGGACGTACATGTTTTCCCCCATTCTTTCTGGGAATATTAGAAATCACAAATACCATTCATTTCCTTGATAATTATCAACAGCCACGTAGATGCATAACTAATACATGAATTGTGCATTATTATGACCTGAAACCATCCTTGTCAGTTTTTGCACACCACAAAATTGTTCATCAGCCATGGATATGAACTTGAGCAGAAGAGAAATAGCTCAGAGGGAAAAGTAACCAAGGACAAAATTGGTGGGCCAAGTTAAGCTCTCAGATATGTCTACACTGCAACATAAACCTATGCTTCAGCCCAGGCTCTAATCTAATCCCCTTTGCAGCTACACTGCAATTGTGCTAACCCAGGGCTGCAGGGGTGGAGGGTCTGAGCTCAGTTAAAATGGGATCCAGAGTCCAAGCCCTATTGTTTTGTAGTGTACACACAGCACCACTTGATTTGGGTCCAGGAGTTAGCCAGAAGTATTCCACAATTCAATGGGACAATTTCCTTAGTCCTCTCTGTCCCAACAATCTACAATCCACTCTACTGAAAATGGAAGCCACACCCTGGCCCTTTGTAAATGGCAGCAGCTCAGGTCAGTATTAATCCATTCTCTTCTGATCACCGATCTGCAAGCACACTATCAGAGAGCCTCCTAGGTTTCCAATGGAGAGTGAACTGATCAAGCCTTTTGGAGAGCGAGCTGCTTCCTGGCAACATGCAGGATGGTCAGTAAAGTTTTCTCACAGTGCACCAAGACACTAGGGTTAGAGCAGCCACATTTCAGAGGATGGGAGGGTAGGGATTCTAAGATATGATTATTTTGCACATTGCAGTGCGGATGCTAGAAGCCTAGGTTTGACCACAGGTTAAAAAAACCTTAATATAGGGTTAAAATACAATGTAAATGCTTAAGCCCAGGGTTCCTTAACATGGGTCAGCTGACTTGAATCCTGTTAAATGGGCTTATATTGCAGTCTAGACATACCCTTAGTTACATCAGCATAAACTCCAGAGTAATTCTCTTGGTTTCACTGGTGTTTCTTTCACTTTATGCCAGTGTAGCTTTGTACACGATTTTCCCTAATATCTGAACTGTTAAAATATCAGATATTATATGATGCATCAGTGTTAAACATATCTGTGATGTCAGTTAAATTGATCCTCAAGCATCAGCGAGCTATATCCTTTACTGAGGTAAATCGACAGGGCTCCATTGAAGTCAGAGGTGTGATGCTGATTTTCATCTGAAGATCTATATGTAGCATTAGCACTTCAAGATGTTATGGTTAATTATGTAGATTTCAACCTCCTGTCTCCATGATGTGTCTCTGTGCTGAGCTACATTTGGTCACCCTTCATTTTGCCTAGGTGAATGTGGAACAGGTACAGTCAGAACTCAAATAATATAATGTATATACTCACAGAAAGATGAAAAAAAGCAGAAATAAGAACATGCCTTGGACAGTTATAATTGATTTGTTGAGAAATTATGCATGATTGTTCTTGAATATTTTATTTCCACAAAACACTGTGGAAGGACTGATTTATTTGTAACAATGCGTATTTTATAAATTTTGGTTGATGGGTCCTAAAGGCGGAGGAAGGCAAGCAAAGGACATTGATAGTCTTTCAGAAGATCATGTATGTTCTACCTTACTTCCTTTTTCTTCCCTGACCCAGCAGATAGCTTAATACACCAATTCCTTTCTACCCTTGTCCTTCTCTCATCACAGCTGAGCTCAAGCACTTAAGAAGCCATGCTTAAATTTTGTAGCCTTTCAGCGCCATGAGTCCTCTGCGTATTCTTTTCAGTACAATACACAACTCTCATACCTCTAGGTGTAATCCATCACAACCATACATTCTAAGACACTAGCTGGAATCACAGGTCAATCAAAATAATGTGTATTTGTTGTGGGCTACTTCTTAATCACTCTCAGGAAGGCTGCAGCTCTATTTCTCCGAGCCCCAGATATTATTCCTTTATAGAAGGCAAAGAAGCTGCCTCTGCTTACCTTGGATCATTTGAAAAGATAATAATAATAGTAAATAAAATCATCAAGACCTGCAATTCATCTTACAATATCATTTCTCTGTGCCAACAAAAAGATCTTTCTTATGATGCATTTCAATATTGTTGACATCCCCCATAAAACTTAGGTTATGCATCTCTTTTTTCTCTCTCTCATTAAAATGAGTTTCCTTCAAACAACCCTTTTGTCGTATTTGGGTCATGTCAAAAGGAATCACTGCTTCTTATCAGTATGTCCAAGCTATGATCTTAGAATCTGCAGATGTTTCAGCATTTTTTTCTGTCTGCCCATGAAATAAATCACTTACTGGTATTCAGGGAGCAGGTGGAGAGAGAACTGCAGTGATGTACCATGAGACTAGTGATGATGGCTTGATGGAAAATGTGTCCTACTTTGTGTCCCTTCTTTGTTTTCTGAGATCGGTGGATTATGGGATAACTATTCTAGCCAGATAAAAGCACTAGACTTGGACTTTAGACATTGCGTATTATTGCTTTTGTTGGGTCTGGAGTTGTCAGTGTTTCACTGCTTTCCCTTTGGTATATGACTCTCCCCACCTTTTGCTGATGTCTGCATTCTTGCATCTCTAGTGTGTTTTATTAGTAATTGCTAAAAAAGATACAAAGCAATATGCCCTTCTGCATGGTTGCATAATTCTATATTCCACTTAATCTCCAAAGCATGTGACATGATTCTCTAAGGCTGTCTTCAGCAGCAGTTTGGCCTACATTAAAGGCTGCAAGATATTGGGGGGTGGATCTAATCGTATAGACTTTAAATTTACTCATATCAGTGGATATAGAGAACAACAGAGACTGCAAGGGAAAACCCCTTTGATAAAAAATAAATATTTGGGGTCTACAAAATATTTGGTAGTCCCCTTAAGTGTTAGTAGGTATAACTCTAGGATTTTCTAACACTAATTTAAAAAGATGTGTCTGGGTGCGGGTTTATGTTGGTTGGGCAAATATCACATTTGCATATTGGATTTAATAGGTATTTATAGATTGGGTTTCACAGTTGCTTCTTCTCCAGTAAAGATAGATCATATCCACAGCATACTGTAATGTTTAACTACCTTTTTGATGGCTATCAAGAGAAAGACAGAGGTATTCAATCATTATGTAGCTGATCATTGTGTATCCAAAAGTCATACAGGTAAAGTGTAGCCTAGGTAATATTGAAATTTCTTGCTAGTAATATTTTTCTCACACACCTTTAGTAATTACTATTTATTTTAGCAGTTCACCTTGAGAATAATACTTCAATCAGATTTCATACCTTGCACATTGCAGCTTGTGTTTCTGTATCATGCTGCATACAAAAATGTTACTTGCCTAGGTAAATTATAGAACAATCCCTAAAAGTGTGTATCAGTAATACTACTGCGAATGACAAAAGTGAGGTTGATTTGGTCATTTAGTTAATCAGCAGCATGTTCTAGAGGGTCAGATTATGCCACACTTGCAGTGGGTCATATCTTACTCCACAAATACTTGTAGTGACAGTAAACATCTTATTTTTGGTCATTAGCCTTAGTTTTACTCAGAGACACAATCTCAGGTTTTCTTCTGTAGTATATCTAGGCAAAAAAAATGTGGATGCATCAAGACTTTAAAAAGGACATAATTACAAGTTAGTGCCATATAAGTTTCTGCTTCGATAGTTCTTAGTTTTTGCTGTACTGTGATTCAGGGTTACTAGCTATTTCCAACATCTATATCTGAAAAACTTTGACATACGGGCGAGAGTATGGCTTTTTTTTACTGAATCAAATATAGAAATTAGAGACAGGGATCTGTTTAAAATGTCAATTCAGGACTGTTTCATATAAAATTCAAAGTAAGAGTGGTTGAGAATGCAATGACTGTTCAATACCAGATGCTCTTGGACATCAATAACCTAGGTTGGTTCCCATCTAGTCTCATCCTTCCTTTTGATTTAAAACCATAACAGAAAAGGTCATAAGTAATCACTTCTTGCTTTTAGATCAGGGTTATTTGGACGTTTTCATCATGCTGGATATCTCAGCAAGACTGACCATGAGCTGTTGCTTCAGCAGCTAAGGAAGACTGATTAGGTGTTCTGAATTGCCCCTCTGTTTTGAAAAGATAGAAGACAACTGTCTGTCACCTTCAAAGGATGTGTAATGCAGGATCTAAACCATCTTGCTCACAGTTTTAACAGTGTACAGTGAGATCGGTCAGCAAGGTAATTTCTAAGTTATATTTCCCAATGCTTTTCCCAGTCCAATTTTAAATTAAAGTTAGTGATAGGACTACCATAACTTTTCTTAAGAGAGTCTTCATTCCATTACTCTTAGTTATAAGCCTTTTTCACCCTCTACATATTTTTTCTCCTTTCTTTATGTTTATACCTTTCAAACACATAGAAGACTATAATATCCCTACATAAATATTGTTTGACCAAGCTTGTAACTAGTTAATCTTTCCTTATGCCTCATTTCCTCCATTTAATTAATACTTTTGGTTTTCCTTCTCTGAATTCCCTCCCATGTGTTGACATATTTTTAGTATGGAGGGCCCAGAGATTAATGTCTAGATTCACTGTCGTTAAAGACCTGACGTTGTGTATAGAAAGATTGTTACCACCTTGGTCCATAATGTCATGGCTAACTGAAAATTGCACTGTTAAGAAGTATATCCAAATTAGTTTCTTCCATTCCTAGAACTTTTAAGTTTTCCTTTATGTGCCATAGGAATCCCTTTCTTCCATGTTTATCTGTATTAGTCATCACACAGATGACTGGGGAGCTGAAATCCTCTCATCCAGCATCCTTCACTTCTGAGAATCTTAATTGTCCATATATTTCTCATTTTCATTGTCTTCTGGTCTTGCGGGCCCCTGACTGTAGTTGCTACTTGTAAAAAAAAATAAAAAACATCCTTGGGTATAATTGTGACTTCCTTGAGGTCAATGGGAATTTTGCCACTAGTTTCAATGAAGCAAGGATTTCACCCTTTATATTTTTACCTAAAGTAAAAGTGAAGGCAGGGAGCTGGACTCGATGACCTTTTGGGGTCCCTTCCAGTTCTATGAGATAGGTATATCCTCATGCAGCGGCGGCTCCAGGCACCAGTGCTCCAAGTGCTTTGGCGGCTTGCCTGTGGGAGGTCCATCGGTCCCGTGGATTCAGCGGCAATTCAATGGTGGGTACGCCGAAGCCGCGGGACTGGCGAACCTCCCGCAGGCAAGCCACCGAATCCGCAGGACTGGGGACCTCCCACAGGCGCACCACCAAAGGCAGTCTGCCTGCTATGCTTGAGGCAGCAAAAAAGCTAGAGCCACCCCTGTCCTCCTGACCAAATTATATCCCAATTATTTTGTAAAAATTGTGACATATTGCCACCCTTGCTCCTTTTCTTCCCTTTCTGATTCTTCTATATGGTTTTGAGCCCCCATTTACATTCACGTGTGAGAATTATCCCACTAGGTTTAATTCAAGAACATTAATTCACACTCTGCATCACTGGGTATCATTTTCATTTCTTCTTATTTCCCATATTCTCTGCATTCATATATAGATGCTTTCGAGCACATTATTTTGCTAGGTTTTTTTATTTCTTCTAATTACTTGTCTTCTGTTTTACTATTCCCAAGCTTTAAATACATGCCAGGTTTCTCAGTGAAGAGACATTCCTTCTTCATTTAAATTCCACATAATGCGCTCAACCAGTTTTTTGAAATCATAGAGAATTGTTCTGTCAAAAGGAGTCTGTGCTGTGTGAATCATTTATTCTCAGATGTTGTTCTCGCAATCGTAGGGTTGTTAACCCTACAAAATTAACCATGTCTTTTCCCTTTCTTCTTTATATTTTCTTTCAATGGTGTTTAATGCATAAGTATGCTTTGGCCTTACAGTCCCTTCAGGGCCGATGCAACTATTTAGGAGACCTAGGCAGTCACCTAGGGCATTAGGATTTGGGGGGTGGCATTTTCTTTGGTGGCGACTGGGGCGGCCAAAGATCTGGCATTTAGGCGGAGGGAGCTGCGCAGGGGAGCGCAGGGAGGGCCACCTGCAGCAAGTAAGGGAGGAGGCAGCACACAGGGGAACTCCCCACCCCAGCTCACCCCTGCCCCGCCATCTCCCCGAGCACGCCATCCCTGCTTCACTTCTCCCACCTCCTAGGCTCGCGGCGCCAATCAGCTTAGGCGTCACAAGCCTGGGAGGTGGGAGAAGTGAAGCAGCAATGGCGTGCTTCGGGTGGAGGCGGAGCAGGGGTGAGCTGGAGTGGGGGGTGTGCCTCAAGGCGGAGGGTGGGAGGTGGGGATCTGCCATGGGAGGGGTTGCCTCAGGGCGGTGGCTGAGGGACTGGGGAGGACGCAAGGTAGAAGTTTCACCTAGGGTGCGAAACATCCTTGCACCAGCCCTGGGTCCCCTTCAGGGTAGGCTCATCATGCTAGGTAATATGAGCCACAGTTCTTTGCAAAGTGTGGAAGAACATTTTGGTATCCTCCCTGTTACTATTGAGGAGGGAAGCACAGCATTTGATCACATTAATATTTGCATGACTGGACTAGAAGGAGATATTCAGTCGTTAATACTAGTGTTTCAAAGGCCACTTTATCTGCTAGCAAGCTATAAACACCTTTTATCATGTTTAATTTGATGTGTTTTTATCCAGCCTGTTGATTCCTCCACTATACACACAAAATATAGGCCTAACTGATCAAAGGCATCTTCACTACAAATGTGCATGTAATGTTGCATTATTAATGCTTGTAGGCTCCCTGGAATGGTAAGATTCTCCATTACACTCAAGCATAACCACTTAAAAACAAACTTCTCCCCAAAGTATACTCTTTGTGCAGATTATAATTAGAAAAGGTATTAGAACAAAACCTACCAGCATAGTTTGAACTGGTAAGGTGAGGCTGTATGCCAAAGTAATTAGGGGGAAAAGCATGATAAACTGCATGTAAGATATACATGCAGCTTGTTGCCCATATACTTAATTGGAAAGTGTAATGCCCTAAGTTCAGAAGTAGTCTTATAAATCCATTCTTTTCTATCTGTAATATGACACTAGGGCCTGATTTTCAGAGGTGTGAAACAGCTACCACCTCTCACTGATTCCAGTTGGAGTTGGAAATGCTCAGCACTTCTGAAAATTTGTCCTCAACTATTTGCCAGGCTCCAAATTAAATGTACAGTAGAAGCTCAGAGTTAGGAACCCCTCAGGAATGGAGGTTGTTCGTAGCTCTGAAATGTTCATAACTTGGAACAAAACGTTACGGTTGTTCTTTCAAAAGTTTACAGCTGGACACTGACTTAATACAGCTTTGAAACTTTACTATGCAGAAGAAAAATTCTGCTTTTAACCATCTTAATCTAAATGAAACAAGCACAGAACAAGTTTTCCTACCTTGTCAATTTTTTTAAAATTTTCCCTTTATTTATTTTAGTAATTTACATTTAATATAGTACTGTACTGTGTTTTTTTGTTGTTGTTGTTGTTGTTTGGTTTCTTTTTGTCTCTGCTGCTGCCTGACTGTGTACTTCCAGTTCCAACTGAGCTCTATGGTTGACTGGTCAGTTTGTAACTCTGGTGTTCATAAATCTGAGGTTCTACTGTACTCTTTATAAAATAGATTTTTTTAATGTCATCCTGAAATTGGAAAATCTGTGGGTTGGCTTGCACAAAAATAAAACAGAAATAAATACAAATAAACCCCAAACTTCTCTTCTAGATGGCCCAACAAAAAAAAACCCACAGGATGCTAGTGGAAGTTTGTTTGTGGTCATGGGTTTCATTAGTAAATACTCTGTTATGTACATCTCTCAGCCCCTGTAAAGTGTAACATAAATGTTATGTATTATTATTTAATACAGTACAAACTAGTGTGACCAGATGTCCTGTTTTTAAAGGGACAGTCCCATTTTTGGGGACTTTTTCTTATATAGGCGCCTATGACTCCCAACCTCCTGTCCCGCTTTTTTCACAATTGCTATCTGGTCACCCTAGTACAAACATAATGTAATAAAAGGATGTGTATGCACTGAATGTTGTGCCATCCCTCTATTAATTATGCCTTTTCATAGTGTGTTGAGCAGGCAGAATCAGTCAATGGCAGAGGTGACATGTGGGATGGTAGATGGGGTCATGCACCCCCCCTCTCCCAATTTTCACTTTCCATTTAGCTCAAAGATTTTCAAAATGGCACAGCCCACAGTTTAAAACCATTACCTGGCTCCTGCCAAGAGCCAGCAGGTGGGAGCTGCCTGGCCTGCTCAGGCCACTGTCTCTCTGCGCTGTGGGAGCTGGTGTGCTGGCTGGCTGCCCAGTGGCCCTGTCTGTCCTGCTCCCTAAACCAGGCCTCCTCTGCATGGCCAGGAGCTACCCAGGGAGGACAGGCGGCACTGCTCTGAGCTGCGCCTTGAAGTGCTCTTGCCTCTCGCTCAAAGGAGCCTGGCACTGGCCGGCAGAGCCTGGCTGCCATGAGATGCTCCCTGAGTTGCTCGCTCACTGGTGCTCCTGGATCTGCTGCTGCTCCTCAGCCCAGAAGCGATGCGTGGGGCAGTCATGTGCCCCCTAGAACCTTTAAATTATGCCCTCCTCACCATCAAGAGTTAAGCATTATCTCCGGTGAATGGTGAAAAATTACGTGTCCATGAACTGAAGAAAAGCTGAAATCATTAATTTTATGCCTGTTATTCCTTCTCAGACTCCTATTTGGAGTTCTTCTAAGAATGCTAAAACGAATCATTATGCTTTGCTATATGAAGTCAATTGAGCTATGGCAATTTACACCATCACAGGATCTGGCCCTTAATTAATAACTTTGCATGATTTACTGATCTCTCCACACACATGATAAAATTTCTTCCTGGAATTAGAACAATTTGGTTCCCGTAGGATCAAATTCAACTCTCAGGCCGAGGGTTAGCACAGAACCTGTGTATCGCTTAAGCCCATGTAATTCAGGCTGATAAATGTAACCTCTTTTAGAAGCTCTGTGAATCTCTGAAGCTGATCTCACTTCTATCTTCATAATAACCTTTTCATACTTGGACGTTTCTTTGTGAGGAAGACAGAGAAACAGATCAGTGATTAAGACCCCTGCACACTGACTGTCATTCGGAGTTGGTGTTTCGGTGTTTTCACATGCTTACAAAACCAATTGCACTATTCTTAGCATAACCAGAAGGTGGCACCCTTCTATCCACTATCTTTTTTCTATTCCATATTTTCTAGAATTATTTTACTTAAAATTAGGACCTTTAGTCTAATACAAATTACTCTCCGTGAATAATGAAAGTAAGATTCCAGATTTAAACACATCTATGCTACTATATTACTCTTTCTTTGTAGCTTAGGAACAACTGCCAATGTCCTTACTGAGATATTGTTAAGAAAAGCTTTCAGTGATGTCTCTCAGGTTTTACCTGAGTAAAATCTGATTAAGGCCCTCCAGTACTTAGAGACAGAATAGATCTCAAGACAAGGAGACAGTTCCCATGTGAAGGATGAATCAAATATGCATTTCATACAACCCTTGAGCTCAGCCAAAAGGCAAAAAAGAAATGTTTTCATTAACAAATTATAGTGTATTGATTATTCATCTATTTAACATCTGTGATATAAATATGCACTCTCTAAATATATATCTAGGGGCAGATAGGGCCATCTTGCTCCACATAAGCACTATCTAAACTCGATAAAAAAAGCTGCGTGAAACAAATATGAACTTTCACACCAATTTATGTTTTGCAGCATGAGATCCACGGTAGACAAAATACAGAGGCAGGATTTCATACTACAAAACATTAGATAGTGGAAAGGTCATCTTTGTTTGAGGTATCTATTTATGAGTTTATATATAGTCCTTGCATGAGGCCAGATTGTAGCTGGCACTTACACAGATGCCCTGAGAAGGGACTCTCAAGAAGCTTTCTTACCCTTTCAAGGTCCACTTATGAGCCAACCACAACTGAAAGTGCCAGAGAGTGCAGCGCTTGTGTTCTTCATGTGTCCCTGAACACACCTCAAAGAGGACAGGAAAGGCTCCTAGCCCCTTCCCTTCCTTCATCCTCATAGATTGGATTAAAAGCTCATTGAGGGAAGCAGAAGAAGAGTAAACCGTATCGTAATTACACACTGGGAAACTCAGTGAGGAATGTGCTGCATTGGAAGATTGACAGGCACAACTGGGTCCTTGATCAGTGTCCTTATGCAACTCACTAAATGAGATCTCGATCCTACAGTTTGATCCATGTAGGGAGTCCCTTACATCTGGAAGTCTTATTGAAGTTAATGGTTTCCACATGGCATAGATATTGCCATATGAGTGAATCGGGCTTCAGGCTGTTTAATATTGTTAAAAGTTGTTATAGAGGCTTATATTTTTGCATTTTTTACATTTTGTATATATTTACCAATTTTTCACATGCCTGGATAACCCAAGAAAAAGCTGATCTGCTTGCTAGCTCAGAGACTTGTTCAAATTCTCCCTAGTGGCAAAAATCTAACCTTACAGATGTCGGCATGTACAGAGAAACAATAATAATGAGGGTGTGAGATCTCTGCAGAGAACAAGATAGTGAAGAATGTGAAATTCCTTAGAAAACAAATTTTAAATCAAGCCCCTTAAACTGGAACAATTCACAAAACTTTATTTTTAAAATAGTATAAATATTGTATTGCAGAAGCCTACTTAATCCTAAGTACCTAAGAAAGATCATTACTACTAATAAAACAATAAGATTTTAGACTGTTGCAAAATTAAATTAACAAGCATAATAAAACACTACAATTTCTAGAGCCAGATTTACCAAGGGCATTTTAAAGTTGTTTCTGAGGAGTTGAGGAATTGAAGATGATCTAATTGGCTCTAATAGTGAACAGAATAATATAATCTTTCTCCTGTAGGGCATGGTACTGCACATCATTGTTTTAAAGAAGGTATTTTAGCTTTAGTCTTAATTTTGCTACTGGAGAAAATTGAGAACTTCTAAAGTTTTATTTTTTTTTTAAATTTCTGAGCAGACAAGTGTCAGTAATTTCACACACTGACAGTTAAATTGAGAAATCTTTTAAGAAAAAATATGCATTTCTTTCTTGAGTTCTTGCCAACAGTTAGAAAATAGGTTCTGTTATACATTCAGAGAGTTGTATATTTGGGCATTATTAACAACAGAATATTTTAGTAGCAAGCTACTTTTCTATGAAGTTTATTTAACAGTCCACTGAGCTAGAAAATAATCATTCATAAGTACACTTTAAAAGGAGTGGCTGAAAAGACAGACCTGACATGTACAGTACTGTGCATTTGGTTCAAAAAAGAGAATAAATTAATTCAAAAGTGTAACCTTTTACTTTGAGCAGATTGTTTGTATATGGTGTTCTCTTAGAAGCCATCTGGTTTACTTAACAATTTCCATTACTGATAAAACACTGAGTCCTTTTGTGGCCTCTGGTGAAAGTTTTATTAGGTGTTTATTCTTTTATTCTTTTTGTTATTATTTATTACAGTACTAACACTAGTGCTAATGTCTAAAATCATTTGAAATTCATGTTCAGTTAGTATTTGCTAATTTGTAAGGATTATCTTCTAGAAACATAGCTCCCAGGACGAAAGATGCAGATGACCAGTATATGTGTTTGACTTTTCTCTGATTAGGAAAAAAGGACAAAAAAGGAAACAATTAATGGGGAGATTTTTAAAAGGAACATAGGGAAATTCAGTTTCCAGCTCCCATTGAAAGTTGAGTTTGGGCCTTTGATAATCTCTGTCTAAATAGTTAACGCCCCTAGTTAAGGCCTCGATTTTGTGAAAACACATGTAAGTCCATGCACCTGCGTGCAGTTGGACTACTTACATGAGTAAAGTTACTCACATGCATAACTGTTGGCAGGATCTGAAAGCCTAGGTTTCAAACTATATGAAAAGTCATAATAATACAGGTAAATGGAGGGAAGTATTACCATAATGCCAGAACGACATTAATTTGCACTCATTTTTTTAAAGGGTGAGCCTGGGGAAGCTGGTAACCCTGGACCTCCTGGAGAATCTGGCCCAGGCGTGAGTACTGTTTGTTTGTTTTAATTACTATTATTCTACTACAATAAATTACCTACTTAAAACTTCCTTTAAAGGAATTTCAGGTTCTGTGTAATCAGATTCTTTATGCAGCTGGAGTCTCAGATGCTTTCTTCATATTTTCTTGTGTAATAACAACTGGAAGACAAAAGGAATCTTACAGTCGTGTGAGATAACATTTATTTCTTCTTCTGACAAGCTTATTGTATATGTTACAATCAAGTTTATGTACTTCATCAGTACATTTCTTCCAGCCAGATTTGTCTCTCTTTGTTAGTGGAAAAGTTCATTCCAAACTAGAGATGGGCCTGAGCATCAATATCTTCAGACTGATGAGGATCTGAAACTGTCCTGAGATCTGTGGGTGTTCCAGTCTGGGGGTTGATTTGGGTCCCATTTCTATTCCAAAGACAAGCCTTTATAATAAAATTTCACAATGAACATCTCAGATCATCTTTTTCACTCTCATTAACTTGTAGATCTTCCTTCTCTTACATATTCTGGGTGTAGTAGTTCCAGAAAGCTAACATTTTTATGTTGTTTACAGGGACCAAAAGGTGAAAGGGGAGAAAAAGGTGAGGCTGGTCCACCTGGAGCTGCTGGACCTCCAGGTGCCAAAGGACCTCCAGGTGATGATGGGCCTAAGGGTAATCCAGTAAGTGAGCCTATTAATTTAAAAATAAAGGCATTATTGCATCACAGCACATTATTTTATTTAACACTTTTATAGGATTGTATATGCATTTCTGGAGTTTATACAATTGTGCTTTTCTAACTGAAATACTTTGTAATGACTTTTAACATACTTCTTGTTGTATGACTTCAGCCTTGCTTGCTTTCCCATTTGTCTAGGGTCCTGTTGGTTTCCCCGGAGATCCTGGTCCCCCTGGTGAACCTGGCCCTGCTGTAAGTATTCTTACAAACTAGATCTAGGGCCTAATCTTGGTTCCCACTGAAGTCATAGGTAAAACTCTCCTTAACTTGGGAAAGAGATGTGCCCTGAGAGAGGTATTTTTCTGGCTGCTTTTGGTTTCAGAATCTTAAAATTAATTCATTTTACCAAAACTTTATAGTAAGTTTTCAACAAAATGTCCTATAGAAGAACAACATACATTATGGGTCAGACCATAAATCAGACTATTTTTCAAAATTCAACTGATTTAAATATGTCTCTCTCCCTGGGATTTCTTTAGGGTCAAGATGGTACTGGTGGGGAGAAAGGAGAAGATGGTGATCCTGGTCAACCTGTAAGTAAGCTGTCTCTAACATTTTTATTTTATTTGTGCTCTGTATTCCTCCACGCTAAGAAAGCAGCTTCTGCTAAATAAGTAGAAAGGGTCAGCTTTCTATAAATGCAGATATTTTCAAAAAATATTTTCTAAATAAATTCCCTTTTATAGTTCATTGTATATTGTAAATTAATTTCCACACAGAACCCAAATCATAGTAGGTCTTTGTGTATGATTGTGCTGCCCATTTTTTTCAAATGTGGACACATTTTTTGTGGTAAAATATGAAGCAATAAAAATGGAGTCATTTATAGTCTGAGAGGGAACAATAGTTATGTAACTTCCCTCAGTTTGTGTGCTGAATGAGCACAAGTCTTAAAATCTAAGGTGGATAACACTGTGGTAGCTAAATGCCATCAGAACTCAGAGCCTACTACGCAAATAAGTTCTTGTATGATGGATGTGCATATATTAAATTTCATTAATTTAACCTTGTGATGCAAGAGGCTAGAATTTCCCACTTAGAAAACCTTATTTCCAGCATCAAAAGGGTCTGAGAGGGAGATCCCTGCTATAGTTCAGCATGGCATGGAGAAAGGGAGATTTTTAATTAGAGGGAAAAAATGGATGGAGCTAGGTTGTGCACTGACAGGGGAAGGGGGTATTTGTAAGCTTCAGAAAATTTGCATCTACATTTCTGACTCGAGACTGAGCAAGTACTTCATGCCAAATAGCTTATCAAACTGTTCGGTCCTACAATGTTATCCAATAGGTCTCATGGCATTCCCATTTGGTAAATCTATCCAGCTGTCAGTATATGAGAGATTTATACACATAAATGCCAGTTATCTCATTAGTGCTCATGGGAACCTAGTAGAAGCATTCAGCGTACTAAGCTAAGTGGAGTAACAGAAAAAGAGGTGGATGGGGGAAATTCCTAATGAACATTGTTGCTCAATGTTTCTTCCAGACTAATGTTACATTTGTACTGATGAATTAGTCTGAAAATATATTTTCAAAAAATCTCTAGGTTAACATTTATGAGGGTAGTAACCACCTACTTAGAGTGGTTATAAATTGAGCCAGAAGAGCTAAATGAATTATTTGCATCAATCTTCACTGCAGATGATCTGAGGAAGGCTCCCACGCTGGAGTAATTCTTTTAAAGTGCCAAATCTGAGAAACTGTCCCAGACTGAGGTGTCAATATGGGAGGTTTTGGAACAAATCGATAAATTAAACAGTAATAAGTCACCAGGACCAGATGCTATTCACCCAAGAGTTCCGAAGAACTCAGACTTTAAATCTTAGAACTACCAAGTGTGGCATGTAACCTATCATTTAAATCAGCTTCTGTACCAGATGACTGGAGGATAGCTAATGTGGATGACTGCAGGATAGCATTTTTTTTAAAAGATCCCAGAGTCAATCCTGGCAATTACAAGCAAGTAAGCCTAACTTCAGTGCCAGACAAAGTGGTTGAAACTATAGCAGAGAACAGAATTATCAAACAGTTTGTTGGGGAAGAGTCAACATGGTATTTGTAAAGGGAAATCGTGCTTCACCAATCCATTAGAATTCTTTGAGGGGATCAACAATCACGTGGACAAGGGTAAGCCAGTGGATTTTTAGAAAGCTTTTGATAAGATCTATTACCAATGATTCTTGAGCAAAGGAAGCAGCCATGGGATAAGAGGAGAGGTCCTCTCATGGATCAGTAACTGATCAAAAGACAGGAAAAAAGGATAGGAATAAATGGTCAGTTTTCAGAATAGAGAGAGGCAAATAGCAGTGTTCTCTGGGATCTGTACTGGGACCAGAGCTATTCAACATATTCATCAATGCTCTAGAAAAAGATGTAAACAGTGAGTGGCAAAATTTGTGGATGATACAAAATTACTCGATAGTTAAGTCCAAAGCAGACTGTGAAGAGTTACAAAGGGATCTCACAAAACTGGGTGACTAGGCAACAAAATGACAGATAAAATTCAATGATGATAAATGAAAAGTAATGCACATTGGAAAACATAATTCCAAATATACATACAAAATGATGGGCTCTAAATTAGATCTTACCACTCAAGAAAGAGATCTTGGAGTCACTGTGGATACTTCTCTGAAAACATCCACTCAGTGTGCAGCAGCAGTCAAAAAAGCTAACAGAATGTTAGGAGCATTAGGAAAGGGAAAGATAAAAAGACAGCAAATATTATAATATCACAATATAGATCCATGGTATACCCACACCTTGAATACTGCATGCAGTGTTGATCACCCCATCTCAAAAAAGATATATTAGAATTGGAAAAGGTACAGAGAAAGGCAACAGAAATATTAGGGGTATGGAACAGCTTCCATAGAGAGAGATTAAAAAGACTGGGACTTTTCAGCTTGCAAAAGAGATGACTAAGTGGGAATATGACAGAGGTCTATAAAATCATGAATGGTGTGAAAAAGTAAATGTTATTTACTCCTTCACTTGACACTAAACTGGGAGGAGGGGTAGATACGCTGGAGGGTAGGGATAGGATACAGAGGGACCTAGACAAATTCGAGGATTGGGCCAAAAGAAACCTGATGAGGTTCAACAAGGACAAGTGCAGAGTCCTGCACTTAGGATGGAAGAATCCCATTCACTGCTACAGGCTGGGGACTGACTAGGAAGCAGTTCTGCAGAAAAGGACCTAGGGGTTACAGTGGACGAGAAGCTGGATATGATTCAACAGTGTGCCCTTGTTGTCAAGAAGGCTAACGTCATTTTGGGCTGTATAAGTAGGGGCATGGCCAGCAGATCGAGGGATGTGATCATTCCCCTATATTCAACATTGGTGAGGTCTCATCTGGAGTACTGTGTCCAGTTTTGGACCCCATGCCACAAGAAGGATGTGGAAAAAATGGAAAGAGTCCAGCGAAGGGCAACAAAAATGATTAGGGGGCTGGACCGCATGCCTTATGAGGAAAGGCTGAGTTGGACTAGATGACCTCCTGAGGTCCCTTCCAACCCTGATATTCTATGATTCTATGATTCATTTAACACAAGAACCAGGGGTCACCAAATGAAATTAATAAGCCACAGGTTTAAAACAAACAAAAGGAAGGATCACATAACACATAGTCAGCCTGTGGAACTTATTGCCAGAACATGTTGTAAAGTCCAAAACTATAAGAGGGTTCAAAAAAGAATTAGATAAATTTATGAAGGACATGTTCAAAAATGGCTATTAGCCACAATGGTCATGGATGCAACCCCGTGCTCTGTGTGTCCCTAGCCTTTGACTGACAGAATCTGGGAGTGGACAACAGAAGATGACTCACTCATTGACTGCCTGTTCTGTTCATTGCCTCTAAAGCACCTGGCATTGGCCACTGTCAGAAGACAGTATACTGAGCCAGATGGGCCATTGATCTGACCCACTATGGCCATTCTTAAAGTAAACCTTTTATTTAATTTATTTATTTATTTATTTATTTAGTGGCAGTGGTCTTTATAATTCATAGAACCAACTAACCTGAAGTTGAAAGAGTTAAATACCACTTTTATGAACATCAAATTTATCACAGTTTGTCATGCAATATACATGTGGATTTTGAGTAGATAATAGATAAGACTCTGATCCTGTATCATTAAAGTGAATAGGAGCTTTGCCAGTTACTTCAGTGAACATAGGATCAAGCCTTACATGAGGTCATGTATCTAAACAAAAAAGTAGACTTGATTTCTCAGAAAGTTTTCTTCCTTTAATAATGCAGGTTTCTTTTAAAATAAACATCCATGCTGCCGTGTGTCTTGGCCATGAGTTCCAAGAGATCCTAAGGGAGTTAGGTGCTGAATATCAATGGAATTTGGGTAACTAAGTCCTTTAAGATCCTTTTTAAATTTCAAGCTTGGCCAACAATCTACTTCCACGAGAGTACTTCCACTGTCTTCAATTAGATCAGAACCCTACAGATTAAAAGAACTGGTTTGTTTTTTTATGGAAAATTCCCATGAGGGCTTACATCTTCTTTCAAAGAAAGACACTCATCTCTGTCTGTCATTGGTGTATCTATTAATCCCATTACTGTAGTTTCCACGTATGCTTTGTTTGCATAGACATAGCTAGGTGTTTAGAATCAAGCCCAGTGTGTTTTTTTAAATGTTACCTTATTTCCTATATTATTTAATTAGAGGTTTCCTACATATGTTTTGTTTGTTTATTTTTTTGTGGTAAAGATTTGTTCTGGTCAACACTATATAATCTATAGAATTTTTAAAAATCTAAGTGCCAAGACAAAAAAAAAAGTAATGTATTATTAGATCTTTGGCATATTCATATTAATTTGTTGAACTAGATTTGGCCCTGGTTATAATTCTAGTGATTTCAGTAGAATTACATCAGTGATGAAATTAATCCTTCATTTTTAACAATTCGTTTTATACAAAATATTATGTACCATGGAATGTTTGCTTTTATATAAAAAGCAACAAAAGTAGTTGAATTATAGTGAAAGTGTATATGAAATTAACATCAGTTCAATGCAGTAACAATCTGATCTGCTTCATCACTGTAGAAGCCTGTACTTGGGTGAAGACAATCGATGCACATAACCTCATTTTAGTTGAATCAGACAGTAGGCTAACATATTATGCTATTATATTGTTCTTTGTACAGCCACCTTTTGACTTGGGATGCTTTGCTGTTGCTAAAGGAGCAAAAAAACCAGTACAATTTTGTCTTGTTCAGTAACATGAGCAGGTAACACTCTAAACAGGACCTAGATCCAGGAAAGAGGTTTGCGGAGAAAGGAAGTGTCATTTTTACACACTTGTCTGACTTAACCTACTGTCAAGGCACTTTAAGATTGTCCAGTGAAAGGCACTGTAAAATTGCAACATATATTTGTTGTTTTTAAGAAAGTCAGTAACCTTTGCTCTTTAATGATATTCACCAAGATTCCATGAAATAGTAATTTGGGTTGTTTACAATTACAGGGTCCACCAGGTCCTTCAGGGGAAGCTGGCCCACCTGGTCCTCCTGGGAAGAGAGTAAGTCTTCTCTCTTTGTCTATGTACATTTCTCTGGTCAAGACATTGTGTCTTAATCAGCCCATAACAGGATTTCAGGCACTTGTTACCAATGTTATTGCTATTTTATATGTTGTTTCTAGCTTTTAAAAGTTTGGGTCTTTTCACTGTTCAACAGCAGAAATACGAAAAGATGATCAGGAGAGAAAGTAAAGAAAAGCAGGTGCTGAAAAGGATGTTATATCTGGCTTGATTGCAGGCCGGTGCCTCGCAGCCACATCAGGTGTAGAAAAGCGTATCACCTTTCTGAAATTCAGGAGGCCTAGTGCCTCCTAGAGCATGCTGGTGCAAAGACAGGAGCATAACCATTGCTACGGCCCATAATAGTTTGTAGCCTGTCCACAGATGGAAAGCTTCAATGTCCGACGTAGAGAGGAGGAGAAATGGGGTTAGGGCGCTGCCCCCTCTGTGTGAATATTGGCAGGGAGCAGTCCTTGCACTTGAGAGAGTGCAGGGGCTGCAGTTGTGGGAAGTCTATATGCTGAGGGGAAGAGAAGGAAACACCTTACAGCTATTCCCCTCCATGAGTCATCACAGTCTGGCCATAATGGGCACAGCAGCCAAAATAGTGTTTGTGTAACATCTTTCTGAGAGCTAAGAGGAGTTTCTGTATTCAACACAGCAAACTATTGTGTTTTTAGTTCTTGATGTAATATTAACTTAATTTCTTTCAACTCTGGTATATTCTGCTACAATTCTGAGAAGATAGTTTACATCTTCCAAAAATATTATTGTCTGAATGCTCAGAAGCTAAAAGCAAAAAAGTCTCCAGAAAGAACAAATGGGAATCTGAAAGGTTCCCCTACTGCTGCCGAGGTTGCTGCATGGTACAGAAATTATTAAAATGAGTATGGTTTAATATCTTTTCTTTTTCTTGACTGTTAACACTTCCATGAAAGTCATATATTTTTGCGACATTCAAGCAATTTTTGAATGCCCCTGAAACATTAGGGACCTTACAGCAGTGGTGTAAGTGAGAGCAGCACCCAGCTATTTTATTTCATGCTGAGGCTGGCCAAATTCCAAGAACCCCTTCTTGCCAACACTGAGCAGAACATAGACACAAGGGACAGTCAAGCTCATATCTTAGAATGGCCTTATTTCCATCTCCCAAATGTGTTACTTCCTGAGAAAGTAGGAAACAGCTTTCAGAGGTAGCATGTTTTTTCCCTGCAGTAGAAGTGAGAATCGGTACAGTTTCAGCTAAATCAGTTTTAAAAAACGAATGTCAATTAATTCAGCTAGTTTCTCAATGCTTAATCAATATTGTTTACAACTTTTGTGCCAAATAGTTCACCCACTTTATGTTGTACAGTAACACTGTCACAGGGCTCCTCTGACACTGAGCAGTGTACTACACTGCCTGTGCAGTTCATGTGGCCTCCCAGTCACAAAAACACATCAGGTTCTTCCCTTTTCACCATGTATGTATTTATTTTTTCCTTACAAACTATAACAGCATACTACAGACTTACCGCAAGAGGAAGATTCTACACAGCCTTCCCTCCTCAGTCCACACTCACCCTTTGAGCTCCCCTCCGCTTCCGTTCCTTCTCCCCCTTGTATTCTCCCAGTTCCTGACCCAATTGCCTCATGAGCCCAGCAGTTGCCACCCAAGTGTCAGTAATCTCCAAAGGAAATTGATTAATTGGCTTCAATTTAGCCTGCACTTTTCCCAGTGCTGCAGCAATCTGAAGGATCAGGGCACTACAAATAGTACCCTGTCACAAACACATATGTATTCTCTTAAACCATTAAAATATATTAATCCTTTTTCCATATTTGAAAATCTGCATTCAAATACACTATTAGATAAGCTCTGCCACCACACCAGTGTAGAGTCACCTATTTGAAGTGGAATATTATGCCGCTGGTATTCTCAGACATCCTGCGTAGGAGATCTGTGAATAAAGAAAAATATTGCAGATGTCAAAAATGCCTAAAGGCTGATACTAAAAGGATAAAACAAGACATTGTGCTTCAGGGCACCTGCCATCAACTACTGGAGGTAGAAAGAAATTGCACAAATTTGCCAGGTTCATAAGGGTGGGGGAAGTAGGATATGACCTTCCCTCTGAAGTAAGATTTGGACAAGGCGGATCAATAGATTGATCAATTATGGTGCCTCCTACAATGTAATGTGTGTAAATAGTTCCACACTTACAGTTATTGAAGAGATCTTAGGTTTTTAGCATCTGATACAAAGTAAGAACTTCAGCAAAGTTCCTGTGCTTTAAAATCCAGTTCTGTAACATATGAAGTCATTCTATTATTCCTGGTCTTTGAAGCTTCACAAGCCTTACAAATCAGCTAATAGAAACCTGTAAATGTTATACTTGCAGAACTGTTATAGATACATCAACCTTTAGATCTGCCTCAGAAGGCAATTAGATGCAGTTTTTACACTTAAAAAAAAATGGTATCATTAAACATAAACTGAAAGCTGTTTAAAAAAAATAAGTTAAATTGGTCTATTTAATAGGCTTGAGTGAACTGACATGCTTAATTAATTTTATCTATTTGCACCACCAATTTACAACACATTTATAATGCTTCACATGATTATGGGAGCATTAAAAATCTTATCAGAAGAACTGGAATATGGCTCAATTGAATATTAACAATTAATATGTTTGTTCTGCACCAGATTACAACTTCCTGATTTATTACAGTGAAAGGCAGTCGCTTATTCTCAGCAAAATAAATATACTGTGTGATTGTGTTTAGATAAAAATACAGAGTAAAAACACAAACTCAATCACTCCATTTCTAATTTGTGGCACTGTACAACTCCAATTTGCTGTTCCTACAAAGAACAGAATAACTATGTATTACTCTTGCCAAGTAATCACATTCTTGAATTCTCTAGGAAATTACTTTGTAGCAAAAGATTCTAGATTACATGAATATGTGAAACTTTGCTGGTTATAAGGAATTCTATGCTGTTATACTTGAAAAAGACAATGCAGGACTTGAGGCTTCATATTTTTGTTAGAGACAAAAAACTGAAAATACTATTTGCTAAACATAATAAGTAATACAGTAGAATCTGCTTCATCAGGAAGTGCTGGCAAACATCCTATTTTCTTGATTAGGAGGCAATGCCACTTCAATAGTAATGCTGCTCTCTGCGAAGGTGGAGAGCTGTGGCAAGAAGACCGCATATTACTGGAAAGCAATGTTCCCTCTAATTTGTTTTTCTTTCTCTGAAATGACAAGCAGTCTAAGCTTGCATTTAATACTTGAAGTGTGGTTCCTTCGACTACTCCATTTACATATTCTCATTCTTTCTTCATCACTCTCACCCATTATCCTCATTTGGCCTCCCTTTCCCAATATTCCTTTACTCTCCCTTCCTTGATCAATCCCTCCCCACTCAACCACTCATTCACATCTATGCACATTCTTATATGGCCTGTAGAGGTGCAGACTCACCCCTGTGGCTCCTCCTGCTGGTTCTCCTTGGGAATTAGCTCTTTTTCCAGCCAGGAGCGCCCTCTGCAGGCTGGTGATCCGCCTGTCCTCTGGCCACCGTGTCCCTCCCTGGACCTTGGTGCCCTTTTAACTGGGGTGCTTCCTGCTAGCAATACCCCTCTGATCTGGGTCTCCCCTCCCTGGGGAACCCCCAACCCTCTATCCCCACCTTGCCTCAGTATAAGGCTACTGCCAGTCATGATCCATGGCAGTCTCAGCCTACTCATCACTGGCAAGGTTGGGTTTGGACCTGTTGCCTTGGCCTACCCATGGGCTGCCCTCTGCAACCCCGAGTACCTGTTGACCTTATGCTAGGCTGCAGCCTGGGGCTTTGCAGGCTGGAGATCCCCAGCCTGTCCCCAGCTCTGCTCCACTCAGCTACTCTGTCTCTAGCTCCCTGCAGCCAGGCCCTTCTCCCTCTACAGGCAGAGGGAGACTGTCTGGGCTCCTGGCTCACTGCCTCTTATAGGGGCCAGCTGGGCCTGATTAGGGCATGGCCACAGCTGAGCCTGCTTTCCCCCAATCAGCCCAGGCTTCTTGCCCCAGCCACAGCCCTCTCCTAGGGCTGTTTTAAGCCCCGAAGAGCAGGCGCGGGTAACCACCCCGCTACAGGCCATATGGTCCAAGGCCCGCCGGTGATATCAGTTGGCGGCTCCTTCATGGGGCCGTGAGCATGGGTGTGTATTTGGCGCGGTTTACCCCTGTCCCAGGCACCTGCCCCTTCTGTGGCGTGAGGGAGACCCTGGCGCACATTTGATTGGAGTGCGCCAGGATGCAGCCCCTATACTGACTCCTCACCGATATCCTGTTACGTTTCTGGCTGCACTTTCTCACCTCATCTTCTTCTCTACACACTCCATATCCGTGGCCCCACAAAGTCACGGGACCTCCTGGTCAACCTACTCCTCGCCCTGGCTAAAAGGGCCATCTACGCAACCAAGGAGAGGAGGTTGGCCAATGGAGACTCCGGTGACTGTGGGGCTTGTTTTCGATCCTTGGTCCGTTCACGTATCCGGGCAGAGTTCCTCTGGGCTGCGTCCACTGGCTCCCTTGACACCTTTGAGGAATAGTGGGCACTGTCCGGGGTTCTCTGCTCGGTGTCCCCGTCAGGTTCCCTTCTTATGACCCTTTGACCTCACTCCTGTCCCTGTTCTTTTATTAGTTGTCCCCCGGAATCAGTGGGTTTCTGAGGTCCTGTGGATCCTCCCCTTAGGCTGGGGGGGTATCCTTTAGCAGTGGGAGGGCTTCTGCCCACTCGCCCACCTCCCGGATACCCAATACATACAGGCCCTATGGTTTATCTCAGCATCTCGCTCGCACTCATGCTCTCTTCTCTTCTCATTCTTTCTTTCTGCCTCCTGCATATCCTCCTTTTCCCTTCCAGTCACATTCGTCTATTCGCAAATCCCATCCCTGCTTTTCCTCCTCATTTATTTCCCCAAATCACTTCTGTCACTGCCCCAAATCACTTATTGCTGCTGCTGCCCCTCCCTCCAAATCAAACACAGCCCCCTATTCATCCAAAATCAATTACTGTATGTCACATATGAACACAAACACAGATATTCCCCACTCCACTTTTATGAAACTGTTTAATCCAAAATGCCTGGTGTTCCCTGTTTCATTAACGTGTTTTCTTTTTGCTGAAAAAATGGATGGGTAGGGATTTACCTGAATCTGATTTCTCTGTCCAGTCATGGTAAATCATGCTTATGAGGTGACTTTAGGTTTCTCAGTTTGAAAAAAATCTGGATCCTAATATTATCAATCCTAAATTGGTTCCTTAGGCGATGCTCCAGTTAAACAGCTACCAAATACCCTGGGCAAGGACATATGCAAAAAGATGGGTTTTTCCATTGTGTCATAGAAGACTTTAGCTCCTGATTTCTGGTTGTAGGGAGTTCCAAATTTAGAGCCAGTGGCTGTGAATTTCAGCCTGGGGAATTTCAGCCAGAGGCCCCCAGGTTCAATCCCACCCACTGATGACCAGGGTCTGTCAGCATTACATTAGCACACTTAGGCCTTTGATGTTCAGAATCAGCACCGTGAACTGGATCTGGAATAGAACAGCTAGCCAATGCAACGTTTGGAGCACCGGAGTGGTGTGCTGTTTCTGAGCAATACATATTAAGATGTGTACATGATGTGACAGCTGAAGATCCCTAGATTTTTGTGGGCATTTCCAGGAAAAGTGCATTGCACTTTTCTAGCACGGGCACAATGAAAGTCTGGTTCACTTTGGTCTAGTCTTCAGCAGAAGAAAGTGTGCAGCCTATGGCTAACCAAATAATGGAAGATTCTGAGTGTCATAGTTAATATATTCAGATGCACATTAAAGTTACCTTTCTGAGCTCAACCTATAGTCATATATATCATTATGCAGTTCTGAACAGCTTCAGGTAGAGTAGCTGTTTTTATGAGACAGCAGTGTGTCTTCAGAACTAAATATTACATTTACATTTAGTTTCACAATAGCGATACTCTATATTTTACTAAGTCAACTAACCACCATTTCATTTTTAAGAACATGTTGTGGCAGTACACTGATGGCAATCATCTATATAGTTGGTAAAAATGATTAAATATATTCTTGAATACACTAGTTGCTTTTTAATTTATTTAGAACATTATTATCGTGTTATGGGCTCTAATTTTCATAACTGTATGCATTTATCAAATCAGATAAATGTATGTTCAGAAATCTTCACACATTTAAATAGCTATTGTGCAAGCAATCATAGTAATTGTGCATGCAAATCTAGCATGAATTTGTGGGCACACTGCTTAGAAAATTAGAGACATCAGTTCTAGCAATGGAAACATTCAGTTGCAGCAACTTCATGGTTTGAATGGACAGATTTTCTGGTTTTCCAAGATTATGTGCAACAAGAGAGGAGTGAAGCGAGCTATCTGCCCTAAAATATCAGTTGATTAGAAAGTCACGCCCATTCAATATGTTTTTAATAAAGGAGTCAATATTGACTTGGTTCTACTTCTGTTGAATCCAGTGATGAACTCCTGTGGACTCCAGTGACAGCTGATTTAGGACAATGCTGAGTACTTTTGGAAATCTTATCCAATGAGACTTTGCACGATGTGCAATACAGAATTGTTACACACCCTCTTTATTTTTATAATCCAGGGATATTTAGTTGACAAACTAAATTTTATTCAGTGTAAATTGCTTCCCTGTTTATAGGTTTTTCTAAGAAATTTCATTATGATTAAACCTAGGGAAGAATTATCAAACATATAGGGGGAAAATCAGTTTAAACACCTACTTTAAAAAAAAAGAACAATCTCAAATTCTCAGGCTCTAATGAGGAGTAGAAGTATTTCCAAAATGAAAGGTGTGTGTCCAAAAATATTTTCTGCTGTTCCTTAGGCAAGCCCAGAATAGTTTGCTAATATTGATTATGAGCGACCATGGTATAAACATAGGAGAATACCCTAATTATTATTCAAGGTAGAAAGAAAAATAAATTGTAATTTGTCCAATATGTATATTCTTCTCGGTTTTGTGATATTTTTGGTGTACATTTGTTAAGGTACTAGTAGATTGGACAACTTGTGCAATAAAAAAGCATGGAATTTTAATGCTGAAATGATCATTCTAGCTGTATAAAGCCAAGAGCAGTTTCATATTCTCTTACTGAAAGAAGCTTAGCAGCAGCTAAACGAAATATTTCAGAGCATTATATTTTTCTATTCAGTCATTGTAGCCTACATGATGGAAATAAAAGGAATTTTTAAGAAGTAAATGTCATGATACAAATAGAAATGCATGCTAAGTGGTTGAAGCAGGGATTAATATTTTTAGTAGAATCAGGCATTTAAGCATTTAAGAATATGCTGAAATTTAAGCATGTGCTTAAGTTCCATTGAAGTGTAGGGGACTTAAGCATGTGCTTAGGTGCGTTTCTGAAGAGAAATGGATTTAAGTGCCTGGTTAACTACTTTACTGAAAAAGGGCCTCAAAGAGGCAGTAATAACTTACTGTATATTTTACATATCTGATCTATTTATTTATTTATTTTAATGACAAGACCTTTAGCAGAAGCAGCTCAGTGGACATGTCCAATCACTGCCCTGGCCATACCTCCACACCTGCAATTACCATTTACTGTATGAATGGTACCTAATCCTTGTGGAGGGGATACTGTGACTACTTTTTCTCCTACCTTCAGGAGCTTCTGACAGGGTTTATCTTGATAGAAGTCAGCACACACCCTCTGATACATGCTCCCTCTAACTCAGTAGGTACATGTAATTTCTCAGGGAAATTAAGCATCTGTAAAATAAGGATAATAAAACTGTTCTACACTGCAGGTGTGTGGGGAGAAGCAGTTAATGTTTGTAAAATGCTTTGAAGATGGAAAGTACTTCATAATGCTAATTATTCTTATGTGGCAACCAAAGAGGCACCAAATTATCATGGACACAGGGCCAGCGCAACCCATTAGGTGACCTAGGCGGTTGCCTAGGGTGCTAACATTTGGGGGGCAGTGACCGCGGTGGCTGGATCTTCGGCCGCCTCGTTCGTCATTGGTATTTTGCGGGCAGGACCTTCCGCCACCTAGGGCACCAAAAAAGCTGGAAGCACTCCTGCATGGATGGTAAGGGTTTTGCCATCCAACCTTTGCTGTTTGTTTATAATAATGGGTTGGAGCGACCAACATTTTCTTTTAAGCCTTGTGTTTCCAAAGAGATGCATTCTTTTTCAGCTTCACTATTTCAATTAAAGATAGTGGGATACTGTCATTAGTAGAAAAGCCACAAAAATTGACAGATATATGGTTGGTAAGCCAAAATGGTGACAAGCTGAAAATCTGAAAGGAAGCTAAGTATCTCATTGTTCAGAATCTTGATTTGGACATTTATCTTAATTTCCAGAAAATCAATCAGTGATTAAACTATGGCAGTATATTGTTGATTACAATATCTTGGTGGGCACATACAGATTTGGTGGGCACATACAGATTCTGCAATGTTTCACTAACTGCTGCCCATACTATCTAATCTGAATTAATTGATTTTGGCTGATGAAGTTTGAACAGGAAGGGAGAAAGGATGCCACTGAATAATGGGATACTAACTTTCCATTACTTTCTTAAAAGACAAATGGTATTTAGACTCAGTAACAATTAAAGCAGGCAGACTAAACTGGGACTCTCAAGCAGTGGGTGTTTTTTTTCTTAGTCTCCTTTCAGCTTTTCACCGAAAAGGTTTGGGGGCGTTTTCCAGCACTATGTCATCTCACATTCTGGCATATTAGCTTTATGGGTATCAAGTAGATGCCTGGATCACTTGCAGCTAAAACTCCATGCATCACTCTAAAAATGTAAAGGTAAAAGGTTAAAGAAAAGTCAGCATATGATTTGGCCATATTTTTGTTCAAAACCAGAATGCATACAGCCTGCTTTCCATAAGATAATAGATTTAGATGGTATGTGATAGCAGGCTTCTGACATTTGAAAATCAGAAACCAAGGTAACTACTTGGTCAGTTAGACCCTTTTACATGTCACTTTCAATAATAGGCAGAATTTTGAAAAAAATGTAGTTTTTTTCCGCATTGTGAGTATAGCACATTGCTGCTTCATCAGGATGTCCACTGCACTTGAAAATGAAACTGAGTTCCTCTTTCCCTTGAGTAAAAATACATAGAAGGTATTCTGAACATAACAAATAGCTGAACAGTGGTTATGTGTCATGAAAATAATTAATGGTGCTATCTTCACTAAGAAGCATATTTCAATCAGATGACTGATCACTGTGCATAGAATTTTTCAATGATTATAAGGAAATTCTGAAACAGAAAAAATGCAGACAAGAAAATCCACCTACAATGTTAATATACCATCAAAATTGGAAAAAGTTTCTTTTATCTGCTTCAGAGTCATGTGTGGAATGTAACTGACAATAAGTCCACATGGAAGCATAGCATACAATCATAAACATTACTGTGATAGCTGGGAAAAAAACAGGCGTTAATTTCAAGTTGTTATTGAGAACTTTTGTGTCAGTTAAAATTTATCATACACTACAACAATTCAAGACTAGGAAAGTAAGATAAATAATAATTAGAAGTCTTCTTCTGCAGAAGCACCATCTGTTCCATGCTAGCAATCAGAGTCTGTTAGAAAGTGCTGTTCATTTAGCCACTTTGCGCTTGATGCAGCGTTAGCACTGTTTGATAATGAATGCACCCCCTTTGTTTAGCAATCACGATTCATTGTATTTATAATTTAGCGATCACAGTGATTTTAGCCCTGCTAATTGATGTTGCAGCTGCAGGCTTAGATTATTCAGGGAACATATTTCTCAAGGAAATACTACTGCACTCAACTCCTTTCAGCTTCTCCAACTGAAAAGGGTTGGTTTTAACCTTTTTAGGAACTTAAGCAAAAATGACTATCAAGTGGTAAAGAGAATCAATGTGTAAATTAGCTCATAATAGAGAAAATCTTCCTGTCTTTAAAATGTTTCTAAGTGCATTTATATTCCCGCTGATAATTTTTACTTATGATCATCTTGAACTATGATCTTCTCAGCTCTTGGTAGCTAAGCATTGTTGGATATTGGATCTGAAAAAAAATAAAAATAAAAACTAGATATTGGTGCTACTAGGTGTTGGGGACACTATATATTCCTCCTATTCCTTTGAGTTAGTACTAAACTAGCCCTTTCGGTTGTGGTTAGGGAGCACTGTGCTGCTGCTTTGTAAAACTGAGCCAGCAGTTATTACAAAAATCCCACAACATTTTTCACACGAGTAGATAGTATTAACCACAATGAGTGGCCAAGGTCCAACTTGGGGTAATTTAATTCTGGTTGCAGTAAATTCAATGGGAAAGGCTTACTTCACTCCTCCTTTTAGCAGAAAATTTTGTACAGTATTGCTGGAAAATAGTGAGTGCTACATTCCATCAGAGAGATGGCTTCATTTTTGTAGTGAATGAGTGATGGTTCCGTACTCATGATAAATACTTGGAGCATTAGGGTAAATCAGGAATTGCTCTAGATATGCATCAATATAATAGACAGCATAATGTGTCAGGCTGCGACACAGCTCAGGCCAAATTCAGCCATAATATAAGTAGGCTTTAATTAAGTTAGATTGAGGAGCAATGTCTGTCATAGTTCAGGGCAACTGTATTTCTTCCCCCTCTCCACCTGCTTAGTCCAGCAAGGGCAACCATTCTTGGCTTACAGCTCCTCAACCATCACCTCTCTTGGGCAGAGACCTATGTCTCTCTCCCTTCTGACTGGGGTTTTTCCAGGTTGTACAGTTCCTTTCTACACTGTGTTATTCCCAGCAAGCCAGATGATCTAAATTGCCGACATCTTTATATTGCTTTCTCTCCAGAGGATATAAACAGCATAAATGTCCACAGTTATACATTATCACACTGCCCTTTCTAAGAAACCACATTTATGTTTAAGGTAAAATCATTCCCGAAAAATATATATTGAAAACAATAAAAGAACCTACACACATGCTAATGAACTTTCCAGAGATCACCCTGACTTCAATCCTCGGCCCTGTCAGGTGTCGGTCCATCCAACCCTTCCTTAAGGATTGCCCCCCTTTCCTTTGTTACATCTGTTTGCTGGATCAGGAAGAAGGCCCGGAGTCAGTTTAATCTGAGATGATTTATCCAAAAGTCCCTTCTTTGTCTGCTAGTCACTGGAGATTCCAAATTAAGCCTTTCGAGGGGGTAATAAATCTCTGGAGATGTTACAACCTGAGTGAATTTGCCAATCGCTTCCCCCCACCCCTCCAACACAAACTCAATGTTCTTAGTTCTTGGAGGGCTGTGGTCAGTCTCCCCCATAGAATTACATACAATCCCTGGCACACTATTATACATAAACTTAATCAAGTAGAACCTCCCAAAGGTATTGCAGTAGATTGCCATATCTGTCACAAGGCCCTGATCCAACAAAGCACTTAGGTATATGTTTAACTTTAAAACTATTCACACATTCATAAAACTGAGAATGTATTTGCTGTTTAAGTTCTGAATTTGGCCCTTTCTGAAGGCTCAATACCTGATCATTCTTAATGGAAGCGCAGAATGTAAATAGAAATTCCTGGATTTGTTCATATTACTGAACATTTTAAGAACTAAAAATAAGCAATTTGTATATTCTGTACTGTTCATAAGACAGATGGACATATGACGCTTACAGAGAAAGTTTTCCAAGTTTCTATTTTTTCAGCCGATGGCTATAGGCAAGAAATATCTGGTTGTAATGAAGAACATTCTCAAGCTAAAAACTAGCCTTGTATGAAAACCAGGTGGTCTCTTATCTTAAAGATTTAAGGATATTCAAGGTGAGTATTTTCAGTACAGTACGCTAAAGTTTCATATACAGCTTCTGTTAGTAACAGGAACTGTGTATATAAATACCCTGATTTGAAAATTAAACTTTTTATGGTTTGGGAGGAGAAAAATATCCTTTTTTAAAAAAAAGAATGTCCTTTAAAAATGGATAGTAATGTCTGTAGCTGCGCAGAACGTTGGCATGCCCTTCCCAAGTCCCACCATGTGGCTCTACAGCTAAACCTCATCACTGTTCCACAACACTCTGTGCAAAATCCAGGGCAGAAACATCCAGATTTGCAGCCTAACATTTTAGACAAATAGATATAATTTCTGTATAGAGGACTTAGAGGGTGAAGAAGTATGAATCATGAACCATTATCCTTACAATGGCACAATATAATAATACCTAGGTTTTTACTGAAGTCAGTGGTAGAAATCCCATTGACTTCAGTTGGATTGGATTTAGACAGACATTCAGCATGTTTGGAAATCCCATCTTTAGTACATAATATTATTTGCCTTTTCCATTAACTTTTATAAAATTTCCCTGTGTCTTTTGATGTATAAATGTTCATCTTATATATTTATTTGTGGTGTTTTTTTTGCTCTGTGTTTATAAAGGGTAGTTGCTTTTCTAGTCAATTATTTCTTGTAAGCTCCTAATAAACTGTAAGAAAATAAAAAAAAGGGTTTAATGGGGGGTAAGAGGGATTTTTCATTTTATTGATAAAATGGTCAAGAAATGTTTTATTTATATTATTGTTAACATTTGCCAATTTTATTATTCACTGATATATAGGAAATTGTAAGAACATTCCAAATCATATTTTCACCACTTTAATGTAATTTTAATATACTATAATTATGAACCAGTATTTATTTCATACCTTATACCTTTTCCTTCCTTTACAGGGCCCTCCTGGAGCAGCTGGTGCTGAGGGCAGACAAGGTGAAAAAGGTGCAAAGGTAATATATAAGACCATTTGTTCCAAACAGTGAAATACAAAAACCATTCCAAAAACTAAATCATGCTTTTTCTAAGCTATTTATTCTACAGACTGTATGTGATATTTTAAACCTACCAAAGTAATCACAGTTAAGTTGTAAATAACTCAAATTAAAGGGCCTACATTTAATATATAAATTGTGAAATTCTTTTGCTTTAATTTTGCGGCACAATTAATTTGTGTTTAATGCATAGTCTACAGTAGGGGGCAGTACAGAGGCATCCCCCTGGAAGGAAGCTTCTAGAGGTATTTGATGGTTTGCTGTGTGTGCTGCTCACAAATGCAAGGCCAGGTCATCTCACTAGTGCAGAAAAGAAGGGGAGAACATGGTCATGTCCATCTCATAAACTTTAGTGCAGGTTATCACAGTTATCAGTCAGGGGCCAAGTCTGCTCTGAGGGGAACAGCTTCAGACTGTGATCATCTCTTAGAAAAGGGTGCGAAAAATTCCTTGTGCCCTCTGTCTCTCTTGTGCACCCATACCGAGCCATGGATAATCAGCTCCATTAATAATGTGATCTGATATGTGCTTCCTTGTAGGGTGAACCTGGGTCAGAAGGTGCACCTGGAAAAACAGGACCAGTTGGTCCTCAGGGACCTTCAGGAAAACCTGGTCCAGAGGGTCTCCGTGGTATTCCTGGCCCTGTGGTAAGTTCATTGAGTATATAGCAATATTGTTATCTTTTTTATCTTGTATATCCACTTTTTAAGGAATCTTAATTGTTTCTTATAGGGAGAACAAGGTCTACCTGGAGCATCAGGTCAGGATGGACCACCTGGTCCTATGGTGAGTATCCTTTCTTCCTTCCAATGTTATGTCAAAGGCCTGGTCTACAATGGGGGGGATCAATCTAAGTTGTGCAACTTCTGCTATGTGAATAACATAGCTGAAGTCGACATACTTAGTCCTACTCACTGTGGTGTCTTCACTGTGGTGAGTTGCCTGCTGTCACTCCCCTGTTGACTCTGCCTGTGCCTCTCGTGACGGTAGAGTACAGGAGTTGATGGGAGAGTGCTCAGGGATCGATTTATCATGTCTAGACTAGATGCGATAAATCGACCCCCGCTGGTTTGATCTGGCGGGTAGTGTAGACATACCCAAAGAGGAAAAATCCTTAAAAATGTACTGTTAAGGTCCCCGTATACATTCTGGGGAAACTGATAGTACAAATCGGTGGTTACAAGGTTTTTATCCTTCTGTGTTTGAAAATATTGAGTGCCTGCTTTACAACTGCTTTATCCACTGGAATCAGTGGAGTTACATTGGCATAAGACTGGTCCTCTGGCCAATATTAGAATAAAAACCAACATATACAAGTGCAAGAATGTATACTATCCAAAAAGGTGTTTGTCTCCAAACAAGCACTAATGAATGTAAGGCCTTATGGCCTTCATAACAGCAGAAACCACACAGAAAAAAAATAATCCTGGTAAAAGAACATTTCCTTGGCACTAGTGATTTCAGTGCAGCCTTTGCTGGTAATAGAGGTCATGTAGGTACATGTAATTTCTGGTGCAAAAGACTAGAGCATCTGACTAATCACTGAAACTCAAGAAAATTCAGCATCAGAGGGTTTCCTAGCAAGGCAGAGCCATACTCCATCTTTAATTCACTATTCCTTGCCCAAGAAATAGTTTATGGCTGAGGTTTTCAATGGGGCTTGAGGGAATTAGGCACCTAACACCTATTGAAAGTCAACGGGTTTTGGACACCAAAGTCCTGTAGGGCCCTTTAAAATCTCATCCTAAAAAGCTGTCTCAAAGAAGTCACAGATGAGGGGTGTCATCCTGAGAAACTACTCAATGTAGCTCATCAAGTCTTCATTTTTATACTGCACAGCAGCCTGCATGTTGTTACATGGTTTATTTTCTCATTTTCTTCTCCATTTGGACTCTGAGCTGTTACATTACTATTCTACTTTATCCTGCCCTTACCACAGCCTCAGATCCATTTTTGGGGCTACTATAATATTTGTCCTTATTACTCCCCAAGCATTTAAGATTAAATGGAAAGATAATTTGGAATCATCACCTACTGTATAAACAGCTGCTCATGAAAGAAACTAGCAAAAGTGCACTCCTGCACAGTGCATTATTGGGGAAAACCTACAGGTCTTTGTAGCCTGCTGCAAAGTTGTTTTTCATGATGAACTGTTGTGTTAACTCTTTAGCTAAGTCTCAGAATATGCTTTCTGTTTTATTGTTATTTCAGAGCAGTTTATTAGTCATCAAACTATGTTTTGTGACTATAATATTGATATGGCTGCAAAGCAAGGAACTAATACTCCACAAATTAAGTCATACTCAGCCCAATCACCACAACCCCAGGAAATTTAAAAAAAAAATGTTTGTCTTTTGCTGAGTGGTATTTAATACTCCTTTATCTCTTAAATATGGCTCAATGGCCAAATTAATATTACTGCACATTAATAAAGAAGGCCAAAGGAAAGGAAGCACATAGAAGTCCTAGTAGTCAATAGAAGTAGTGGCATAATTTTCTTAATACGTCCTTCATAATGAATAGAAAAAGAAGTTGTTGCTGTTCTCAATCCAGCCTTGTATTATAAGTATACAAATCTAAATTTTAAATCTACAATACCTGGCTAGATGGTCTGGGTCTCTGCAGCTAAGCAAAGGCGATCTGGCTATTAGAGAGGTCTCAGGTCTCTCGCTTGCCAAAATAGTTGAGTTGAGATTCATCTGGATTGACTAGATACATTGTATTAGCCCAGTCTGCAGTCCTAGAAAGAATTTGATTTGCTATTAAACCTTCTGAGGATGCGTACAGACATCTGCAAGCAGTGCCGTAACAAGGGTGAGGTGAGTGAGACACTTGCCTCGGGCGCGCAAAACTGAGGGGTGCAGAAAAAGACAAGTTAAGTTTTAAATTCTTATTATTTTATGAAAAATTATAATCACATAATATGCACATAGCGTCATGACAAATGTACAATGTAAATAGAAAAGAAATAGAATACACCCTACAGTAATTATAAATCATTGGTTCTCAAACTGGGGGTTCCGACCTGGTTATGTGGGGGGTAGCGAGCCCCGATCCCTGCGCCAGGCTGTGAGCACCGATCGCGACATATAGCTGCGAGCCCCAACCCCTATGTGGAGCTGTGGGGCTACGAGCCCTGACCGCTTTGCCAGGCTGTGAGCTCTGACCCCAACAGGGATGTGCAGCTGCAAGCCCCAACCCTAGTGCATGGCTGCAAACCCTGACCCTAACTCCGACCCCTGCTCCGGGCTGCGAGTCCCGACCCCGACCCCTGTGCCAGACTTGTGAGCCCTAACCCGGGCACGTGGCTGTGAGCCCTGACCCCGACCCCTGCGCCAGGCTGTGAGCCCCGACCCCAACCCCTGCACTAGGCTGCGAGCCCTGACCCCAGGCTGCGAGCCCTGGCCGTGACCCTGACCCCTGCGCTGGGCTGCGAGCCCCAACCCCTGTGCTGGAGTGTGAGCCCCGACCCCGGCACATGGCTGCAAGACCCGACCCCATCCCTGCGCCGGACTGTGAACCCCAACCCGGGCACGTGGCTGTGAGCCCCGACCCCAACCCCTGTGCCAGGCTGTGAGCCCCAACCCCTGTGCCAGACTGCAGGCCCTGACCCCAGGCTGCGAGCCCTGACCCTGACCCCTGACCCCAGGCTGTGAGCCCTGACCCCAGGCTGTGAGCCCTGACCCTGACCCCTATGCCAGGCTGCGAGCCCTGACCCCAGGCTGCGAGCCCTGACCCTGACCCTGACCCCTGCGCCGGGCTGTGAGCCCCAACCCCTGTGCCAGACTGTGAGCCCTGACCCCGGCACATGGCTGCAAGCCCCAACCCCAATCCCTGTGCTGGATAGTGAGCCCCGACACCAGTGGGCGGCTGCGAGCCCCGACGCCAGTGGGCAGCTGTGACCCCCAACCCCGACCCCAGCGTGCAGCTGTGAGCCCCGACCCCAGTGTGCGGCTGCAAGCCCCGACCCCAACCGCAGTGCGCGGCTGCGAATCCTGACCCCAATGCACGGCTGTGAGCCCTAACCCCAACCCCAGTGTGCGGCTGCAAGCCCTGACTCCAACCCCAGTGCGCAGCTGCGTGTCCCAAACCCAGTGTGCAGCTGCGAGCCTAACCCTGGGCTGTGAGCCCCGACCCCAGCGCCGGGCTGTGAGCCCTGACCCTCACCCCAGTGTGCGGCTGCAAGGCAAGCCTTGACCCTGACCCCTGCGCCAGGCTGGGAGCCCTGACCCCCACAGTTCATGATGCACTATGATGCACACCTTATATGTATTTAGTTGATTTTGCACATGGATCTTATGATTAAAATAAATAAATGTTCTATTACCATTATTATTCTTGTTATTTATGTATTTTTCTCTTCTTTTACAAAGTAACTACTATGAAATTATATGGAGTGGGGAGGGCGCAATTTTATATTCTTGTGTCAAGCACAAAAATAGCTAGTTACAGCTCTTTCTGCAAGGTGGGAAGAGAGAAAGTTGGTGGGTTTCAAGAGAGAAAATGGGCCCGGGAAGACTGGAAGATTGGAAGTTTTCAGGACTTGCTCTGGCTTTAGTCGTGAGGAAGTTCTAGAAGGTCTGCCTCTGAGATGATGCTGCTCAGCTGTCAGGCAGAGGTAATACATATTCTGATGCTGAACAGAAGGTGTTTAATACATTTCCAGAATGACATGTTAGGGATGAAGGCTTTGACATAGAACATGGACACAGTCATGGTTGAGTGAAATGAAAGAGCAAGTGTCACGTTCTCAAATGACACACAAGGGTATGTCCTATTGCTGTCACACATTAAATAAAAGCAATTGTTTCTTTTGTGGCTGGAAGTTTTAAATGCTGCTGATGTGCACAATAACACAACCACATCACATCAAGATGCTGATGCCACAAGGGGCAAATTCAGTCCCTTCTTTTATTGCAGAAATGGTGTGGTTCAACCATGCTTAAGTGAGAAGGCTGGATGAGTGTCAGAAGGCAGGAGGGATTTCTCTGTACCTTCCCCTCCTCTCATGGCCTGGCAGGGATAGGTACCCCTGCATAGGCCCTAGGACTGAAGTAGCTTTTGCAGATTAACTATACAGATGTTCCACACATCCTTTGTGAAGAGGATTCCTGCCCTACTTCCCCCTCACTTCTGAAGCCAGGTACTGAGGGTTGGATTTTAGCAATAACAGCTGCAGAGCTTATCATCAAGTTCTCACAGCTTTTACAAATGTGGCTGAGAAAATGTGCAATTCATCATCTAAAATAAAATACTTCCTGAATTAGACCTTGCTCGGACTTTCACCTCTGAAACACCTTTTCACTTTCTTGTGTCTATCTTAACTAGAAGAGTAGATTTTTTTTTCGTTGATTGCAACATTTTATGGGCACATTCTGTTTGACTAACATAGATTTTTGCAAATGTTCAAAACCCATGATTTTACCCTATAAACAAGAAAGAGCTTCAGAACGTTTTTATACTTTTCTCAGGGCTGGAATTGTTTCTCCCAATGGACTGTGATGTAACGTCTCTCAATCGATGTATTACAGTATCACTAGAAAAAACAACAAGGAGTCCTTGTGGCACCTTAGAGACTAAAATTTATCTGGACATAAGCTTTCATGGGATAAAACCCATTTCATTAGATATAGGAGTGAAAAATACAGTAATCAGTATATATATTACAGCACATGAAAAGATGAGAGTTGCCTTACCAAGTGTGGGGGGTCAGTGCTACCAAGGCCAATTCAATCAAGGTGGAAGTGGCCTATTCTCAACAGTTGAGAAGAAGGTGTGAGTATCAACAGAGGCAAAATTAATAAATTTTAATAATAAATTTTATTAATAAATTAATAAAAGTAATTTAGTCTCTAAGGTAACCCAAGGACTCCTCGTTGTTTTTGCTGATACAGACTAACACGGCTACCACTCTGAAACCTGTGTCACCAGTAAAAAGTATCACTAGAGGTTCCAAGCAAGATCAGGGTCTTGACACTACACAAAAAGAAAAGACAGCTCCTTCCTGAAGAGATTACAATCTAAATAGACAAGACAAAGAGTGGGAGAAAGACACTATTACTATCCCCTTTGTGCAGAGGGAGAATTGAGGCACAGAGATTAAGTGACTTGCTCAAGATCAGACAAGAAATCTGTGGATGAGTCAGGAACTGAACCCAGAGTCTGTACCTTAATCAAAGAACCATCTTTCTTCTTCTAAAACAAAAATTTACTGGTCATTAAACATCCTTTTTCACTTTTAAGTAGCAAAAATGTCCCAGAGGATTTAAAATAAAATGTATAGTTAAAAGACCTGTCCTGAGGCTATTTTAAATGCCCAATTTCAATCAGAAGCGACGTATATTAATGAAAGCAGCAAAGAATCCTGTGGCACCTTATAGACTAACAGACATTTAGGAGCATGAACTTTCATGGGTGAATACCCACTTCATCAGATGCATGTAGTGGAAATTTCCAGGGGCAGGTATATATATGCAAGCAAGCTAGAGATAATGAGGTTAGTTCAATCAGGGAGGATGAGGCCCTGTTCTAGCAGTTGAGGTGTGAAAACCAAGGGAGGAGAAACTGGTTCTGTAGTTGGCAAGCCATTCACAGTCTTTGTTCAACCCTGAGCTGATGGTGTCAAATTTGCAGATGAA
>NC_133775.1:40341052-40388491 GCF_003597395.2 Chelonoidis abingdonii | reverse complement strand
ATATATATATACCTGCCCCTGGAAGTTTCCACTACATGCATCTGACGAAGTGGGTATTCACTCACGAAAGCTCATGCTCCAAAACGTCTGTTAGTCTATAAGGTGCCACAGGATTCTTTGCTGCTTTTACAGATCCAGACTAACACGGTTACCCCTCTGGTATATTAATGAGTTATATACCACTGAAAATAAGAATTCAAGATTGCCTGTTGATTAGCTAGCTCTAGTAAATCATTATATTTACATAGCAGCATATTAAACTTTGGTTCACATTTGAAATAAAGTTCAGAGACAGCAGTTGCTGAGTTTAGGTTCCCAATGGACTGCAGTTGTGAGAAGCATGCCAAAGTAGATATGCAGCAGAGTACAACACGCTGCAGGTGAAAATGTTTGATTCTATATTCCAGAACCTTAAAAACATATCAGCCCTGTTTTCCTTTTCCCTTTTTGTTCAAGAATTATGTATTTGCCTAGTCTTTTGCATCGACTGATATCCTGAAGTAGAAATGGAAAAGGTACACACTGAATAAAATTTTGTACATGAAGAGCTGTGGCACTTCTGAATCTGTGCCACACTGAATGTGTCACTTATGACTGCTATCCATATCATAATTTCACGTATGCCCCTGCCAGCAGGAGACTGGTAGTGATGAAATACTGGATCAATTTAGTACCTCCCCTCCCCAATGTACACATGTGCAGTGTGAGATTAATGGCTCAGAAATTAATGCCTCTACTACATGTGCATATGCCTTGCATCACTTGGATTTTCACCGTATTCTGTACAAATTAAACAATATCAGAATTATTCCTCATACGAATAGCGAGAGATTATCAAGTTTGTAAGCGAAGGGTTCTTCCAAACATAGAGATCCGCTCTCATCTTTCCAGCTTTTAAAAAACTAAACACATTTGTTGTAATTATTACAAGATTAATATCTTAATAGAATTCCCTTATGTCCTTGTTAAAGTTAACAGAAAAACTCTCAAGGAGGCAGAAGGGGAAAGGAAAATGATGAGAGTGGCCTATCATGAAGTTCATTCCAAATTCTTCCATCGGTTATGAGAAGCACTCACAAGATCAACCTTTGGTTGTGTCAGAGCTGAAATAAGCAAGGAGTTCACAGTGCTCCAAACCCTGTGTACTTCTGGGGGATCTGTAGAAGCTCAGTGGTATTGGTGTGGATCCCCAGGCCTTATGGCTTCCTGCAATTTTATCCTGCCTCCCAGTCAGCACAACACCAGTGGAGCCCTTTGGCAGATTTCTCTTAGCATCATCTAACACTGGATCCTCCTAAAAAAACCAGGTGGCGTATTCTACCATGTGCAGTTCGGCTGAGCCTTGGACTGTAAACACTTCTGAGTGGATGTCCTATGGAGCTGAGAGTGATTAAGATCCCTGTCTTGTTCCTGTTTTTTCCCCTTGACAGAATTCAAGCTCTGAAACTCTGAACCTCACCCTTTCTCATGTTGTGGCTAGGTGCAGGGCCATACAGAAATCTGGAAGCCAAGGTCAGGTCTTTCTCAGGCCACAAGAAAAATGAGCACTTTGCCCTCATTGGAAGACATTACAAAATCATCAATTTGACGTGATTTACAACCTCTTCTCCAAAATAACCCAGACCTGGAAGAGCAGAAAGAAGTGCATTGGCTGAACAACATGAGGGAGCTTGCGTATTAGGCCAAATTCTGCCCTGATTTACTATCTCACTACCTCCTTCAGTGCAACCTCCATTAAGTCAGAACAAAATGTGTCCCGCTATATCTGCCTCAAGCAAACGCACATTTAGGAGTTCTAAACTCACTCACAAATGAAAATTAGGGAAGACTGGTTTACACCCAGAGCAGAGCATGTGAAGTGAGAAGCTCTTTATGCAGTGGGAATGACAGCTTCAGGATTTTCCATTTTGTACTCTTGAGAAGGTATTTTCCAACTTCTATAGAGTCCTCTAGCTCCCCACTTCCACTTTTACTTTCCTGTCTTCAGATCTCACATCATGGTACCCTACTTTCCATCTCAGGAATCCTGGGAATGACTCCTGCCAGTGTTAATTTGTAGATGTTTCGGATGTTCCATCTCTAAATTAGATATTGAGCACCACACACTTCTGTAGGTTCTGTCTAGCCTCTTTTAAAACTAATTCTGATAGCAGTAAACTTAACTACCAGATAATGAGATTATGTCCATTCAAACCTCTTAATCTCTCCTGTTATTGTGTGTGTTTGTGGTTTCTTATGTTATGGGCTGTGCTTAAGTAGCCGTCTCCCAGGTCTACTTCTTTAAAAAAAAATTGCAAATGAAAAAGTTGATTCAAAATGTGCCACAAGAGCATCGTTTATAATCATTATACTGTAGAAATAGATTTAAGGATATGGAACCTTATTAGATTAAGATTTTTAAATTGTCAATAAAAGTTTAACAGCCTCCTCTAGGTATTATAGTTTGAAATATATTTACATTGCATCGAAAGAAATTGCATTTCAGCTCGTGTCAACATTAAACACATAGTGCTAATGCGGTCACGGTGATGTTATTTTTTTAAAAGCTCCCATTTTAAGTCCTTATTTTAATTGCATTTGTTTACAAGGTTAGTGTGAATCACAGTTTCACAGAGTCACAGGCATGAGTGGTTCAGAAAAACTATGGCACTGGCAATAAGAGTATTTTATAATATCATTCTTGTCATACGTAGGCTTTTCCAAAAACTTTTTAAAAGATGCATACTGTAGGATACCAAAACAAATTTGGTAAATTCAAACTGATGCTATTTGGAAGGCAGTTCCCTTGTAAATCTCTGAGAAATTAGTGTTTTGAGAACATTTTGTCCAGTCCAGTTCTTATGGGATATTCCTTAAGCCATTGTTGAATCTATGCACACTGCTATCATAATGGCTGAATCTAGCAGCATGGCAGCTTGGGCAAAATTTACAGTAGAGCTGACAATCTCCATATACAAGTTCATAAAACCTGAGTAGTGGTTCTTGTTAGTTTATGAATGTTTGTAATTTAATAATACATCTCCCTACACAGTACACATATCCTGCAAATCTTAGGCAAGTAGTGCCATTGACTTCCACTAGATTACTTATATGAAGAATGACCACTCACATGACCAAATTTGAAGAGTCAGGCCCTACATTTCTCCACTGGTGTCCAGTGGTGCATGAATTCTAACTGGATAAAATAGTGCTTCATACTTTTGTGCAGCTTTTGTTTTTTAAGCACCCTGTCAAGCGCTGACAGAAGCAGCATTAGCATTGCTTCCCAAGGACCAATTACAGACCAAAATTGGGGCAAAGAGTGTGTCTGACTCTCTTTTAGAAAGCACCATCTACTGTTGTGGTGCTGTATAAATGATTGTTGGCATTGTTTTAAGAGAAAAAATATTTATTGTAGGTACTTATATGGCCCCCATCACTATAGTGTCTAAGTGCCTCATAATCTTTAATGTATTATCCTCATAGCACCCTGTGAGGTAGGGAAGGGCTATAATCTGCATTCTACACTTGGGGAATTGAGGCACAGAGAAACTAAGGCCCATATTTTTAAAGGTATTTTGACATTGCTCTGCTCGCATTGCAGATGTATTGAGGTGTCTAACTCCCATTGAAATCAGTGGAACTTAGGTGCCTAAATACCTTTAAAAATTGGCCCTAAATGACTTAGACAGCCAAGTCTCATTTTCAAAAGTGGCAGTGCTGAGCAAAGCAAGGCCTAAGTACCTTTAAAAACCTGGGTCTAAGCAACTTGCCCAAGGTCGCACAGGAAGTCTGTGACTGAGCAGGGAATTAAACCCTGAGCTCCGTACTGCCAAGATAATACCTTAACCTTGGACTAAAATAAGGAGTGGCTTTCAAACCAATAACAAAATAGGGGGAAATTAATATAAGACACCTGATTAACAATCTGCCAGACATTACTGATCCTCACTACCAACTTAAGTGAATTAAGAGGTCTCTTTACCTCTGTATTAGAACAGGATAGGGATAATAAAGAACAAGCATTATTGAAGAAGTAATGAAAAGCATGTAATGTGCCCACAAGCAAAAGTACTGTAATAAAATCAACAAAACATAGATTAGAAAATTTGATTAACTTTCACATGCTTCATTGGGTATTTCCAGTGCCATGTGGAGACTTCTAATTGACCTTTAAAGAGCTCTTTCCTCATAAATTTCCAATCACACAGGCCCTTGCTTCCACTTCTAGTCATCTCAAAATCAGCTATTCTATTAGTGCAATGAATCAGAAATGTTTCTTTTAAGCATACGCTTATAGATTATCTTGTGCCCTAAGTTGTACACCTAGCCTGTCATCAGCCATTGAATGCCACCGTACATGAACTTACAGTACTTTTATTATTTCACATAAATATTATGAGTGCATCCTGCCATGTCATTTAAAACTTGTGTTTAACATTATTTCCATTGACCTGTTTAGGGTCCACCTGGCTTGCCTGGACTGAAGGGGGATCCAGGTTCCAAGGGTGAGAAGGTAGGTGGAAATTTCTCACTTCGTGTCTTCAGTTTGAGAAAGATTCCATAATTATGGCATCAATCTAAAAGCCAAGTGTTGGCTGAATGTATAAGACAAAAAACAACAATGTATTTCTGTTGTATAAAAGATGTCATAGTGACATGAAAGGTCCATGGCACCCATCAATCAACTCTCCACTGCCATAATAATAAATAAATAATAATAATAATAATAATAAATAATGAAATGGTAGACCACATCTGCCCATCCCAGGAGCATTCAGAGAGAAAGGAAAAATCATTGCCTGGAAGGTAAATTTAATTACTCTGGCTTTTCTCTGTTATTAAGAGCCACAGAAATCCATAGGGGAAAAGCTTATAGTTTCACAGTTGGAAATAAGACATATTAGTTTTTTTGTATATAAAAAGCCACAAAATATAAATATAGAGCAATTGTTGTGTGTGTCTTTAGTGTGAAGTAATAAGAGTAATGACTTTAAAGGTATAGGATGTGCTTGTCAAAGGATCCTAAGAGAAATAGGCACTGAAATCCCATTGAGCTATCAGGGCAAGAGGAACTGTAGGTAGAAAGGGACATTGTTTGGTATGAAGTCCATCCATTTACATACTTGGATCAGGTATTTAAAAAATGTTTATTTCGTACTGAGGTGCTTTACAACTCTACTTACAAATGTGTTTGGAGTATTTAAATACTGACAGAGGTGTGACACCTGTACTGATAGGAATTGTTATTTCTGCATTAGCTTCAGTAAGTAGCTACTATGTAGCACTCACAGATTTATTTTTCATGAAATAACTGGTTAACTCTGCAGGTAATCTCTGAGCATAAATGTCTGCAAATGCATGTACCTGTAGAATAATTGTGTGCCTACTGTTTTTAGGATTTTTAGGATTTCTCTGTAAATATGTTCAGTGATGACTTTTCAATACCCTAAACTATCAATGTATATTTCTCATTTAATTTACATGTATTCATAGTTATATACATTGACCTTCAATCTTATTTTTCTCTGCCTCTTCTCTAGGGACATCCCGGTCTGATTGGTCTGATTGGACCTCCAGGAGAACAGGGTGAAAAGGGTGACAGGGGTCTTCCAGGTCCACAAGGAGCTCTTGGAGCCAAGGGCGATACAGTTAGTGAACCACACTTTTGTTTCCATTTAAGTTCTGTACAAGCTTATCCTCTCTGCCAAGTCAAGAAGAAGAGAATTTGAATTCTAAACCATTTGCACAGATCTTATATATGAGTAGCATTTAAATTGCAGTAGCACCTGGAATCCTCATTCAGAAATCAAGGTCCCATTGTGCTAGGTGCCTGTACAAACATGTCAAAAAGCTAAAGAACTCAGAATGTAGCTTATGGACAAGACTCAATAGATGGATGAAATAAATTGGTAGAGGATGTGGTCACAACAATTTGTTCAACATTTTCATGTAAACTAGCTGTGCTCACAATGTAGCTCATCATCTGCCTAGCTTTTATCAACTAGCAGCATTCTGCGTGCATGATGTCAAAAGTGAACCTTAAGGAGGATTTGGGAGTGGATGGGGTACTGGCTTATGAACTTTGGAGGGTGAGAGGAATTAAAACAGAACTCAAATTGGCATGTCATGTTGTTAATAATAAAACAGGGTCTAGATCATTAAGCTGACTCAAACCCTGCGTAGAACTACTCTGTAGGTGTACTTAACTAGTCATCTTATTGCCAGTCACCATTGCTCAATATAGCAGAAACAATGCAGATAGAATAACATAGTTTCTGCTCATTCTTCTTTAGGGCATTCCTGGTCCTGCTGGTCCACTTGGCCCCCCTGGCCCTCCAGGTTTACCTGTAAGTAATTACATCCAAAGTGTCTTGCCAAATATTGTTCAGTTCCAAATATTCCCATCTTAGTTTGCGTACAGCTCAGTGTAACTGTGTCCATTGTCCCCTAGGGTCCTCAAGGTCCAAAGGGTTCCAAAGGATCCACTGTAAGTAACTCCTCTCCAGACTCATTCTGCATTTTCCCTTGGGGTTGGTGGTTTTCTTAAAAAAAAAAATCTGCTGTTTTGTTTTCCAAGACTGCTAACATAGCATTTCTTTCACTGATTTGCAGGGTCCTGGTGGTCAAAAGGGTGATGGTGGTTTACCTGGCCCCCCAGGTCCTCCCGTAAGTAAAATCACTTATTTGACGATGCAGTCAGTTAATGGTCCAAATGATCCTATTTTATAATGCCCGAAGGTAGGACTTTGGAAAATTGCAGAAAAGGGAAATATTAGAGCTGGTTGGAAATATTTCAAACCGAATGCTTTTCTGTTGGAAAATTCCAGTCCATAAATGCAAAAAATTTCATAGAAACGTGATGTTTCTGACAAAATTCATTCTGAAACAAAAATTTGGAGGGAAAAAAGGAAACACTTTTCCTTTTTCAGAACATAACATTTTGATTTTCCATTTTTTGATTTTATAAAATATAAAATGCAAAAAAAAGTCACAATTGAAATGAAACATTTTCTCAATCTGAAATGCAATTGATGGAGGAATTTTGATTCTCTGGAAATCTCAGATATTTTCGGTTTCATTCCAGTGTGAGCATACTAAGAGACTGTCTGTCTCAGGTTGTTTCCCAGGTGCACTGGGGCAAGTAACCCCAGAACTGCACCCCTTTTGGGGGCAACTTAGTCTTCCCCAAGTGGCTGATTGGCTCTGCTAGGCAGCGTGGTGGTGGACATTGAGGGTGGAGCCCAGGCCTACCTCTTGCCTGCCCCCTTTGGGGCATTGTGGGCCCTCTGGGGAGCAGGGATAATGCAGTCCCTACATTTTTCTGAGCATGTGGACTGTGATTTTGCTCCATATGGCATTCCCCCTGCTCTGCTCCCATATAAGGGCCAGGAAGAATCTCTCTCTCTCCCTCTCTCTGTAATCAAGCGTTGACCAAACCAAAGGAAATTCAAGAAAAATAAATAAAATAAAAAAGAAGACAGACCATTCAAATGACCTCCAGCCATGATTTCCATCTATCAATCTATTTATGCAGCTAGAAAATAAAATTAAAAGGCAACCAAAGTATGTGATGTAATTTACAGGGTCCTCCTGGGGAAGTTATCCAGCCTTTGCCAATCCAGTCACCCAAAAAGACAAGAAGATCTCCAGATTACATGCTGGCTGATGCAGCTGATAACATCCTGGATTATTCTGATGGCATGGAGGAAATATTTGGTTCACTCAATTCTCTGAAGCAAGATATTGAACATATGAAATATCCAATGGGCACTCAGAACAACCCAGCCCGAACTTGCAAAGATCTACAACTCTGCCACCCAGACTTCCCAGACGGTATGTTAATATTACATGACAAGAGCAAATGGGCTGAGATTATGATTTACTGAAGTATATTGTCAGCTTATTAATTCTAGTTATATAGTTAATATAGTCTCTAAAGAAAAGCTAAGAAAATGTTCATTAAATCCATTATTGCAGGGGGAAAAAAAGCCATTTATAAACATAGTGAATTTAATTTCAACTATAGACATTTTCTATATATATATATAGTAAAGCAAGAGTTCATTACATATGCAATACAGCCGGACTGGTTTTAGATGTACAAATTGCTTTACCCCCCCCCCCCCAAAAAAAGTGTATAGCAAGAAGAGAAATAAAAGTTTAAATGTTTATTTAGAAAGGTAGACTTTGCATTTTACAAAACCACCTTTTCCCAAAAAACAAAGGGTGAAGTCCTTTTGCCATTGAAGTCAATAGGAGCTTAGCAACAATGATGCCAAGATTTCACCCCAAAGATATAACTGCTTTAAATCTGGGGGTGAATTGCTGGATGCAGGTTTGTAGTAGGTGCTACAAATATTAATCCAGAATTTTCAAAAAATGGTCAGAGACTTGTATAAAACAATCTTGAATACTGCTCACAATAAATTCCTTCATAATTCTTTCATCCTAAAAAGACATTGAGCAAAAAAGACTGAGGTTTTTGTGAAATGTAGGGACATATTCAAGATCATATGGCAATATTAAGACTAGTACTTTCTGGTGTTAAAGTTAAATAAAATGCAGAGTCATAAATTAGGCCGTGTTTCAGAGAAATAGCTTTGTTTATTTTTGTTTATTTATATATTTAAACTGCACTTTCTCTCTGGTAAGCTTTAAATGAAGGCCAACTTTCACACAGCTTTCCTGCTTTTATATTTCTTTTATTGTAAGGAATATTTCACCCCATTCAAAGTAATTTTTTCACATTTTAAAATGAGAGCAAAAACACATTTTGACAATTTAATAATACTTATTGTTTTCACTCTAGACAGATAAAAACAGATGGTTGCCTTGAGGAACAGTTAAGTAGTGAATATGCTGTATGAAAAGTACATATATTGCAATTCAGTACCTCCATTATAATAACTATCTTTTATAGAAAGTCTCTGACTTGTTCACTTGCCAGTATTTATCTATTATTTGGAACTTTTGTTTTAATATGAGTGAAGGTTTAATTTGGTTAAAATAAAAGTGAAAACATTCATTTCTTTACAAAGCCCTTGGGAGCAGGAGGCTAGCTGTCAGGACTGCCTATTTTAAATAAAGAGAGTCTGAACAAAGAAGGCTTATATATAACCTGTAGCTATTATCACAAATATCATACATACAGCTTTATGTTCCATACTTTACATTCAAGAGACAGTATTACTGAAAAGATTGGTAACGCACGCCTTTCAGAAACCTGCGCTTTGGCTAGCACCTGGGCTAGGAGGGTAGTGACTGAGAACCATTGCTGTTTGCTGTTCTGTGTTAGTCCACATTACAGAAAACACCATTATAATTAGAATGATTGTTATCAGTCACCTTAGAGACTGACATTTGAATGGTCTTGGGACTGACTATAGCACTCACCCCCAGCACCTTGTCTACACTAGCATTTCTAAGACCTATCATTCCCAACAGTGGTAAGAAGGGTGGAAGCTGTAGAGCAGAAAAGTCTCAGACCAGTTCAAGTGTCTTTGCCATAATATTGTCTAATCAGCCATCAGTTATGGTGCTTTTACTATCTAGAAACATCAGAGACAACTACACGGCAGCTTCAGGGTTAGGCAGCATAGTGGTAAAACACCTGAACCTGAGGCTTATCTCAGTTTCCACCAGTGCTCCCAGTGCAGATGCGTAATTCAGGAGTTAGAAGCAGGGGCAATGGCTCTAGTCCCAGCAGGCACCACCCAGCAGAGGTGGAGAAATAAGCTAAACTCCACAGAGATGTGTAGTAGCAGGCATCCTGCTTCAGCATACCTAGGATTTCTCACATGCACCCTTCTATGACTATGCAGCTCCACGCCACCCTGAACACAGGGCTGTGCCTAAACATCACAATACAGCCCAGAGTCTGAACTGCACCTTTATGATGCAGCCTTAACATTTCTTCTGCTTGTTTTTCTTTCAACATTTTGAAATATCAGGTTCTCACTTTTCTTTAACTGAAGAATCTGGATGTTGAAGTCACAGGAGGCTGACACATACAACATGCTTTCTCCATTCTGCTGGGTTCTCTCTCTCTCAGAGTTGTGCCTCAGATTTCAGCCTCCTGCGGTGCCATTCACCAGTTCTGCAAAGTCTTTCAGCAAACAAAGGGATTCATACCCTGAAATAAAATACAAGCTAAAATAAAATAAAAAACGACTGAGGCTGGTTTTATCTTTCATAAAAGAGCAATAAAGACAACAAAAAATTGTTTTTCCTTCCCAAGCTTTAAGATGAAACAACTATAGCTTTACAGCTAAAACTTTTTGAGTAGCATTGGATAGCAATAAAAGATGACTTCAAAATCAATCATTATCTTAAGTAAATCCTCTCTTGTTTGTTTTAGGTGAATATTGGATTGATCCTAATCAGGGCTGCTCTGGAGATTCCTTCAAAGTGTACTGTAATTTCACAGCGGGTGGCGAAACTTGCATCTACCCAGATAAGAAATCCGAAGGAGTAAGTACCAATCTGTGTTTTGGATTGACTGTTGACAGTTCCTGCCATGTTGTTGCAATATTGAACTAAATAGTAAAATTATACTGTCATGTTTTCATTTATCTGTTTTTATTGCAGGCTAATTATTACATTTAATTTGCATAAACATGAGTAAGGCTGCGAGTCTGTTATGGAGGTCGTGGAAGTCATGGATTCAGTTACTTTCCGGGACCTCCAGGACTTCTGCAGCTGGCAGGTGTGACTGATCCAAGGGCCAGCAGCAGTCCTGGGCAGCACCCTAACTCCAGGCACCAACAGGTGCCCAGGAGCTCCCCCTCGAGCCCCCCAGCACTAGCAGGCACCCCAGAGCCCCACCTCCAGAGCAGCAGCTGCACACCTGCAATCCCTAAGAGCACCCAAGATTCAGTCAGGTGTATATATTACAAGTCATGGACAGGTCACAGGGCTGTGAATTTTTGTTTATTACCCGTGACCTGTCCATGACTTAAAGATACCTATGACTAAATCTTAGCCTTAAACATGAGCAAGGCAATGAAATGATACACAAAGTTAACAAATAAAAATGATACACAAACTTTTTACCCCCTTTTTTGCAGATGTACTTTATTACTCACCTGCTTGCTAGCTAAATGTCTCCTGCAGCCCAGGATGTGACACAGCTATTTACTCATTACTAATGAACACATAAAGTTCAATCTGATACCTAAAAGATAAACTCTAGTGTCTGATTCTCTACTGTCTTACCCCTGGTGGTATCATTTATACCTCTACGAAGTGGCTGAAAAACACTACTATTTTGAACCAGTTGTGTTTCACACCCATAAGTATAAATGGCTGCCTAATGTGCAACTGATGAAGAAGGTGGCTTTCTAAAAGCCTATCTAGACAAGGGATATGAATCAATGTAGTCAGACCAGTGCAAATCCTAATGAATCCAAACGGGTGCAGTTTACCCCAATAACTTATCTGAATTGATCTGAGGTATCTCTGCTACATGCTCTGTACAGCTTATGAACAGAAACTATTTTAACATCTTTAATTCACTTCAGTTGGTCTAAAGCAATTAATTTGTAGGTATTTTATCTCTCTCTAAGCAAAGTATCCAGTTTTAGGGGATTAAATAAATCAAATGTAAATGTGTCTCTGCAGGTTGATAGCCCAGAAGGAAGATTTATTTTGCAGTTTTTGATGTGAAAAAGCATTCTTTTTTCTAACATATGTTGTAAATACTCACATCTTCTGCTTACAACAGGTAAGATTTTCATCATGGCCAAACGAGAATCCAGGAGCCTGGTTTAGTGAATTTAAGAGAGGCAAACTGGTAAGTAATCATCTCAACATATAGTGATTCACAAACCAGGCATGTACTATCAATGATCAACGATCACCAAGTAATATTGGTCAGGCAGTGGTGCTATAAGGAGGGCTTTGGGATGTACAGTCATTGGGAAGCATTTAAGGACAGACGACTGTTCTCTCGGGATGGACTTCACCAAAGTAAGGAGGGAAATAGACTTCTAGGATGGAGGCTCGCCAACCTCATTAAGAGAGCTTTAAACTAGGAAGTTGGGGGAGATGGTTGGGAGATTTCCAGGAGATCTCCACGCCAGAATTTAACCTGGAGAGGGAAGTAAACAAAGTGAGAGGGGATACGCTTGTGGACCGAAGAAAGAAATTGACCCAGGAGGAAAGCGGTGTTAATTAAAACTAGACTAACAGGTGATGCTGGTGGTAGAATGTCTGTGCACATACAGGGAAAAGAATGTCCACTGATGACCAAACGCCAAAATTAAAATGTCTGTACACTAATGCGAGGAGCCTAGGTAACAAGATGGAGGAACTGGAGCTACTGGTGCAGGAAGTGAAACTGGATATTATAGGGAACAGAAACCTGGTGGAAAGTACTCATGACTGGAGTACAGGTATTGAAGGCTATGTGCTGTTAGAAAAGACAAGAAGAAAGGGCAAAGTGGTGGAGTAGCATTGTACATCAATGATGAGGTTAACTGTAATGAAATAAGAAGTGATGGAATGGATAAGACAGAGTCTGTCTGGGCAAAAATCACACTGGGTAAAAAGCACTACTAGAGCCTCCCCTGAATAGTGCTTGGGTGTGCTACAGACCGCTGGGATCTGATTTGGATAATGGATAGAGACCTCTTTAATTCTTTAATAAGTAAACACTAAGGGAATGTGTGATCATATGGGAGACTTCAACTTCCCAGATATAGACTGGAGGACAAGTGCTTGCAAGAATAATCGGGCTCAGATTTTTCTGGATGTGATAGCGGATGGATTTTTCTTCACCAAAAGTAGTTGAAGTACCGACAGAGGGGGATGCCATTTTAGATTTGGTTTTGGTGAGCAGTGAGGACCTCGTGTAGAAGAAATGGTGGTAGGGGACAACCTTGGTTTCGAGTGATCATGAGCTAATTCAGTTCAAACTAGATGGAAGGATAAACAAACGTAGATCTGGATTAGGGTTTTTGACTTCTCAAGGGCTAATTTTAAAGAGTTAAGGAAATTAGTTAGGGAAGTGGATTGGACGGGAGGAACTTGTGGATTTAAATGCGGAGGAGGCCTGGAATTACTTTAAGTCGAAGCTGCAGAAACTGTCGGAAGCCTGCATCCCAAGAAAGGGGAAAAAACCATGGGCAGGAGTTGTAGGCCAAGCTGGATGAGCAAGCATCTCAGAGAGAGGGATTAGGAAAAAGCAGAAAGCTTACAGGGAGTGGAAGAAATGGCGGGATTAGCAAGGGAAGCTACCTTAGTGAGGTCAGAACATGTAGGGATAAAGTGAGGAAGGCTAAAAGCCATGTAGAACTGGACCTTGCAAAGGGAATTAAAACCAATAGTAAAAGGTTCTACATGCCACATAAATAAGAAGAAAACAAAGAAAGAAGAAGTGGCCGCTATACACTGAGGATGGAATGGAGGTTAAGGATAACCTAGGCATGGCCCAATATCTAAATAAGTACTTTGCCTCAGTCTTTAATAAGACTAGTGAGGAGTTTAGGGTGATGGAGGGATGATAAATGGGAATGAGGATATGGAGGTGGATATTACCGCATCTGAGGTAGAGGCCAAACTTGAACAGCTTAATGGGACAAATCATCGGAGGGCCCGGAACGTAAATCTCCATCCAAGGATATTAAAGAGAACTAAAGGCGCAGTGAAATTGCGAGCCCGTTAGCGAATTTTAATCAATCGGTAACTCAGGGTTGTACCGTACGACTGGAGATTGCTAACGTAGTTCCTATTTTTAAGAAAGGGAAAAAAGTGATCCGGGTAATTATAGGCCTGTTAGCTTGACGTCTGTAGTATGTAAGGTCTTGGAAAAAATTTTAAAGGAGAAGTAGTTAAGGACATTGAGGTCAATGGTAATGGGGACGAATTGCAACATGGATTTACTAAAGGTAGATCGTGCCAAAACCAACCTGATCTCCTTCTTTGAGAAGGTGACAGATTACTTAGACAAAGGAAATGTGGTAGATCTAATTTACCTCGATTTTTCAGTAAGGCAATTTGACACGGTTCCACATGGGGAACTGTTAGTTAATTGGAAAAGATGGGGATGAATATGAAAGTTGTAAAAGGTGGATAAGGAACTGGTTAAAGGGGAGACTCCAGCGGGTCGTACTGAAGGGTGAACTGTCAGGCTGGAAGAGGTTACTAGTGGAGTCCCTCAAGGATCGGTTTTGGACCAATCTTATTTAACCTTTTTATTACTGACCTTGGCACAAAGCGGGGATGTGCTAATAAAGTTTGCGGATGACACAAAAGCTGGGGGTATTGCTAACACGGAGAAGGACCGGATACTATACAGGAAGATCTGGACCACAACTTGTAAACTGGAGTAATAGTAATAGGATGAAATATATAGTGAAAAGTGCAAGGTCATGCACTTAGGGATTAATAATAAGAATTTTTTAATACATTGGGGGACGCAGTCAGTTGGAAGCAACAGAGGAGGAGAAGGACCTGGTGGTATTGGTTGATAGCAGGATGTCTATTGAGCCGCCAATGCGATATGGCCGTTAAAAAGCAAATGCGGTTTTAGGTGCATCAGGCGAGGTATTTCCAGCAAGGATAAGGAGGTGTTTAGTACCGTTATATAAGTGCTGGTGAGACCCCCACCTGGAATATTGTGTGGAGTTCTGGTGTCCCATGTTTAAGAAAGATGAATTCAAACTGGAAACAGGTTCAAGACGGCTACTAGGATGATCTGAGGAATGGAAAACCTGCCTTATTGAAAGGAGACTCAAAGAGCTGGCTTGTTTAGCCTAGCCCAAAGAAGCTCCGGGGGATATGCTTGCTCTATATAATAATATCAGGGGATTAACGTTAGGGAGGGAGAGGAATTATTAAGCTTAGTATACTATGTAGCAAAGGACAATGGTACAAACTGGATTTAGGAAGTTTAGACTTGAAATTAGACGAAGGTTTCTAACCATTAGGGAGTGAAGTTCTGGAACAGCCTTTCAAGGGAAGTAGTGGGAGCAAAGACTTATCTGGCTTAAGACTAAGCTATAAGTATATGGAGGGGATGATATGATGGGATAGTTTAATTTGGGCAAACTGATCTTGATTATCAGCAGATAAGTCTGCCTCAATGGTCTCTGAGCGATGTTCGATGGATGGGATCTGAGTTACTGCAGAGAATTCTTTCCTGGGTGCTGGCTGGTGAGTCTTGCCACATGCTCGTGCGGTTTAGCTGATCACCATATTTGGTCGGGAAGGATTTTCCTCTCAGGGCAGATTGGCAGGGCGTCCTGGAGGTTTTTCGCCTTCCTCTGCAGCGTCGGGCATGGGTCACTTTCGCTGGCTGGATTCTCTGCAGCTTGAGGTCTTCAAACCACAATTTGAGGACTTCAATAACTCAGTCATGGGTTAGGGGTTGTTATAAAAGTGGATGGGTAGGGTTCTGTGGCCTGCTTTGTGCAGGAGGTCAGACTAGATGACCATATTGGTCCCTTCTGACCTACGAGTCTATGAGTCTATGAGTCTAATATTGACTATATAATACAAAAAGGAATTCGTGCAGCCTCAACCTTTTCCCCCCTTAACATAAGAACAGTTAAGTGGCCTCTTGCACATTAGAGAAGAGGAACCTGCTCTGTGCTTTCCTACTTATCAGTCTTCAAATGTAGCAAAAAGCCAGTAGTTAACTGCAGAGCGGATGGCTGTATTCTGGCAGCCCTTGCACCACCACTAACCCTCTGCTTGGATGCAGATTCCCAGGCACCATTCCAGGTAACTAAAGATAGGCTGCAGCATCATTTATGCATACTCAGTAACAGACATATAGTTACAATTAACTGAACCTATGTCTCAGAAGAATTTGCTATTACAAGGTCACAGAATATTTTGGAGATGATTCTCTGCATTCTGCAATAGGATGCAGCTAAATGTATAGTTGTTTGTCATAATTCCTGCTATAAAATGAAAACCTTTTTACTAATTCATAGCTTGATTGTGCTTTAAAATCTAAGAATGACAGTATAGTATGTATTGGCTGCTTTTTACATTAAGTTCAGTTAATGGGATTCTGTGTCAACAGTAATTTTCCGCCTTTGCATTTAAGAGAAGGAAACAACCAGATGTTCATGTGCCTACTTATATGTTCCAGCTTTCCTATGTGGATGTTGAAGGCAATTCCATTAATATGGTTCAAATGACGTTCCTTAAACTACTGAGTGCCTCTGCCAGACAAAATTTCACTTACAACTGTCATCAGTCAGTAGCTTGGCATGATGGGCCATCTGACAGCTATGACAAAGCACTGAGGTTCTTAGGATCAAATGATGAAGAGATGTCTTATGACAACAATCCTTACATCAAAGCTCTTCATGATGGCTGCGCAGTAAGTATAGGCTCAAAATATCCTTTTCTACTTTAATATGACAGGTGGGCTTAGTAGTCAAACTAATTCATTCTTATTCTGTCTTCCTTCTGAGAAAGGCTCTGAAGATTTTATTTTTAATATTCTGCCATTTTAGTAGATTTTAACTATAATGAAATTAGTTCTCTAAATTTCATATCAAGAAAAATATTAAGCATAAATTAAGCAATAGCAAAGCAAAGTTTGGAATGAATGCTTGCTGTTAGTGTCAATGTGCTGAAATTAGATATTTTGCTATTCTAAATGTTATGTAAGGGAAAAGCAGCAGAAAATAAGTATAGTGAAAGGAGGCATTGCACAGTTAGTATATGTTAACCCTCTGAAATCAATTAATGAAAGGGAAAGATACATAATGCAAAGTGCATACACCAAAATGTGCATTGGATAGCTGTAATTCATAGATACACAGTGGATCCAAAGCTTGTGAACAAATTGCATGGTTTGACATGTGTGCATTGCTTATCTAAAAGAAGAGCAGAAATCAACACGAGGTAAAGTGCATGGATTATATCCCGCCCACTCTTCTCCCAGCTTCCATAGTGTCACTAGGAATATTCCATACACACACCAGCTATCTGATCATCTCTCCAACAAGGTATTGGGTCCTTTCAAGTGTATCAGTTGTTAGCTTCTTGCCTCAGAACGCTGAGAACATCTCAACGCTGAACATCTGAGAACATCAACATCTCAACGCTGAACATCTGAGAACATCAACGCTGAACATCTGAACACTCAGAACATCTCAACGCTGAATATTTTGCCATTTGTTGTTTAGATAGCTACATAGCTATGCATTTATGCCTGACTAATCATTGTGTTTTTGTGAGATCTAAGAATCCTCTCTAAAATTCCTTTTTTAGAAACAATTATTGAGAAGGTTGTGATAAATAGCTTGGGGCAATACCTGGAGTCCTTGGGTTTCCAACAACCTTTTCCATTTGTGTTAGACCAGGTTGTGATACAAAGACATTGCTAGTGTAGTTGGTCAGTGATCTCTTCCTGGCAATGGATGTAGAACACATTCACTGTGGATTCTTTTACATCTATCACTGGTTTTTGATGCAATATGCCAGGGGTGTTGTTCACACAGGTTTGAAATCTGGCAGAGTTAGACAGAATGGTACTCGATTGACTGTGTTCTTTTCTTCTTTAGATGAATAGTAGTGTTTTGTTTATGTGCCAGAAGACTGCTCATGATGGAGTACCATAGGGTTCTATTCTATGACTGCTTCTTTTCAACATCTATCTCTCTTTCCAGTTATTTTAGGTTTTTTTCCTTGTAGCTTCTGCTATCATGGCATCTATATGTGGAACTCTTGGGAGAGGTAGTGAAATGGTTTGGGGCAGTGCAGTGCCATTAATAAGCTGATAACACTACATTCTACATCCCCTTTTTATCATAGCCTGCTGTGACATAATCTCAGCTTTCTCGGTGTTTCTCTGAGATTTGGGGTTGGAAGAGGGGGTAAGATGACAGAAGCTCACTCCAGATGATAGCAAGATGTTGCTTTGGCTCGGTAAAATAGCAGAGGAAATGGTGGAGCTGATATCTGCCCCACAATTAAAAGGGCTTGCCTACTTTCTTAAAAAAATAAACAAAGGTACACAATCTAGCAGTCATGTCAGAGTCCTGGATATTTTGAATTTCCAAGTAGCTGCTGTAGCACTTTGCAGTGAGGTTACAGCCTTTCTCCTTGGAAGTGCACATTGTCTCAGTTGTCATCTCCAGATTGGATTACTGACCTCTTCATGAGGATAAAATCCCCACAACCCCTGACAACATGATTCACCAGCTACTACATATGCAAACTCAGAATTCTCCACGGAACTTTAAACCTCTGATGGATTTTTCTGTTTTATCCCATAGATTTTTGTGCTGTTCAGTCACTTTCTCTTTTCCAAAAACAGTGGTTTCACATTTGCATTTTTAGAAGGTAAAAATACTAATTGTAAAACAGAAGAGAATTCAAGAAAAAACATCTTATTAGAAACATCTGGCATTAGTGTATACTGTTCAGTACATGGAGGCAAGTATCAGAGGGGTAGCCGTGTTAGTCTCGATCTGTAAAAGCAGCAAAGAATCCTATGGCACCTTATAGACTAACAGACGTTTTGGAGCATGAGCTTTCATGGGTGAGTACCCACTTCGTCGGATGCATGTCTCACCCACGAAAGCTCATGCTCCAAAATGTCCGTTAGTCTATAAGGTGCCACAGGATTGTTTGCTGCTAGTACATGGAGGGGGGGCGTTATTTATAATTACAATATATATTGTAAAGTTAACTTGTGAAAGATCTGTAACACTGCAGCTTTTATTTATAACCATTTTTTATTTTGTTTTGCCCCCCCCTTTTTTTTTTTTACAGTCAAGAAAAGGCTATGCAAAGACTGTGATCGAAATCAGTACACCTAAAATAGACCAAGTGCCTATTGTTGATGTGATGATTAATGACTTTGGGGATCAGAACCAGAAGTTTGGATTCGAAGTTGGTCCTGTCTGTTTCCTCGGTTAAGTACAGGGCAAAGAGCAGATCAGCAAACAAGTTGTGCCTAGGTGCCACCGACCCACTTCATGCCACATGCAAGTTTTGATTAAGGATGGCATAGAAAAAATGTCTTGCTGGGTACGTATGTCTTATCTAGGAAATATCCGTTGCCCTTGTAGGGCCAGAATCACATGACTTAAACTTATTTGGCAAATCATGAGGGACATAAGAGGCTGTGGCAGAGACACACAACATAGGGCTAGCTTTATGAATACTCCCTTTGGATTCCTTGGTGCTTTAAAACATGAATGTCATGGTGCTCCTTCTATTTCAACAAAGAGGTGCTAAGGAGGTGTGTTTAATAAACTGTAATTATTCTATGTACAGTACTATACTGTTATTTGTGTGTCCATTTCCAAAACTTGCATGTGTCTCTGAATTGCATCTGGCTCTTATTTTATAATTGCAAAACATTTTTGTCAATACTGTGTATGTATTATGAAAAATAAATTTGTAATTTCCAGTGAATCCAATTTAATTTTTCCGATTAATAATAAAGTCCCTTTGTATATATTGATGTTGAAAAGCTCTGTTATTTGAAGTTGCCAACAAAGCTTCAGGTGGCAAAACTGGAAAATCTATGGCAAGAAACTCAAAATGACACTTTGCTGATATTACTTTGCAATAATGAATTTCAAGAATGAACACACCCACTGAGGTGCTGTATTCCATGGTGCTATTACCTCAGACATTTTATTTTCCTTTTCAGATGCCAGGATTTCTTAAGATACCTGTATATACCTAAAATAAGCAAGTTTATATTTGTAGGTGGGGTAAATGTGTATGAAAAGGGGGGGAAAGTATGTGCAGAGATCTGTTTAAATCTATGTGAAGTAACTGGTAGTTATAGTTATCTTTTTTATCTCATCTGAATTTGTTTTCATTGTGCTTCTTTAAACCATATAAATATTAAAACTTGATTCAAAACAACTATTTATGGATTTATGCAGTGTTTACATAGCTTTTATGTGAGCAGTGATGACTATTTGCTTCTGAACTGGATACTAGGTTCCACATGATAGCCCATATATTATTTGCCCATCCCATCAATATGAATTCTCTGTTATTTCAACTTAAGGCCAGGAACGCAATATGTCTAGGTCATGTGATTCTACCTAGTTGCAAAGCAACATATAAGGGGACTGCTACCTACAGAGCTTTATTTCTGACCCAAACTGTTACAATTTGCAATCCAAATCTCACAAAAAGATTGGTTTGGCCTTCCATCTAAACATTTTTTTTTCAGGTAGTTGGCAGTAGAAATAACATTTTAACTTTAAAACACAAATCCTTTTGTAATTATTTTTCATAATATATGTAAGACTTGAAAATATATATTTGTTACTATTTCTTATATAAATTGTTAAATTAATTGGTACCCGATTCCACTCCCTCATTTCCAACTGGTATTTTATACATGTAAAAGTGAGATTTAAAAAGTCAACTTTTTGCTGTTCAGAATTTCTTTTATTTTTGAACCAAAGTTTGTAACTGTCACCTCAAAGAGGGAAAATATGAATTTTATTAATAAAATCAAGTCTTGGCTACCTGGACTGGTCACTCTGTTTCTTCAAGTTACAAGAAATATTACATCAGTTTCAGCAGTGTAACGGCATTCTGCTTCCAGACAATCCAGAATGAAAAAAAAACAACTTATTTTAAACACAGGCAAGCACTACAAATGCATCATGAACAGAGGTGTTAATACCTAAGGCCCCAGTCCTGCCATTTATAGCTTGTATAGAGCCCTGTTATAGTCAGTGGGGCTTTGTGTAGTCACAGCAGTCTGCCTGTGTGCTACTAACTGCAAAATTGTGGTTTCAACTTCTTTTCTTAACCTTTATCCATCTTTTATGGTCCCCATAGCCATCTGAGCACCTCATGATCTTCAGTGTATTTATCCCCACAAACCACTGTGAGGCAGGGGAATGCTGTTATCCCCATTTTACAGATGGAGCACTGAGGCTCCCAGAAACTAAGAGAATTGCCCAGGGTCACATAGAATACCTGTGGCAGAGCAGAAACCAAACCTTGGTCTCCCACAACCCAAGCTAGTCCCCTAACCACTGAACTACACTCCATCTCTCTAATCTGAAAAATAAAAAATGCACAATAGGCGGCTCTCCAACTATATTGGATATTTCAAATGGTGTAGGCAGCAAGGAAGAGGAATTTCTACCCTTAGGTATGCTAATCATCTATGGGAAATTCATGTGCCTTATTACTTACTCTTGATAATGTCAGAAGCAAAATTTGTACATGCTGTGTACAAAGATTCAACATTATTAAACACCGTACATAGTACACTGTGCCCAGCAGAAAAAAATTTGGCTAGAAATTGACACATTAGTAACACCCTGAATTGCACTTAATTCTCTGTAGAAAGTGAGTGTTGCTAGATATAAAATCAAGATATAGGTGTCATCCAGAGATGCTAGACCCACAAACAAAAAAATCTCAAAAATTGTGTAAATTAAATCTTTACTCAAATCTATAAGCAAAAACCGGTTAATACATTTCAGACCAAGAATTAACAATCTGTGTAATCATAAAGAGGCTTACACTGCTAAGTGACTTCTGGATTATACATCAAATCACCACCCTCTCCTGCTACCTCAAGTACTGGCATCAAATTTTACAAACAGACAAAACTTGTATATGAATAGGAGACATTGTAGTACTCAGAAAGCTGGCCAGGGTGACACCATGAAATGCACAAGCATGAAAACTGGAAAAGTGCATGGGCAATAACAAGTGTATCCCTTTCTTCTCTCTCTTTTGGTTGCTGGATGTTATCCCTCATGTACTGTTGCCCTGTTTTAGTTTTGTCTAGTCCATAAGTGAATCTGTGACTACTTATTGGAACACACTTGTTCTACAGAAAACATATTTCTGTTCCTCTGCGGTTCATCATTTGATCATTTTCATCAAAATGGCTGATAGTGACCTGTTGTTTATCCTGTAATGCCCAGTTAATATTTCATGAAGTATTATGAAAGTACTTACTACCCAAGCTACCTTTCAATTTTCTGATTATCAGCCATTATATTCCCAAACGACTAACATTATTGCCTCTCTCATACTCAGCTGGTATTTCCAGAACAATGTTAGGCACAGAAAGGATAATCACTCAGCCTCCTTCATGATTTTAACACAAAAACAGTGCCAATAAGCTTTAAACGGATAACAAGAAAATGAGAAATTAATCACTTGCCAAACTATATTGTAAAGACAATACTTGATGGAACATTTATCATCACTTCTCCTTCTAATTACATTAGGGAAATCTGGATTTTAATACTTTTTCAGTATATTTTTTTCCAACAACTTGTAAAGAAAAGCATTTGCAGCTTCTTGTGGACTAGCCTTCATTTGATCACTTAAATAGTGATTGGTGAAATTCTCCTTGAAAGAAAAATGTTCACCTTCTTCTATCCTTATAAACCTTTGAACCAAATTATTTGGCCCAACAGAAATACACTTAGCACAAGGGCTTAAAGGTGTCTTTGTGCCTTCAAAATCCTGGGCCTGCCTGGACTCACTTGGTCCCTGTTGTTCAATAGAACAGCCTGAAGGTGTCAATAGCCCACAGGAGATTCCTAGCAGCCAAGGAATGCAGTAAATACATCATCTTGGCCAAGTCCCATTTTCCCCTGTCATACCCTCTCTGCTGAGGACAGTAAAGGGGAGAGCACAGGTGTCATTGCAGTACCCCTATGCCACAAGACTACTACTTCACTTAGGAGGAGTTGTCCAGTGCTCAAATCAGTTGGGCTTACAGTGGCTTTGTTCCAACAAAATGGCAAAAAGCAGCCAGAGCAGAACAGTGACGCTGGGTCTTTATTCAGAAAATATTAAATAACATAAGGGATTTGAACAACCACCATCTATTGACTTCAAGCACAGTCAACAGTCCAGCACATTTACTGTATTTGAAAATAAGACAACTTTTTTTTTGCATCCTACTATGTAAACTTGCATAGTACAAAAATCACTAAGAGCCTGACACAAAGCTCTGTGAATTCATTTGGAGTATTTCCACTGGCCTTTAGATCAGGTCTTAAGAATGCCACAGTGGCTTTTTTCAGTTCATTACGAAGGACAGTGCCAGTATTTCTTTTTTTTTTTAAACACAAGTGGGGAACGAAGAGGTTTAGGAGGAAGTGAAAAGTTCTTTTTGTTGACATAAAATTTTCTTCTGCTGGAATACTAATAATAAAATGATGCCAGGCTTTATAGTCTATTCATACAATCTCCAGAGCCTGTCTCTTTTTGTATTAGAATGTCATCGCAATGGCAATTCAGGTGAGAGAAAAGCTCAGCTCTGTGATCCTGTTGACTGAATTGACTCACAAAATAACACACAGAGAAGGAACAGGCTCTGGAGAATGCATCACTCAGAACTGACCAACTTTCCGATTTTCATGTTTAGAGATCCTTTTGTTACCCTTCAAAAGGATTTTAGATATATTCACTTTGCTCTGGGCATTCTGAGTTGTTCAGTGCATAGTTATTAAGATGAACACTTTGTTGTTGTTACAGCAGGTCAGAAATGGAATTTAGATTTTTGTGACAAATTTCTAACTCATTTTCATTCTGGAATGGAACAAAATGTGGGTTTTTTTAAAATTATTTTGCCATAAGAAAAATTTCAACACTGTTGATTCCAAACTGTTGAAAGGAAAAACAAATACATTTTTGATTTGAAACAAACTAAATTTCCAATTTTATTGATTCAAAATTTTGACCTGGAGAAGGAAATCCAAAGGTGGCTATTCTGAGTTTATATCTTAATAAGTGAGCAGGGAAAGTGGACATTGTTCTGTGTTAGGCACAACCAAATAAAAAAAAATCACACCAAACAAAATGAAAATAACCCCACAACCATAGTTTGAAGGAGAGCGATGAGTGGGAAAGGGAGATGGTGAGGCAGGGGGAGTAAAAGGCTGTTGATGTAGAGGACCTGGTGATGGGATGGAGAAGCAACTGCATGCCCTGGACAGCCCAAGGGAGCAGAGGGAGAGAGCTGAGAGCTGTGATGCACTGTCTAGGAATATTTCTGTGTAGTTGCAGAAAAGCCACATTTTGACAAATTTGGCTTCCTGCATTCACTGTGAAGGGGGCAGCTGGGTTCACACATTAGCTAGGGACAGGAGTTATCTCCAGAGGAGGTACTCAGGAGACTTGGGGTGGGGAGAGGAGCTGCAAGAGCCCCAAGGTGCCAGTAACTTCATTTCCCAACCATCAACTGCAGTACTAGACTCTGTCCCCAATCCCCTCTTCTTTCCATTCCCAAGTGCAAGCCCCCCATCAACTACTCCTGGTCCCTGGCACTACTACTCCTGGTCTCTCTTAGACAGCTGTTTACATCTGTGGAGCAGGAGAGGGTAGCTCTGCGGTCTGAAAAGGTGACCCTGGAGGAGGAGAGGAGATGCATTTTTCAGAGATAGAAATGCTAACCCCAAATACAGGTTCCCTCCACCAATGATTTGGTGGAGGAGGGGAATAGATGAGGAAAGGGTAAGCTCTCCCCTGCCCCAGGAACCCTACTAGCAGATGGTCGGACCCACAATATATAAGCCCTATCCAAATATTTATATGTAAAATAGTCCAAACAAGGAGCTGCAAATTGCAGTGGTGAGAGGGACTTAACATGAGCCCAATAACTATTCTCTCTTGGGAACTGCACAAGTAGACAGTCAGTCAGTCACCATATCCTCATCTAGTCCCAAACCCATAGACTCAAGCCCCATTGTAAACAGGCAGAAATTAATCCTCTAGACATGCATATCAACTGAGCCAATCACATGTTCTCCAGATATTTCTGAGTTCACAGATACAGCCGTTGGAAACCACATGGCAAAACATGACAAAATTCAACCACAAATGGAAAGTCACTAAGTGCACCAATCATAAGTTACAGAGTGATAAAACTAAATTTTGGTGAGGAAATTTCAACCAAAAAGAGAGAAAAATTATATCAATTTTTTTTCAAATAAAATTTTGATTGAAAATGTGACATTTCAAAGAAATCAACATTTGCAAAACATGTTGTGTTCTTCGAAATTGCATTTACAAAAATTTTTTTGTTCAATTTTCAACCAACTGTAATTTTTTCTTATATATAAAAATAATGCTTAAACGACTTTACACCACCATCTATATGTCACAGCATAATACTATCACTCATGAGAGATAATGCAGATATATTTTCCATTGTCTAATACATGAGTGTCCAGAAAATAGATTTCCCAATAACTTGCTTTATTTAGACTAACTTCTTATCAACAGGTATAATCTGTGTAACAGAAAGTAATAGGAAGTCCAAGTGTTAAGTGGTCTGCTGACATCTGAGTTTCTTTTGTAGTACAGTTTGATCCATGACAGTATTATAGTGCCATTAGGGTGCATGGTGGTTTATAGGCAAAGGAGAAAGAATGGCTGCAACATAAAAGCAAAGTGTTTGAACAATTATGATTTGCCACATGTTGAATTACTTACAAGGTATCTGAGGTTCCCAAGGTTTTAAACTTTATTTTGTAAATGAAGGATTATGAGAGGATACAAGACAGCAAGTCATTTAGTGTGTGGAGGGTGGGGGGATGAAGGGATTAGTCAAAAGAAGTGAGTTCTAAGGAGACACACTACATTCAAGAGATTAAAACATTAAATCAAAAAACCTCTTGTCTTTCATGGAGGCTGCAAATTAAAGGCCCAGAATACTAAACATGGGCAGGGGTTGACACCAGGAACAGATTTAGGGACAGGCGACCGAGACAACCACCTGGGGTGCTGGGGTTGGGGGCTCCAGGCTCAGGATGCTGTTTTTGTTGTTAGCGACAAAAGGGAAAACAGAAAGTTTGAAGTAAAATGTTTCACATATTCTTGTTTTTCTCCTTTTCTAGTTTACTTGAAAAGGAGAAAAACAAGAATAAAGAAGAATCAGCCTCATATGATGACAGAAAAAGCTGTGAGAAAAGTTGCACACTACAGATTGATAAATCAGATCCTGCTTTTTGGCCTTGATCCTAAACTCTGCTGATATTCATCGTACAATTTTGGATGGGCCGGGCAAAATCAAGGATATGATGTTTCCAGTAAATAAGCAAACCGTGCAGTGAAGTCATGAAATGGTCTACAAATGCAATAAAAAATAAGGTATTCAAAAGTTTAACAAATTTGTGGGGGGGCAGCAAAGATGCTTCTTGCCTGGGGTGCCAATAGGTCTAGGACCAGCCCTGTTGACACCTCATCAAATATAGTCCTAGATATGTGTGGGTGGAGTAGGAAAAGGTGTACAAAAGATGTGGCTTCCCAACCTGCTCTCGGGATAACGGGATGATATGGGACAACCAGGTAGGAAGCCTGGTCCAGTGCCATCCTCTTGGGTTGATCTTCCTTACTTGTAACCTTACAGAGACTATTAAAAACAAAGATGAAAGGAAAAGTATGTACAATGTAAGATTGTAAGTATGAACAATACAGGAAACCACTTTACTGTATTTATCTTACTCTTATACTTATGTATATTGATTTTTCTATTATTTCCATTATATTTGTCTCTATGAACTAAAACTCAAACAGTTTCTGTGTGTGCTTCTCCAATTCCATCTTCTTAATTAACTCTAAATAGCCATGTGAAAAAGAACCTTATTTATGACAAGTTCATGTTGCACCCCAATAAGTATTTCAACAATTGTAATACTTGACCAGGCTATACAATTTTAAGTGAGAGGTCTCTCTTTTAGTATATGTGCAACGTGCCTCAGGTGGCACGTGACCAGGATTCGTCAACAAATTTGGTCCGCTGGTTGGATAATTAGCTTCCCCAGCTTGAGCTGGGTAGTGATGGGGAGTGTGATGTGAATGCTGATCCATGCCCCCCAAATGAGAGGTGAGTCAGTCTCTAAGAATATGGAAACACTTACTTATTACTAGAGGAGATAAGGATGTGGGTGAATGGACATACTTTGTAATGGGACTCAGCACTCCTGGGTTTGAAATCAGCTTTGCTCCATTGAAAAACTTACCCCAATGGTACCTGATTGTGCAACCCTCATTCATGCTGGTGTATGCTTACTCACACAAGTATTCTGACTGATTTCAAAAGACCTATCTGTGTGAATGCATGATTGGTAAATATCTAATCCAAAGCCACTGAAGTCTGGAGAAGTATGACTCCAAAATAAAGAGTTGTTCAACTGTACCCATGAAGAACAGTGTTAGAGACATGCTTTATCAGATGCTTCTCTGACATGAAGGGTCTGACCTTGCAGAACTTTCATTGACTTCAGAAGGGGATCAGAAGTTAAAAGTTTAAGAAAATATGGTTAAGTATTGTGATTGGTGCAGGAAGATGAAGATGCTGCTGTCCTCTGCAGGAAGGGGAAAAGCCCCATACATACTGTTCCCCTGCAAAGAGAATAAAGAGATCCCTAGTATGCCACCTCATTACTCTGGGCATCAGATATAAGCAATCAGTGCAAAGCTTTACCCATTTCATAGCATGACAAGCAACCAGCCTTAACCAGGAGCCATGAGATGGCTCAGAGAATGCATTTAACCTCTTTACTGATGAGAAGCACTGCTCCAACTACTGGAATTTAAAAACAACAAAGCAAGACTTCTGAGATAAAAACTGGCCATATAATGGACATAAGTGACCAGGAGTAAAGTAATTTAAGACAGCTGCTGAAGGATTTGTCCTTAGACAGCAGCTCTGGATTAAGAGTAAACTATATTAAAGTTTGATAAAATATTTGGAAAGATAAAATAATACAAAGGCAGAAATGACTAAGTATGAATACAGGCAAATCGAACTAAGCAGGGAATTCTTTCAGGGACAGACCTACTGCAGATGTTGGGGTTGAGTTCTGTTAGCTTATGGTATGAAACCTTTCTTTTTTATATATATATTCCATCAAGGCACAGCCGCAAAATATAACCAAATACAATGGACATGTAATGAAAGTATAGGTCCCTGTTAATCTCTTCCCCTGGACCTTTACACTAGCAAGGAGAGCACAAGGATGGCATCAGAGCCCTCCACCACTGGCACAGAAAACAGAATGCTGGCCACACCCTATGCAGTCACACAGTATTTGCTTAGATCAGGCATCTGCGCAATGGAGAGAAGAACAGTTTCCCTCAAACAGTTATTCTCCCTGGGTGCAAATGGATGAGGAAGGGCGAGGAGAACACAGAGCCATTGCTGGCTGGGCATGAAGAACATTTGGCAGATGAAGCACACCTCTCCTGCTTGTGTGACAGTGGAACTCACGGGGGACTGTGACTCAGAGGGACTTTTTGGAGTCTGTGGGGCAAGACAAGCTATTTGTCACCCCATATTCTGGGTTTGAGTAAAGTCTTGATCAGTCCTAAATATTATATGTAGGTTCTCACAGCTAGAGGTACTAGGGCCTAGTGGATAGCACAGTGGACTGAGATTCAGGAGAGCATGGCTCTAGTCGCAGCTTTGCCACTGGCCTGATGGGGGGCCTTGGGTATCTCAATTGTGCCTCAATTTCTCCATCTGTAAATTGGGGGAAATGACAGTGACCCTCTTGAAAAGCACTTAGAGGTCAATAGATGAAAAATGCCAGACAAGATCTAGGTATTAATTACCACTATGTCCATCAGCATGGCATCCCACTGTTCAGACTGCATCTGACACTAGCATGTGGGGAGAAGGATGCTAAAAGACTTCCCTTTCTTATTTCCCCATTCACAAGGAGCAAGCCACTGTGCTCAGAAGGGGGCAGGGACTACTGCCCTTCTAACACCAAAGGAAGCATTTGCACTGGAAGACCATGCCTTCTCCTACCACAATTCCACATCCACCCACAGAGCTGGTCAGCAACACAGGAGGGGGCAGAATACAAGATGATGGTACAAGTTATTCAGCATACACACTCCTTCTCCCTACATTCTTGGGATATTTAGGGACCGGATGATTTGTCCAGAGGCACAATTCCTGCTGGAGCTCCCTCTATAAGACCCAGATTTAAACATGATCTGACCCTCCATTTCTTCTTCATTTATGATGGAGTGAGAATACACCCTTGTGTAGACATATGTCTCTGTTTATTTCATCAAGAAAAAACAAAGCCACAGTCTTTGGGAAAACTGCATATGATTTAAGGATGCATCTTTCCCCAACAGTTTTCCTAGAAGATGCAAAAAGAAAAGGAGATTAGAAATTCAGATGATACCTGATGATTTCTTGATTAAATAATTCTTGAACATTTCAAGATACTAAGCATTTTTGCATGTGTGCATTCATTTTTCATGTTTTGCATAATCTTTCCGATGACTGTATGCACAAGTGTACCATGTAGAAGCAGCAGCTAGCTGATGTGATTATTCATTAAATTTAATGAGCAAGTTAGAATTATCTACTATAAAAAGTAAGTTGAACACAAAATCACATATTTGAAAGCCAAGCTAAGGGATGAAAACATATGCAAGCACAATTAGTCATGTAACCTTTTTAATATGCATCACTATAAATACTTCATACAGGTATCCAGCAGACTTAGGTGCACATTACCCTACTGGAACACAACTGTCTCTGTGTATGAAATCATACATTTAACTCTAACGAGACACAATTGACAGGAAGAAAAATCACCACTATTTTAAGGGGTCTTTCTTTTGTAGCAGTGGCATGTTTTCAGTGCATAAACCAGTGATAGCTGAATAACATTCAGTTTTTTTTCCCCTTTTTAAATTCACTGGAACAATACAGCATTAAATGAGGAGTGCTTACATGTTATTAGGTCAACATAAGCAAGTGTGGGGCAACTTACATACAAACAAGCCAGATGGGTACAGCTGGAACAGGAAACACAGCTACATGGAGAGTGAAACAAGATGGAAGAGAACAAGATACCACCAGGCACTGCCCACCTCCTTAGGCCACTCAGCACTGACTCATTAAGGGAGGGGAGATATTATGAAAGGCAATAATAAGTGGGAGTAAGACGTTTCCCACAAGGAAGTACCCCCAGCCCCACACAAACCTTTGGGAGGGTAGAGTGTGACACCCAACTCCCCTCCTGAGATGTGGGAAGGAAGAATCTTTCCACCTCAACTCCCATCATCCCATAAAGGAGAGAGGAGAAAATTGGGCTAGTCATTTCCCTCATCCTTAGAGGAATGAGGGGAAGAAAAAAAGGCCATCAGTGAATCCCATGATCTGTAAAGACAAAGGGAGGATTAGGAGGCAGCAAAAAGAGCAGTAATAACACCCAAATAAGGATTTTGTATTCTTCCCATGAGAGTAGAAAATGTTAGATTTTGGGAGATAGCTTTAGCCACCTAAAAACTTCAGGGATTGCATTAATAAAGGAAACACTGAGCTTGGAAGAGAAGCTTATTTACTTAATTAAAATGGCCAAGTTTACTCCTGGTGCAAACCTAGCCACAAGAGCAATATTCAGCAGCTGTTTTTTTATTTTATTTTATTTTATTCTGCCCTTCCTCCCCCAAATAAAGAAAGTTTTCTATATCCCCGAGCTTCCCACTGGAGCTAGGAGTAGGAAGGGAACTTATTTTGAATCTTGAGGGAAGCTTCTGGGACATGGAAGGGAGATTAATTTGGACCTGGTGGGCAAAGAGCTGAATTTGGGTCCAGCAAAGAGTTTCCTGGTAGTTGGATGGACACCGATTGGTGCATGAGGACACTGTGGTTTCTGTGTTGGGTTATGTGATCCTTAGCTGTTTTTTTATTTATCAATAGCTGTATTTAATGTCCTATTGGATCTCCATTTGCATTGATTAGGCTATTAGACTTCTAGGGGTTAATACCAGTTACCCCAGATTTACATTCTTGATTAGAGATGCACTGAAACATTGAGCACTGGGGAATTTGGACTGAGTGGGCATTTGGTACTGAGACTGAATAGGCTTTTCAATTAGTTCTCTGTGAAATAAAAAGAAGAAAAGCCCATACATGCATTACAGAAATAGCTAAAACACTGACAAAGAGAAAGACCAAGGGGCCTGAATCTGGTCCACGCCAGAAGCCTTATATACTGCTCTCTGGAGAAGCCACACAAAATCTGTCCCCAAATTCCTAGTTCAGTCCACTATACCCAAGTCACAAAGTGATCTCCCAATTTAATCATAAAAGGAGAAGACCAACAGAACATTAACCAGGATGGTTTGCTCACAGCCTTGCAGATTGCATAGGTGCTTGCCTTTTGACCAAGTAGCATGTGTGTGTTCATCCAATGCACATAGCACAGGGCCGTCAGAGCCCAGAGACCATATCTTGAGGCCAGAGTTGCTGAACCAAAGGAGCAACAAGAGATGGGATTATTTACAGACAGGATAAAATCCACAAGTTACAGAATAAATATACCCCCAAACACTAAAGAACAAAACATTTATGACCAGCTCCCATTTAGGCACCTGAACAAAGTAGCCAGATCACATTGTTACCAATGGGAGCTTATTGAGCACTTTTGAAAAACTAGTTATTCCAATTAGGAATTTAAAATGGGTCCTAAGCTCTTTTCAAAATGGAAACTGATTTCAAATTCCTAAGAGATTACTTCTGAGTTCATTGTCATAGTGAACACCTACCTCTGGGATGGACATTTATATCTGTTCTTGAGGAGCTGATGGACTCAGGTATGATTTTGGTGGTACAAGAAACCGTAAGGGTAGGTCTAAAAAATTTGAAGGATCACAATATCACAAACATATCCCTATCTTCTTCCAGGCTCCTTTAATCTAATGCTACCTGTCAGCCTCCAAGCCAATTCTGTAATGTACATAATTCAATGTTGTTTCATGTTTGTGTCCTCCAGATGTCATGTGTATGAAGCACTGTCCACTTACTCCCTGCCTTTAAGGAACAGTAGGACATGGGACACCTTGTGGGTCCAGAACATTGATGGAGTACTTTCACAGGACTGTTTAAAAGCTGGGATGTAGCACAGATCCTGTGGATCCATGACAGGATGAGAAAAAAGCAATTGCTGACAAAATTTAAAGATGTGGCTGTATATTAATCACGAGATTTTGTCAGTTATTTTGGAACATTACTTAAAGGGTTAATTTCTTAAATTGAAGCTCTTTCAATGAAGACTGAGTCATATAAAACAGCTTCATGGTGAAACCTCTTTCATTTTAGCTCTTCCACTGAGCACATTTTATTGAAGCCTGAGCCATATAGAGAGTTTTGTGGGGGAAGCATGGAGCTTAGTTCAGTAAACTAACTCCTAAATTAATTGATGTTACAGCTCATCACCCACCAGAACACTTCCAGAATCCTCCCCCTATTATCTTCATCTGTCAGGTTAAATTTATCTTTATAACACTAGATTCACTGGGAAAGAGAAGAGGGAGGTTTACTGGCCAAGGAGAGGGAAAGGCATATAGAGGGGCTACTATTTCAGGGGTCTGATCATTCTTTCACTTAAATCAATGGGAATTTCACCATGACGGCCCCCTATACACCCTACGAAAGGATGAGGTAACTCTTCTAACATGTTCTAAACTGTTTAAATGTTCATGAAAAATTTAGAGGAAAAATAAGTTTTCTCTCACTCCAGTCCATCAAAATAAAACATTACAGTAATTTTTCTAGCCAAAAATTAAACACAGTACAATTTTTCACATAATGTCTGTAATAAACCAAGATGTGTTCCAGTGTTATATAATTATGATTAGCAAATCAGTGTCCTAATTCTGGACTGTGTTTCTGACCCAGAACTCTACTCTTTTGGCATAAAAAGATCAGAAGGCAACTGGATCCCCTCCCAGCTGGGAATTTTCCTTTGCAGGAACAGTACCTGGGTGTCCTGGGGATGGAAGAGGAATGGAAGGGAATGTGGTAAGAGTGCTTTGCTGCTGGAATAGCCCCTCAGCAGTCTCTAAGCGAGGGAGCCCGGAATCCAAGTGGTACAAAAGTGTCTTAAAAACATCTATGGTCCATTCCCACCCCCCCAATCCTTGTGCACTGCCAGGAATTTCCAATATGTAATGACCCAGGATCCTGATCTGCAGGTGAGGAGGCGCTTGAGGCTGCTCAGGAAGGGAAGATGAAAAGATGGACTTACACTTTATTCTCCATGAATACTGGGCTGAATTGAAATTTTTCAAGCTTAGTATCATTTCAATATTTTTGGAACATTTGGGAAAGATCAGTTATTCTGTCATGGGAGAAAGAAAAAATACCCAACCTTTTCCCATATGTTTCAGTTGGAAATTTTGTACTCTATTCAGAAATTATTGGGACTTTAGAAACATCAAACTCGGCTTAATTTGTAGATCTCATAGAGATCTAAAGTTTTGATCTGAGTTCGAAAAAATTCCTTCAGACATTTTTCAGTTATTCCACCTCCTCCCAATAAGTTTTGTTTTTCAAAATCTCAAAAACAATTTAATTGATATTTTGGAATGAACAACTGTAGCCCCTTGTTCTACATAATAAAAAATAATAAAATAAATACATTTAAGACTATAAAACACAAAGGCATTTTGTAATGGTAATATTTTTTCTAATACTCTTGTAACTTTATTTTTAAAATAAAAATATAATAATAAAAAGTCATTCCTGAGTTATGCCTCTATGGGCCAAACTTAAGTCAAGATTTTACTGTTGAGATTTCTCTTGAAAATTCACACATAAGAACAATACATACAGCCCCTTGACTCTAGTGGTCTGAATGGCATTGCTATAATGCTATCATTACTTATTTGTAACAGAAATAGAGAAGAAATGTATGACTATAAATATATCAGTATGGTGATTTCAGCTACTTATAAAGACATTTGGTCTAATTCTACTATCATTTTCATATTTTACACTGGTGTAATTCAATGACCTCAACAGAGCTGCTCATGATTTATACTCGAGTAAGTGAGGAAGAATCAGACCCATTCTGCTTATTTTGACAGTCATATCTGTAATGAAATCGACACTTTGACAGATGCTAACAGAAGTCAATCAGCAAAATGATTCTTTTTCCAACGTAAGGCTTTGGGCAATCAAAGAAACTATGAACATCTGGCTTAGTTTTTGATTGCCATGCTCACTGATTTAGTGCACCCCAATAAGCAACAATTAGTCAGTACAGCTTGTGTCAAAAGACCCATCAAGTTAAATCAAAATAAGTCAGGATAAATTGAATCCAATTGGCATCCATGTATATTTGTATGCATAGTTTAAGTAAGCTTCTACTATACAACATAAGCAAAACAAATGTAGACTTTATTTTTTATGTTTTTAAAATAAATATTACCCCAAATTATTTGACTTTTAAAAAACAATCTGGGAAAAGCTGACCTTTTCTTGGAAATGCAATACTACAGATTTGTAAATCAAATCAATGTCATTTTTCTCTCCTTCTTATTTCAAACCCATCAGTGAACATATTGTGTTTTATGGATTTGGACAAAACTCTCTCAAGCATATTGCTAGAGATAGCAAAATACTTGATGCATTATGGTTAATTTTAAAGGCAAACTGTTGTAAACCCCTCCCCCTAAATTTAGTTTTTTAAAACAAATGTTTAAAAAACCTTAGACTTCTGTGTTTTCATTTGTTTCTAATTCTAGTAGAAATAGAGTTTGTTTTTTTATTTTTAAAACTAATCCATATTTTTGTTTGGAATTCAAACATTGCAACATTGTGTCAGATTGTGCTGTAAAGTACAACTGGCTACCATGGGCTCCCAGGACAGTGTTCAGGCAGCTGGGATCATACTCCCACTTCCTAAGGTACACTTCCATATATTGGAGGTAGAAATGTCTCTTTGCCTTTCAGTGACTTTTCCTGTGCTATAGAAATCCCTCATTGGCCTAGAATGCTAATACTAACCTGCCCTAATAAACCAGAAAATCTGGCTCACGATTTTTAACCTGAAAATGACTTTTGGCAGCTCTTCTCTTAAACTACTTTCCATTAAAACACTAATCCCTTTCACACACTGAGTCTCTGAATGGAGGCTAAGAGTGCTTGTGTTAGTGTGAATGGGGAGACAACAGCTCAGGGTATTAGCCTCCTCCTGCAATTGGACAGTTGATCCCTAGCTTGTTCCAACTAACTTTTGAACAATTTTGAAGCAAGTCTTCACTTTAGAGGCTACTTTCTTGGGATGGTCATGAAAGGTCAGTGTGCAGTCAAGAATGACACCAAGATATGTTGGCTTTGGGTAATAACACAGTTTTACCACAAAACTCGACAGACTCTTTTGTGTGATTCTGTTATCAAGGTTGAAAGAAGAAACTACTGATTTGCTCTAATTTAGGCTCAGCTGCCGCTTTTGGAAGTCATCTTCCATGATCTAAAGGTGAGATGTAAGGATCACTTCAATTTCTTTAAAGCTACGGGCATGAGGTGCAAGTGACAAATTATCAGCATATGCAAATATCTGTGCTACTGTTTCAGGGACATCACTTGTGTACACATTGAAGAGTGTCAGAGCAAGTACAGGACTTTGTGGTAGCCTATTATTCAAAGTGAGCAGCTTGATGGTTTGACTTCTCAGGTATACCCACATCCTTCAGACACTAAGCGTGGTTTTTAGCAGCCTGAGAATCTGCATGCAGGGGGTCACTTTGGCTAGTTTCATTAGCAGACCATCCTTCCAGACTTGTCATATGACGCTGACAGATTGATGAAAGCAGTATCAGTCTTGAGTTTTTGTTAGAATATGGCTTCAATGTTTGTAGTGAGGGCCAGGACCTGGTCACAGGAACTTCTGTGTAGTTGAAAACCAGCTTGCTCCTTGGGTGGACTGGCATCCAGTGGGCCTGATTCAGTTCAGAATCATATACTCCATCACCTTGTAGGTGGTTCTCAAGAGGAGAATTGGCCTATAACTAGAAGAGAGATATGCAGGTTTCTCAGGCTTTAGAAATGAAATTACCTTCACTTCTTTCCAGATGAGGGGAATTTCACAGGTCTCCAGGACATTGGTAAAAAGCTGTACAATCCATTTCCATGCCAGACGACTCAGGTTATATAAGAACTCAGAATGGACACCACTTTTCTCCACTGCTTTTCCCCAATTTTGTGGCAATGATGATCTCCTCACTTGTGAATGATCCAGGCCATAGAGACACTGGAGCGCATGTCGACATCACTTGTCGAAGTAGATGCTGGACTTGTCTACAATACTGCTTGTCCACTGGCCATTTTGATGCCCACAAAAGTTTAGCAGAGATGGCACACCCTTTCACCTGTGGCCTAGTAGCATGCAGGGCTGGCTCCAGGCACCAGCCAAGCAAGCTCGCGCTTGGGGTGGCAGATTCTAAGGGGCGGCATTCTGTCCAATCCTAGGGCGGCACAGCCGCCCTTTTTTTTTTTCTTTTTTGTTTACCATTCTGGCTACCCTGTAGGGGGCAGCGGTGCGGAGGAGGGGAGCACCCTGCTGGGAGCCGGCTGTGCACTCCGTCTTCCCCAGCCAGTGCCAGGTCTGCAGCAAGCCTGGCAGCCCGCATCCTTCCCTCCCCACTGACCGGAGCAGCGCAAAGCCCAGAGCAGCACGGTGGGAGGGGCTGAGTGGTGAGCACCCTGGCTGAAGGAAGCCCTGGCCACCTCCTTTCTCTCTCTCTCCCTCCTCCTTGCCCCTCCCCCTACTAGCCAGGGCAAGCACTCCACTGCCTGGGGCATGTTTGTAGCACTGGGAGTCCCGCTAGCCAAGACTTTGCACCCTGGCTCCGGCCGCCCTGCAGTTTTTTTTCTTTTTTTGCTTGGGGCGGCAAAAAAGCCAGAGCCAGCCCTGGAAGCATGCGTGGGATCTTCAGCTCCCAGGTGTCTCACAAGTTCCAGGCACATCTGCTCAAGTGTGTGAAGTTTAGACTTTCTACACATTGAAGCCACCATTTCCACCTTGCTGCATTCAGTGACTCCAGGAGGGCTTTTCCAGTGTCTGGGTCTCTACACTCATCATACTTGTGGAGGAGCTCTTGGGTCTCTGCAGACCAGAAAGGAATGTTTAATAATCTGGATCCCTGGGTGATGTTCTTCTTTACAGCAGAGATTAAGAGCACAACAATGACAAAAGCTTTTGGAGTTGGGGGAATGCAAAAGACTGTATTCTCTAGAGCCATAGTGAAGGAGGCCCATACTGCCTCTTTGAAGTTCAAGAGTGGCTCCAGTTTTGAGTAAAGAACTGGGATTTGAATATTAATACAGGTCAGTAGTGGTCTGTGCTGGCTCTTCAGGAAGTCATCAAGGACGATCCACGATGCGTGTATCAGTAGAGATGAACATCCGGTCAGAGCAGCATCCTCTGCCCCATCTTGCAGAATGGAAAGTGATGTGCTGTTTTGCATCAAAAAGGAGGAGCATATCATTTGCCAATGCCCACTGTGTCAGTTTTTTGCCTGCAATGTTGTTTGCAGCATAGTCTCACTGTGTGTGGTGACTATTAAAGTCACTCACAGATACCGTATGGTTCTGTGTATTCTGCAGAGCTGGTTGAGGCCACTATGCACCAGATGGTTTGTATACGTTAACAATGACTAGCTTGCAGATGCACATAGAGATTGTAGCTGTTTGTTTTGTCTTGTAGGAAGTAGTATTCGTTGATCACCTGCTTTATGTAAATTGCCAGCCTGTATTTTGGGTGGGAATTGCTGTCTATGAGTTTATAGCCATTGATTTTGTAGCAATGGGCTTTTTCTTTATTTATGATATAGGTCTCTCCTGGAGTGCAAGGACATCAATGCTGATCATCTTCAGAATTTTTTCCAGGTAGTCACACTTGGACCATGACAGTGCTTCAACGTTCAACTGGCATATCTTTACTACAGGTCTAATTTGCCTAGGACATTGGCCCTAAGAAAGTAGGCTTATTTTGTTGCTCTTCTGATGTAGAGGTCCACAGTTGATGTTTGGTCACTGGTTTGATGACATTAATCATGGTTTCCCACTTAACAGGGTGGCCACATGAAGGTTGTTATCTTCCACCCCAGGAAGAAGCATGCTTGTCTCAGGAAAGGGGGGTCACAGCCAGCCTAGCTGTAAAGCACTGCAAGAATTGTGGCTGAGCAATCCTCTACAAGACATGAGAGAAGCTGCTAATTAAGTGTAGGATCTATATTGCCTCTTATGATTTTATTTTATATGTAACCATTTGTTTCCAGTACAAAGATTTTGCCTCACCCACCATGTCTCTCTAATGTCCTGGGACTGATCTGCCTACAACAGTACTGCATACCTATCTAAGTGCTGTGAATTAAATGGACCTGTGAGATGAGATGACACTGGGAAGTTGGGGTATACTGTCTCTTTGGAAGCAGCAAATCTGTAAATACTGTGAGTGTCCAAGGGACCAGGGGATGGACTCTCCCAGGATATGCTCAGAGGGTTCGAGTGTGCCTATCCCTAATTTACAGAGTGACAGCAGGGCTGCTTAGCCTAAAGGGGGTGCTATTGTTGCCAGGGAGTTGGGGAGCTGAGCCGTGGCAGGCACAGACAAGGTTTCCTCATGCTTCAGGCAGATGGTAGCAAGGTTTCTGCAACCCTGGGTGCCCTGGGAAATATCACAGATGCTGTTTTGTATTTTGAATAAATCTACCCATTTATTTAGGTGCCTAAATATGGATTGAGGCAACGAACATTTTGAAAACCATTATCCCAGTAAAGATCTCTCCAAATCATCACAACAAAGGCACATTGGGTGGTTCTGAGCTCCAATGTTACCTGTTCTGTTGTAAAACAGTGGGTAAAGCAGTCTGCCAGTCTGCTTTGCAATCAGTGGCAGGACGGTGGCCATATTTATCAAAGTCTCCAGTATTATTGTAATTGCCTTCTCAATATTACTTTGAATGCAACATATTAAATGAAACATTAAACCAAATCAATATTTATTAGACACTTTTAGGATCGTGTTTATGTTTTTTGTGGATGACACAAATACATATTGATTGTATAAAAGATTCCCCCCTTTAAACCTACATCAGATGACCTCACATTTATTTAAATGTGCATGCAAACCTTTCAGTAAATTACATTTCCCCGTCTAATTGTTATTGATTTTGTTCTATGCCATTTTGTGAAGGAGTACATTTCGTGTAAGGACTTAGCCACATATTGAAGTATAACAATGTTTGTGACTTGTAATTAAAAACAACAATTATTTTATATGTATTTTCCTCATTAGTGGCACAAACTTTGCTATTAGCATTATGCAAATAAGGGTCAGTAAAAAACTAAAATATCACTCCATAAATATGTTGGAACACATTTGGCAACAAAGATTGTTACAGTAATAAATTCTTTTAAGATACAACTGCTCATGTGACAAGGATTCGAAGTCATAAAAAAACCTTCAAACCTTTTGACCATTTGATTAGCATTATGATTTTTATAGGAAAATATAATATTCTTCTGATTCAATTTGAGAGCCTGGGAGGGGCCTTGGAATAACATTTTCTTGACCCCAGGCTTGTTTTCATATACAATGAAAGCTTTCCTGTAGAGACAGACTGGAGATGTTCAAAAGCAGAGATGGGCTTTGGATTCAAAATCATGGCTATGAACACTCCTGGATTTGAGGACTGAACCTGGGATTCTCGCTCTAGTTGTTTGGTGCAGAAGATTCCCCTGTCCTCAGTATAATGGATATTTTGTGGGGGTAGAGGGAAAAGAAGTCAGAAGCATGAGTGGGTAAGCAGAGCTTCTTGACATTGCACCACAACTTGTCCCAACCACAACCAGAAGAGTGGGTGAATAATTCATTACATTGTAGACATTTGCAGAGATGGCCAATAAAGGTCCCAAGTAGGGTGACCAGATGTCCTGATTTTATCAGGACTGCCCCGATATTTACTTGTTTGTACCGCGTCCCGACTGATGTTCTGTTAGGATGCAAATTGTCCCGATATTTTGCCCTCCAGAGCAGAGGCGGAGGGGGCTCACGCACCCCCGCCCCAACTCCATTCCGGCCATGCCCTGGTTCCACCCCTCCCTCCCCCTTTGGATCCCTCCCCAAATCCTGCCCTGGCCCCGCCTCTTTCCCAAGCACACCACATTCCTCCTCCTCACCCCTCCTTCCCAGGCTTGTGTTAATCTGCTATATGGCGGCTCAAGCACTGGAGGGAGCGGGGAGAAGCAGCGGAGGTGGAGGCAAAGCGAAGGCGGGCTGGTGCAGGGGGGTGGACTGTGGAGCTGCCGCTGGGTGCTCAACCCCCACCAATTTTTCCTATACTCCAGTGGCTTTATTATATGTTTTTTTTATTTTTTTATTTTTTGCTTTTGCTTTTGTTTTTTCCTCTGCCACTGGCTCTTGGATTGTTTTGGGGGGGGGGGGTTGATGCTTTGCTGGCACACACCACTCCCACCCCACCCCCACGTCCCAATATATCATGTCTCTCATCTAGTCACCCTAGTGCCAAGCATGATAAGGTTTGTGTGTGATGTAGACACATCTTCCCAGTAGGAACGAGCCTGGGACTACCAGATCTTTCCACACGTTATTAAGCAGCCAGCAACAATTATTTTTTTAGCAGTTTATAATTGTTGATGTGAGAAAAAAGGAGATCCCTTCTGCATATCTAGAAAACAAAAGACCCACTTGCATCAAGTGGGGATTGATTCCTTGACCCACTGAATAAATTACTGATATGCCAATGTGTGGCAAGAGAGCAATTGCTAATTCAGTCCCTTCAGTGGAACTTCAGTAATACAGAGGCAGATCATCAGCTTCCCTGAGATCAAACACCAAATGCTATGGTGGCAGGATTATCAAAGATGCATAATATAATAAACTGGCTAGTGGAGTTGTGTACCACTTCCTTCTACTGGGTTGATTCAGAACTGTTTTACTTCCTGCTGCAAAGCTATAATTCCTTACTTTCAATGCTGATTTTCCTTTTGAGTTTGACTTGTCTTTTTTGGACCTGGAGGTGGGGTGTCTGAGTTCTATCATCTAGCATGGTGATAACTGTGAAGTCCTAGGTAACGCTAGATTTGTCATACTTAATTTTTATTCACTATTTGACTGTCGTATTCTCTCATTAGCACATGCTGTGCCTGCACACTGTGTTTGTCAATATGCCAGATCCAGCTGCTTTCTATGAAATCAGACTAGCTCTAGAGACATAGATCCTGTTTTTATCCACACAACAGGTAGTGTATGGGCAGAAGAAATGCAAGCTTTCCCAAGCACCCTCATCAATCTTTAGAGACTATCTCTAAAGGTGTGAAGATAATTCACTCTCCTTGTTCATTCAGGTATTGACCTCTGCTGAAACAAGAAAGTTGTCAGATTGGCTGGTACCAGCTAAGATGGTTTCCATGTCTTTTCTGGTAGCCTCTGAAACACAGGAGATAGCAACAACCACTAAAGAACCCAAACCATTTAAAGGGATACAACCCAGTTCCTGTACACTACATACTCCTCCCCCTTTCAAGTAAGAGGATATAAACAAAAATATGTTAGAAATACATTACTTTTATTAAATATACAATATGCTACAAACAATCTGAGAAGCAGATCACAATTTCTATGTATAATGTCTTATAAAGATCACAACAGTATGTGCAGTAGTGTCTGTCCTTTCTGATGTAGTTATCAGTAACACTCTGTAGTGCTAGGATCACTTGCAGTAGAAGCTGGGACATGGGACTCACTGGGATTATTACGTCACTGTGTACTGTAATCTTGGCATTCCCAATAGGCATCAGTGGTGCAGAAGATCTTAAAAGTGGGTTTAATGTGTCTTCTCCATGATACATTCAGCACTGCTTCTATCAAGTGATCTCTCTCCTGCCATCCATCTCCACCTCCTGACAAAACAGAGGCTAGGGATACCATTCCTTACCCATCCTGGCTAATAGTCATTAATGGAATTAACTTCCATGAATGTATCTAGTTCTCTTTTAAACCTCGCTATAGTCCTAGCCTTCACAACCTCCTCAGGCAAGGAGTTCCACAGGTTGACTGTGCACTGTTTGAAGAACTTCCTTTTATGTGTTTTAAACCTGCTGCTCATTAATTTCATTTGGTTCCCCTAGTTCTTATATTATAGGAACAAGTAAATAACTTTTCCTTATTCATTTTCTCCACACCACTCATGATTTTATATACCTCTATCATATCCCCCCTTAGTCTCCTCTTTTCCAAACTGAAAAGTGCTAGCCTCTTTAATCTCTCCTTATATGCACCCTTTCCAAGCCTCTAATCATTTTAGTTGCCCTTTTCTGAATCTTTTCTAATGCCAGTATATCTTTTTTGAGATGAGGAGACCACATCTGTATATAGTATTCAAGATGTGGGCTTACCATGGATTTATGTAAGGGCAATAAGATATTCTCCGTCTTATTGTCTATCCCTTTTTTAATGATTCCTAACATCTTGTTTGGTTTTTTGACTGCCGCTGCACACTGCGTGGATGTCTTCAGAGAACTATCCATGATGACTCTAAGATCTCTTTCCTGATTAGTTGTAGCTAAATTATCTCCCATCATATTGTATGTATAGTTGGGGTTATTTTTTCCAATGTGCATTACTTTACATTTATCCACATTACATTTCATTTGCCATTTTGTTGTCCAATCACTTAGTTTTGTGAGATCTTTTTGAAGTTCTTCACAGTCTGCTTTGGTCTTAACTATCTTGAGTAGTTTAGTATCATCTTCAGACTTTGCCACCTCACTGTTTACCCCTTTCTCCAGATCATTTATGAATAAGTTGAATAGGATTGGTCCTACGCCTGATCCTTGGAGAACACCGCTAGTTACCCCTCTCCATTCTGAATATTTACCATTTACTCCTACTCTTTGTTCCCTGTCTTTTAATCAATTCTCATTCCATGAAAGGATCTTCCCTCTTATCCCAAGACAACTTAATTTACATAAGAGGGACTTTGTCAAAGGTTTTCTGGAAATCTAAGTACACTATGTCCACATGTTTGTTGACCCCTTCACAGAAATCTAATAGATTAGTAAGACATGATTTTCCTTTGCAGAAACCATTTTGACTTTTGCCCAACAATTTATGTTCTTCTATGTGTCGGACAATTTTATTCTTTACTACAACTAATTTTCCCGGTACTGATGTTAGACTTACCAGCCTGTAATTGCCAGGATCACCTCTAGAGCCCTCTTTAAATATTGCCGTTACATTAGGTATCTTTCAGTCACTGGATACAGAAACTGATCTAAAGGACAGGTTACAAACCATAGTTAACAGTTCCGCAATTTCACATTTGAGTTCTTTCAGAACTCTTGGGTGAATGCCATCTGGTCCCGGTGATTGTTACTGTTGAGTTTATAAATTAATTCCAAAACCTTCTCTAGTGACACTTCAATCTGTGACAATTCCTCAGATTTGTCACCTATAAAGGAAGGCTCAGGTCTGGGAATCTCCCTAACATCCTCAGCTGTGAAGACTGAAGCAAATAATTCATTTAGTTTCTCCGCAATGACTTTATCATCTTTAAGTGCTCTTCTTGTATCTCGATCGTTCAAGGGCCCCACTGGTTGTTTAGCAGGCTTCCTGCTTCAGATGTACTTAAAAAACATTTTGTTATTACCTTTTGCATTTTTGGCAAGCTGTTCTTCAAACTCCTTTTTGGTTTTTCTTATTAAATTTTTACACTTAGTTTGGCAGTGTTTATGTTCCTTTCTATTTAGCGCACTAGGATTTGACTTCCACTTTTTAAAAGATGCCTTTTTATCTCTCACTGCTTCTTTTACATGGTTGTTAAGCTATGGTGGCTCTTTTTTAGTTCTTTCACTGTGTATTTTAATTTGGGGTATACATTTAAGTTGGGCCTCTATTATGGTGTCTTTGACAAATGTCCAAGCATCTTGCAGAGATTTCACTTTAGTCACTGTACCTTTTAATTTCTGTTTAACTAGCCCCCTCATTTTTGCATAATTCCCCTTTCTGAAATTAAATGCCACAGTGTTGGGCCGCTGAGGTGTTCTTCCCACCACAGTAATATTAAATGTTATTATATTATGGTCGCTATTTCCAAGCAGTCCTGTTATAGTTACCTTTTGGACCAGATCCTGCGCTCCACTCAGGAATAAATCAAGAATTGCCTCTCCTCTTGTGGGTTCCTGTACCAGCTGCTCCAAGAAGCAGCCATTTAAAGTATTGAGAAATTTTGTCTCAGCATTTCGTCCTGAGGTGACATGTACCCAGTCAATATGGGGCTAATTGAAATCCCCAACTATTACTGGGTTCTTTATTTTGATAGCCTCTCTAATCTCCCTTAGCATTTTATCATCACTATCACTGTCCTGGTCAGGTGGTTGATAATAAATCCCTACTGTTATATTCTTATTAGAGCACGGAATTACTATCCATAGAGATTCTATAGAACATGTGGATTCATTCAAGATTTTTACTTCATTTGATTCTACATTTTCTTTCACATATAGTGCCACTTCCTCCTCCCCCCCACCCCTCTGCATGACCTGTTCCGTCCTTCCGACGTATTTTGTACCCCGGAATGATTGTGTCTCATTGATTGTCCTCACTCCACCAGGTTTCTGTGATTCCTATTATGTCAATATCCTTCTTCAACATGAGGCACTCCAGTTCACCCATCTTATTATTTAGACTTCTAGCATTTGTGTACAAGCACGTGAAAATCTTGTCACTGTTTACTTGTCTGCCACTTTCTGATGTGTCAGATTCTTTTTTATGTGAGTGTTTCTCATCATATCCCAGTGTTTCTCAAATTAGGGCAGCCAGTACGTCCCTCAGCCTACGTCTCTTCCAGCACCCCCCATTGGCCTGGAGCAGCGAACGGCGGCCAGTGGGAGCCACAATCTGCCGAACCTGTGGACAGGGCAGGTAAACAAACTGGCTCGGCCTGCCAGGGACTTTCCCGACACAAGCGGCAGCCCCAGTTTGAGAAACACTGCCATAAATGGTCCAACATAGTCAATGAGGAATTGCTGGCCACACCAAAGATGCAAAAGGGTATGTTTAGACTCATGGTTTTCCTGACAAACCTTGATATTGTTTTGCCATTTACTCTAAGTGTGTATCAATCTCTGCCATCACATTAAACTCATGTAATTCTTGCAATACGGGTGACCTGAGTTTCGTAGAACTAACCACTCTGGTGCCACACATTAGGCAATATTTATATAGTTTTAACTGTTTTTAAAGCAAAGAATTCTGGAACCAGAAGTTTGTGTGCCTAAGTTCAACCAATCATAGTAATGTCATACACTACAAAAGAATATGATGGTGTAATTTGCAAAATGCTTTTTGAAAAACAAAGCCAGCCTTTAATGGGGTTTTTAATAGTAAACTTTCACAAAAAAAACCCCGCAAAAAGCAGAGTTCCCCATCTGCCACCAAAAAAGTGGCGATTTTATGCTGCTATGAGCTCAAAATATTCTAACCAATTTCAACCAGATTTGTATCTGCAAGTTCAAAAAGGGTATCATGGAAATCCTGATCCACAATTCATTCCAACTGTGTTAACACTACTGATGTAATAATTTGTGATAAAAAAATACTGTCCACAATATAGTGTTTCTATAAATGTCTGATGTCACTGGAAGTAAGTTGTGCTATGTTAAAGCTGACATTTAGGGAATATAATAATACGTAAAGCTTAAGCTACAGAGAACCACCCTATGATTTCACCAGTTGTGAATTTATCTGAACTATCCACTATCTATGTTACATATATTCTCATAGGAAATTCTGATAGTTTTAGTTTTTATTTAAAAGTACTTATGAAACAAATATTATGCCCACATATATTCACCCCAATAAGTATATGGTGGTGAAATAAATTAGACTAAGGACTTACCCAGGAGTAAAATTAGGGTTTATAGCCATGAATGCTACCAGAGCTATTGAATGCAGTGTACCCTTTACCATGTAGTTCTTAATGAAATGACAATAATAATGGTACCTTAAGCAAGTTATTGTATGAAATCACTATGTCAGTGAAATCATTTCATCCTCATAAGCTGATTTTGAACCATTTAGGCAGTCTTTTGCTTTGCAGTGTGTTTAGTCACTGCATTTCCCTCAGTAATTTGTCTTCGTTGAAAGCAGCACTCAACCACTTTTAGTGCTTATTATTGTTAATAAGAAAGTGGTCTACTTTAATACAGCATCAAACAAAAACAGAAAGAGTCATGTGGATGATTGCAAGAGAAAATGGAGCAATATGTAAAAGGGTGTCAAGTAGATGAGACATTTAAATGAGGGATGAAATGCAGTTTAAATGAACGCTCACATGGAAAACATGAAAATCATAAGAAATATGAGGTAAGTAATCAGGAAGTAACTGAAATTTTCACTGAAGGGGCTGTGCTGTGTTGAAATCCTAATCTTTTGCTGACAAGACAATGCATTATATGAAAGATTGAGTTAAACTACACAAGCCTCCTGAAAGCTTGGATAGAAAGTTGCTCAGTTGGCTGGGATACTACTAGGTCTAAAAGCCCTGAAGCTCATTTTAGTACCTTTTGCTTTTCTTGGAGGTGAACTCCAGTTATTACAATAGGAACTGATTGTTTACAACATTTTTGCTACTTCTCTTTATGGAACATTCCATGGCATAAGCATATTTCTCATTTGAATCTTGTTTAATATCTACTCCCCATCTTGTATGACTTCTTCTGCAGAGCTCAAACACCTTCACATATTTATCTTCAAACTTGGGTTGGAAGCCCAGCCCTAATTACTGGGGGTCAATAGTGAACTTTCCTTACAATCTGGTTATCCCATAAGTGCCAGATGCAGGATTTCTTCCTCTAAAGCACCTTATAATGTTACTGCTGGGAGACAGGATCCTGGACTAGATGGACCACTGGTCTAATTCAATATGGCAGTTCTTATGTTCCTATGCTGAATGTTAAAACTGCTTAAGCATGTATTCTGTTCTGGTTCCTTCAGCAACTCTTTTCATATCTGAGTCTGCCTCATATACTATGATCCTGACTACAGAAAGAACACACATGGAAATAAAGAAATGTATATTAGTAAAACTATCAGCGGACTGGACTCTTAACACTTTAAACGTATGGAGCCTGGGCTGTGTATTTATCTTCTGTACATCCCTGAGCAAGTTGCCAGCAGTTAATAATAATATGCTAATAATAATAAATAATTATAATACATGTTACAAGATCTCCATCTGCGAATGACTGCAGTGACTCCTCCCTCCCCCCCACCAGGAATGTGAGGTCTGAAGGGCATAAGGGTCCGAAATCTGGGTGGGGCAAGTCTCTTTGTTCCACACAGTGAGTAAGCCAGCAAACAGGATCAAGAAGCAGCATGGCTCCAGGGCATTGAAAAAGGGTGAGCTCGGGGAAAAAAAGGGGGTTGTTATCCCTAGGCTCCAGATACAGGGAAGGGCAAGCGGAGGCAAATTACAAGTGGGACACAAGGGGAAACTGCTCCTCGGTGTCTGCTGCAGTCAGGGCCGCCCAGAGGATTCAGGGGGCCTGGGGCAAAGCAATTTTGGGGGCCCCTTCCATAAAAAAAAGGTGCAATATTCTAGTAACATGTATTTGGAAATGTAAAAACTAACCAGTCAAATACATTCAAAAATTAAAATTTTAATAATTTGAAAACATACAAAATA
>NC_133775.1:39571670-39593208 GCF_003597395.2 Chelonoidis abingdonii | reverse complement strand
GGTGACAGCCAGGCTCACTGAACTTCTTAACCCTTTACAGTCAAAAGAGATATAAAGTACTTCTGTTCTATTAACTTCTACTATCTGTTTATGACAAGGCTAATCACTGCATTCTGGCTATGTTTGTATGGCAGACAGAACCTTCAGACAGTGGTTGTCAGCCAGGAGTTGATGGCCCCCTGAGGAGCTGCGAGCAGGTTTCAGGGGGTCCACCAAAATAACCAAGGAGCAGGGCTGGTGTTAGTCATTGGGGCCCAGGGAAGAAAGCCCAAGTCCAAGCCCCACTGCCCAGGATGGAAGCTGAAGCCCAAACCCTGCTGCATGGAGATGAAGCCAACTAAGCTTTGTGGAGCCCCCTGTGCATGGGGCCTCCAGCAATTGCCCTGCTTGCTAACCCCTAATGCTGGCCCTGGCTTTTAATCTACTGGATATGCAGAAAAATGTTTGCGAGTTTTAATAGCATGTTGGGGGGGGCCTCAGAAAGAAAAAACTTGGGAACACCTGCCTTAGGATAGTGCCGAAGCCAAGGACAGTGCAAATCTTCTTGTACTTTAGATGTTTTGTATTTCTGTCACAACACCTCCTTTAGTGCTGGTTTCATTACCAGATAAGAAATCATTTGTAACCGATGTGCGGCTTCTTTCTCTGATCAGCGTAATTTGAGGACAGCACTTTTGGAAGAAATCCTTTTCAGCTATCACAGAGATGTTACTCAAATCTGTCCCACAAAGAGTTAAAAGCACTTTTATATTTCTCACTGGAGATTCCTCTGGATTTAAGATAAAGTTTGCAGTGCCTGTTTTTCCTGCCAAAGCACTTTTTTTGCCATAGTTAACTAATGGAGCGGAAGGGAGGGGAGCACAAAAATTATTTCCTTATCTGTACAAATGAAATAATAAGGTAATATGACATCTCTAGTTGGAAATCAAACTAATCTGTCAGCAAAAGCAGGTCTTGTTCGGATTAATTAATAATACAATGCAAGAGTTTTTTGCTTTTCACTAAACTGCTGCAAAATACTGAGGCCTTGAAGAGGGAAGATTAACAAAGCATGAGAGCTTTAATAGGACGAGCGAACATAAAAGGCTCGCTGAGCACAGCCTTTTCCCACCAAAGACAAGGAAAGCTGGAGACACGATATTCAGGCCTACTCATACAATGGTTACAGTGGAGTGGATAATACAGAAATAAATAAAATTATTCCCATGAAATACATTCAAAATACAGACCAAAGTCTCAGGCTTAGGAAACCAGAGACAGTTACATCAAGAGTTTTTCAAATTAGACTTTATCTAAACTTTTGAGGTATTTTTTTAAAATGACAATATCTTTTAAATACTGTGTTTAAATACCAAAGAATTTTTTTTTAAAGTGTGAGACTAGTTTTTCAACATGGCTCTTTCTATAGGATGCCCACATCCTACATTTGGGAACTCAAGCCAGCACTTGGATACATATAACAAGTATGTACATACCTAAGAGCTTAATTTGAGTGCCGAAATGGAAGGAGAGTGCAGTATTGGAACTTTTTAGTCTCACATGTGGATTTAGTGCTTGTTACAGATGGTGGATTGACAGCTATTCAGCCCTTCATCTCTGTCCTGAGGCAGCCAACAAGGTACAAATCATTGCCATTGTAAAGTAGCTGCTTGTTCATAGGAACAGGATTTGAACCACTAAACAGCCTTCAGAGGATAACGTTCAGCCATTACAAAGACTTGGACTGGATTAGACCAGTAACTTGGAGATGAAAGGCAGTCCCTCTGAGCACTCCAGTCCATTTTCAAGACTATTTAAATCTTTGCTTTCCCCTTCACCCCCTCCCCGCTGCTGTCCTTTTGCTCCTCTCTAATTTCTTTTATGATCCACTCTTCTTTCTATGTTGTTTTTGCTATCTCATGTATTTTGTTGCCTGTCTCCCTGCCCTCAACCTTTCTCTTCTGCAATATCCTTTCCCCTCCCCTCCGATGTTGTTTTCTCCAGCTCTGCTCTATTCTGTGTTGGCAGAAATAAAACTTACTAGAATCCTGATCCCTGAATCACTGAGCTACAGAGTGCAGGCTCCTTTGAAGTTTTGCCTTGCTGTGTTCACTGTAACCCAGTGGTATTCACTGATTACAATTGTGCCCTTGTACCATTTGGAGGTAGGAGGTGGGAATGTAGAGTCTGTTGGTGTATCTCTTACATTGTGAGGCTTTTCATGGAGATAATGAGTCAGGAATTTACAAAATGGAAAGAGACTTTCACTGAAATGCACTTGTATCTCTTGGGAGTAGGGGGAGTGTGTTGTGATGGGGAGATCAAGCTTACTTGAAGAATGTAAAGATCTTTAGAACAAAAAAACACCAAACTTGCTGATCATTTTAAATACTGATTTTTCCATGTCCACCTGAAATAGCAAAATCAGAACTTTTGTGTCATTTTAAATGGTGATCCTGAACTGCACAATTATTTGCCTCTTGATGTCATCTGAGGTATATGCGGGAGAAAAGTTTTCTAAATGACTGACACATGCTAAAAAATTGCACTAATTCAAATTTAGTGTGATGGCTGAACTCTGCAATGCAGTACAATATTGTTCAGTTCCACCACAGTATGTCATATAGTGCAGAATCTAAGATTTTGGGTTTTCAAAAATAGTTTCTAACCCTTATGGTTCTGACAAAAACTTAAAAATATGACTGGCACTTGCATCTGCAGAGAACCTAAAACAATCACTCAGAGAGGCGTGAATGGCCTCTTAAATTCAATGGGGTGTTAACTCTGAAACCTAAAGGTTACCGTGTAAGTGCACTGCTTTCAAGTATTTTACTGCTGATCATTTTAACAAAAACATCAGGCTAATGTGCTTAGCCATCTTTGTTGGGGAAGGGTGCAAAGGGGCCTTTCCTTTCTGTCTAGAGCTGTGAGATGAGCACGAGGGTGGGGACAAAGAAATCATCTTCCCAACCCCACTACCAAAAGCCTCAACTCACGCCTGGATGCCAAAACCCCAAACTGCCTCCCATGCCTTTCTGATGCTAGAAGCCTCAAATTTTCCATGTTTTCCTATTAAAACCTCCAGGTTTCCTCTGATAACTTTTTAATGTGTTTTCTCTACAAAAATCTAAAAGATATTGACTATTTGGGGCAGTGTAAAATGGAAAATATCCATGTAAATAGAACAATGGATGCTTTAGTGGTTGGGTAATTTATAATTACATTTAATTCATTTAGAATCTCTATTTTTGCATTAAGCTAAATCAACCAAACAATTTCCAGTTTCTCATACCATGTCAAACCTGACACAGACGTTAGTTCAGTTTGCTGCACAGCACAATTAGCTCAGCAGGTCTGTAATAGCAGAGGGGCTGCTTGGGGAGTATGGAGAAACCAAAGAAAGCCCCACTCCTGTGCTCTTAAAGAGATCAACATGGAAAACTGTAAAGCTCAACTCAACAAAGGTATTTAGGTTCCTAATTTCCATTGAATTCAGTGGAAGTTAGGAACCTAAACATTTCTGTGAATATGGGCCTATATGGCATCAGTTGGCAGTGGATAGAGATATGGGCAGTGAGTGGGACAGGGTTAAGTAGGACAAAGCTGCGTAAATCCAAGGTCTCTGTGATATAATTTAGGTTAATGTACCATACAGGAACCATGGCCTTGACTATTTCTCCATTCAAGTAGCACTGAAAAGGGCTCTGCTGCATGCAGCAGTCTTCTCTGTTTGTTTCATGCAAGTACATGTTATTCAGAGATGGTATCACTGTTTAGAATATGGTGTGAAAAGTGTCATAGTACTAAAAATAAACTCTGTTTAAACACTTCAGAATGTTTACTCAAAATGTGCAATACCTTTATAGTAGACCTCAGAGTTACGAACAGCTTGGGAATGGAGGTTGTTTATAACTCTGAAATGTTTGTAACTCTGAACAAAATTACTGTTGTTCTTTCAATGTTTACAACTGAACATAGACTTAATACAGCTTTGAAACTTTACTATGCAGAAGAAAAATGCTGCTTTCCCTTTTTTTTCAATAGTTTACATTTAACACAGTAAGGTACTGTATTTGCTTCTTTTTGTTTATTTGTTTTGTCTCTGATGCTGCCTGATTGTGTGCTTCCAGTTCCAAATGAGGTGTGTGATTGGCTGGTCAGTTCATAACTCTGGTGTTTGTAACTTTGAGAGTCTACTGTATTTCAAAATTACTACTAGCAAAAGTGCAAAGATCATGCAATGTGAATAACACAAGGGATCCTGGAGTGATTGTTTTAATTTTCCTATTTAATTAATCAAAATCTCTATTTTTGCATTTGCTAGAATCTGCCACATAATTTCCAATTTGTCACACCAGAGGTGGAGTCCATTATTAAAGATACAATGCACAGAATGCACTGGGAAGACACAAGGATCATGCCAACTCAAATACATCCTCCAATTCATGGTCTCAGTCCTTATCCTCAAAGCCCTTCTTGGGATTTGCCCAAGTTATCTTCTGAAGTCTCTCATCCTGTGTGAGTATGACCTTCCCCAACGGCTGTTTCCACAGGGTGGAGCTGAGGTTCAAGAGGTCACAGAGTCTCATTCTGAAACTCACAGGCACAATCAACTTTGCTCCCAGCATGGTAGGGAAATCCTGTAGTGACTAACAGGAGTGCAGATGTAAAAATTATTTTTTTAAAACAGAGTGATTCAAGTAACCCAATGGAACTTTGTTTTTCACTATGGGCCTGATACAGTTCCCACTGAAGCCAATGCTAAAACTCCCATTAACTTCAATAGTGCAAGATCAAGACCTTTAAAGCCTCAACTAACATCAATATACCAGTTAAACACTGAATATTTAGGGTATGTCTACACTGCAATTGAAAACCCATGGCTGGCTTGTGCCAGCTGACTTGGGCTTGGGCTAAGGGGCTGTTTAATTGCCATGTAGATGTTTGGTTTCAGCCAGGCACCCAGCTTCTAGGGTTCTGTGAGGTAGGAAGGTCCCAAAATTTGAGCTGCAGCCCCAGCCGGAATATCTACACCACACTTAAACAGCCCCTTAGCCCAAGCCCCAGGAGCCAAAGTCAGCTGGCATGGACCAGGTGCAGATGTCTAATTGCAGTGCACATTTAGAGATTCAGACTCCGCTCTGGTAAAAGTGTCATTCTCATAGCTACAGTTTTCACTAGCTCTTCATCCATAGCCACATGGCTGTCAACTTTCACTTTTCATGTGTAAAAAGGTTAGTGGAAGTGTGCCCTGTAGTGGTTTGTGGACAGCACCTTGTTGTAAAGTCCTTAATGAGAGTTAATATTAGTTGAGTTCCTAAGTGATTTACCTGCAGTGCAGAGAACTTTGGTGGGGGTGAAAAGGAAAAGTCTGATTACCAGGTTCCTGCAGCGTTAATTTCATTTTCAATGCTGACAGGTAATTAGTGAACAACCAAATTTTGGGGAAACTGAAATTATCCTTATAATAGCCACTTTGTTGACATAACCACAAGTAATAACCGCAGATGGAATTGCAGTAAGACATCTGCAATGAAAAAAACTATGTGAGAAGAAGAAAATTAGACCCATGCACCGGAACCTCACGTGAAACTATCGGTGGAAATGTACAAAGCATTCTGTTCTTGCCTTTCTTTCATCACATCTATTCCTTGCGACACTTTAATTCTGTGACCGCTATAATATATGCAAGAGTAACATATTGCATACATAAGAGTGGCTAAACCACTAAGCATAATCTCTTTCCTTGAGTTCATTTTGCACAGTGGCTGCCTGTAGGATAACTCATCCTGTTGTGAATTCTGGCATTGGGAAGAGAGGAGGTTCCAAGGATAGCAATTCCAACTGTAGTAGAGGTGACTTGTAATGTGAAGTGTGCTTGGATTGTCTGGACACTGGTTGGCAGACAAAATTAAATGCTGGAAAGAGCTCATGTTGTGAGATTCCTTCCACAGACAATGTCATTCTTTCTACATACTCAGAGAACTGTTAGCTCTGTAGTTAGTTACAATAAGCGATGCCTTAGAATGGATTGGAGCTGGTGTGGGGACGGTGGTTTGTCAAGGGGATTGAATGATGTCAAGACCATAACTATCTTTGTGCCTCCCCAATTTTGGCCCCCGTTCTCAAGATAATTTACAGCAGCTGCAGGGGTTGCTTTTCCTTAGAATAACTTTGAACATCCCATGTTGACTGTTCTGTGGGCCCCAAACATCTGGATTATAGAGCACTCTGACCACAACTCCTCCATTACACAATATTCCCACTACCATCCCCTACAAACATTGGTCACTACAGGAGGATGGCACAGCAACTTTGTTTACCCTACCTCACCCAGGGAACTCTGCACCAAGAGAATACCCAGGTGCCAAGACACAGCTGTTTTCAAGTCCCTTTATGGCCCAGAACAAAATGTAAAGGGACCAGATCACAGCCCTTGGTGACTCCTGTGAAACCCGTTGGTTTTGCACAGGTAACTAATTGGAATGGAATGTAAAATTCTGTTGATGTTCCACAAGGAGGAATACAATCCAGTTCCCTCTCTTGTTGCTTTGTTGGCTCAGCCAGGCTAACAGGAGTAAAAAGCAGTGAAAACTTATTTTTGCCATGAAAGTGAAATGGATCCGACTCCCCATTTACAGGGAGCAGCTCTGTGGAGTAGGAAGGTGCCTGTTCTACAGCGTAGAATGCTCAATAGCTGGCATAAACCTGTTGATTTATTGTAATAGATGTCAGTGGCCTAGACAATCCACGTAGAAAAGAGAGAAAGGGGTTAAGTAAATCTGTACGTCTCACTTCCTGGCATGAATCCCTAGTTTTTATTATATACGACATCACCTGTATTCCCAAAGTATGAATCTTTTTGAGAATGAGCAGGTATGTCCTAACTAGCCAGAAAGTGAGTTGTCAGTCATCTGTATCAGAAGAGTTCCTTCATAAAGGCTGATATACACCCATGTGCAGAGGGGGTTAGTATGAGGCTAACGCATCACTTTCTATTTATTGCATGAAATGCAGTAGTGTCTAGAGGACCCCAACCAAAACTGGGCTCCTGCTGTACAAACACATCATGAGAGGCAGTCCCTGCCCCAAAGAACTTACAGCTTAGATAGACAAGACAGACAAAGGGTGGGAAGGGGGAACAAAGGGACAGTGAGAGGAAATTATTTGCCCATGGCCATACAGCAGCTAGAAATAGAACCCAAATCTCCATCAATTGCCCTAGCTATTGAACTACATCAGTTCTCATGCTGAGGGCTTAAGTGTAATTTAGGTAGTGCATAATCCTCATTCCAGCCCTCTGCATGGTGGGGACGGGAATAAATCACACACAGAGGGTTTAGCTTATGTTCCCTGTTGTCCCTCAGTGCCCTAAGTCACTGCCAGAATGAAGGCCTAAGCCAAGAAAAGTTTTATCTTTTGCACGAATACAGATTTGACATTTTTTCCAGCTTTGCTCAGGACAGTCATTAAAAAGCCTAGGAAGTGAGCATACATGAAATCATTCCTTCCGTACAGGCAGACAGATGGAGAGAAATTCCAGTCTGTTTCCACTCTTTTGTCTTCAGGGCATTTTTGGAATTTCCTTCAGGAAGTGAGAGGTTCTGACCTAAAGCCTTCCTCAGTTAGTAGGCTCCAGTTTCCCACAGTAAACCTTGCACAGAAATGACGTACTGCATAAGAAGGTGAGTTTTATCTTTACGCCCCAACTGTATCCTGTATAAGCTCAATGAAACTTTTAAAGTATTACCTAGAGGGAATGGCAGCAATAGGGGAAATGGAAGAGTCAAATCTTGGAAGAAATACAGTAGCTACTAAAAAACATTGGCCAGATCCTCAACTGACAGTCAGTGAAGTAACATTGATTATACCAGTTGAGGCTCTGGCTTATATATTTTAAATATAAACCACCTTGATGTTTGTAATAAGCTGATAGCAAAATTCACAACTATTTTTAAAGATTTCCTGCCCCATATCCATAGATAAAGACAACAAAAAAGGGATTGATTAATATATAACTTAATTTCTAATGCATGATCTCCTGAATTACATGGTATTTCACTTGTTCCATTTTGGACAGTAACTGCAGTAATTTCCATTATTTGCCATAGTGAAATTTCTTGCTCCAGAGCATAGATATATCCGGGTTCTTTTATTGGCACCCATCACCTTTCTATTGGAGCACTTGTTCTTGTACCCTTTTATATTGCCTTGTAAATAAAGGTGTCATTATGGATCTATGTCCTTAATTGAACAGAAATGTCATGCACAATCAGCTTGATCCAAGGTCTATTGAAATCAATGAGAGTCTTTCCATTGACTTCTATGATCAATGAATCATGCTCCAGATCTTGATGATAGTACAAAAAAAATGTGATAGTAGCATCTTAAAAAAATCAGTTTATTAATGCTTAGAAATCAATAAAGCTATGTGCAAATTGAACAATAAAAGTCAAACATTTTAAATACTATTTAAAAAAAGAAAAAAATCAGTTTAATTGCACTGGAAATCATACTACAAGACAACATTCTTATAGAAAATCAATTCTAGGTTTTGACAATAACTGTACATTAACCAATTGTTCAGCTACCCCGATACAATTTTTTGTTATAGTAATGCTCTAGGTGTTTGAAGACTTCTGCATCTCATTAATTATATATATTGTATACATTCAGCTCCCTTAATGCAGGTTAGAAAAATATCGGAATAGAAATAGATGCCATAAAACAAAATACAACCAATTTAAATTAAAGATATTTCTTACGTGAATTGATAAAATACAGACATCTGTGCTGAAATTATGAACATTCTAATACAAAGAACACAAAGTAAGTGGAAAAAATGTCTTGCATTTTGTTATGGAAGTACATTTATAGGTCATCAATAGCCATTTCAAGATCCTTTTTTGTTTCTCTGAATCTCATGGTATTTTATATAGATTTAGATTTTCTAATCAATCTTTACTATGGAAACACTATGGGCCAAATCCTGAAGTTCTTTTTCAGTTTTCACTCTGTCCTTACTCAGTCAAAAACACTGATGCCAATAGTACTTGATACTACAGACGCTCCCCGGGTTGCGGAAATCCGACTTATGGAAATCTGAACTTATGGAAAAAGTTTCATAAGTCTCGTAAGCTTTTGTGTGTGTGCGTAAGTAATTGTTGGAGATATATTCCCAACTTACGCAAAACTCGACTTATGCAAGGCGTTCTGTTCTGGAACACCTTGCGTAAGTCAGGGAGCTTCTGTATTATATTTATCTTGTCAAATATCACATGTTCATTTTCTCTTTAACTGTAGTTTTATCCTGTAAGTATTATGGTCATGTAATTTATTTCATACTCAACGTAACAAATCAATAGATATGTGGGGCCAAATGCTATTTTGAGCTCCTATCATGGAATCCTAGTGGCTTCTTTGGGGTTATATGAATGCAGTCTAATACAGAGTCTGGCTCATGATCTTAAAAGTAATATGGATTTTCAGCACAACTTCACAGAACTGATCTTGCTAAAGAAATGCTTTGGACGCCACAGATGAAATCTTATTACATCTAAAAACTCAGGAAAGTGATGCCAACCTGTGGTTGTTAGTGATCTAGATTACATTGGTGTGATCTCCTTCCTGCTACTTGCCAAATGGCAAACACTTGTGACCCAGTAGAGCCATCCCTAAACTTGGTACAGAAAGATCTTTTGTGTCAGGGCTTTTTCTGCAAGTAAAGAAATAATAACTTCACATTCTTCACAAAGAAAAAAAACAATTCATTCTCCCACCCTCATCCTTCTGCTTCTCAGTTATGCACACACTCGCACGCACACACGGCACCATTTCACCAAGGCATCAGTCTTTCCAAGTTATGAATACGCCTGGCAATCCTGAGTCTGCCTCAGTGCAAAGACAAAACATGCTCCAGAGGGAAATGTTTTCAAGCCAGAACAGTCTGTCCCACTTCCTGAACTCCACCCTTGCAAGTGCCCTGCTTGCCTCTTCAGAACTAATGCTATCTTGCTCACTTAGGCCATCTCTCTGGAGTTGCTACAGTGAGCAGGTAGCTTCTTGTCTGTCAGGTTTCAAAGGGGAGGCTTTAAAATATGCCTCCAATGGATACTTCTAAGAAGACGAGGTGACATTGCCTGAAGACATGATTGTCTCCGGGCAGTCACCCTCATCCTTCTGTGGGTGGGAGGAATTGTCAGATTTGCTTCGACTGAACTCCATCCCTCCTATGATTGGCCTCTTGAATTTGGCCCCAGAATCTGCAGAGGGGCATTTGCAACAGCACAGGATCTTGATGAAGGCCCTCCGCATCTCTTTGTTGGTTAACGTATAGATGATAGGGTTCGTGGCTGAATTGAGCACAGCCAGTACTAAGAAATACTCAGCTTTGAAGAGGATTGAACAGGCCTTCACTTTGCACCCGACATCCAGCAAGAGTAGGATGAACAAGGGACTCCAGCAGGCAATAAATGCGCTCAGGACAATGATCACTGTCTTGAGCAAGGCTAGAGATTTCTCTGAGCTCCTCGTGGCTTTGGTAATGTTTTTTCGAAATGTCAGCCTGCGGCTCCTAGTCCTGACCATGGAATAGATCCGGCAGTAGAGGACAACAATGGATAATAACAGACCAGTGAAAACTGTGGTGCAAAAGAGAATATAATGCTTATGGTAGAGGGGCAGCACAGTGGAGCAACTCTGCAGACCGTCGAGGCAGTTCCAGCCCATAATAGGGAGCCCCCCTAGGATCATGGATATCACCCAGCAGGCACTGATCAGTAGGAAGGAGCGGAAGCTGTTGCTCCCATTGTGGAGTTTCATCTTCAGCATGGTGATATACCTCTCAATGGCAATGGCCAGCAGGCTGAAAACAGAGGCTGACAAAGCTACAAACATGCTGCCTTCCCTGACAAACCACTGGGCAGGGGTAAGACTGTAAGTTTTGTGTCCTGATAACAAAATGTTGGCAATATAAGCCACCCCAGCCAGCAAGTCTGAGAGAGCCAAATTCCCAATGAAATAGTACATGGGTCGGTGAAACTTCTTGGTTTTCCAGATGGTCAGCAGGACAAAAATGTTTTCTAAGATGATAAAGCAACAAATGATGATAAAAACCACTGAGGTCACTTTTATTCCACTGTCTGCCTTCTCATTTAACTTCCCTGTGTAGTTGTAATGTTTCTTAATGATTTCAGAGTGGACATAATCGCTGACTGAGTCATTGAAGACTTTCTTCTGGCGGCTGCTGGTAGACTCCATGGTTCCAGGCTGAATGGCACTTCTCCAGCCACCCACCAGAGGGTGAAGTCAAGTAGAAACCTCACCGGCCACCCTTGTGGCAGTATCTTCGAGGTGGAGCCTCCAGTGTCTGATACTCCCTGGGTAACCTCAGATACCACAGCCCTTAAAGCAGGGAAATAAACAAAGCAAAGAGTCAGATGAAGGGATGCAAACAAAGTGGCAAACTGAAAACAATATAAGACAATCTGTTCGTTTCACTGCATGTCAGATTTAAATTTTAGATCACAAACGAATCAGTAAGGTCCATTCACTCTCTCCCCCCACCATGTAAAAAAATGGTTCAGCAAATTAAATAGATATAGCTCATCCAATGAACTTTTTTCTGAATGCAGATTTGCACAAATAAGTAGGAGGCAATGGGGCTTGCACTGAGTGTCTGGATCTCACTCAGTGCGAGGGATCCAAGAAAAGTCAATGGAAAATGCAGGTTCCATCTGTCTCTCTCAATTTCTCAAACTTTTGACATAGGAAACACTTTTTAAAAGTTCAGGTTTAGAAAGAGAAAAGGCTTGATTTGTTTTAAATGCAACTGAAAATGCACAAAATAAGTCTGGCATGAAAATCACTTGACTGGAGCGACCTCACTGTTTTTCCACTATTAACATTCTAAATGCGTTGTGAGGGAGGGCAGTTCTGCAATTTATTGATGCCATCTTGAGAAGAGGTAAAGGGGTGAGTGCTCACTGATGTGTGTAAAGAGAAAACCTGCCCCTAATCACTTTTATTTGCCAAGATCATCCTTTGCAAAAGTTGTTCCAGTGTAAAATTCAGAAAAGCAAATAAAATAAGCTATCAAACGCGTTTTGAAACAAAGGAATGAGCAAATGTAAGTTTGGAATGTAATTACTGCAAATACAAAAATACATGTATAAACAGACACAAAAGTAAATTTATAAGGCTTGTAAAATTATAGGTGCCACTTAAGGGTGGACGTAAAACAAAAGCAAATTAGCTGTGTTAAATAATGCGAGGAAAGCAGAAAGGAAAAGACTACAGAAGTAGAGAAGCAGAAAGTGGAGTCCCAGGTGCCTAGCATGTTAAGGTGTGATATACAGGAGTGATTTACTGAGTGATCAGATTATTACTTCTCTATCAAATTCTCTCAGATATCTCACTAACAAATTTGTGTAGCTTTACTGTGAAATATTCTTTGCCTGCTCCTGGCCAAACACAGTTGCTAAAGCTGAATAGTTGACAGCAGCTAAGGACACTGGCTATTCTACTTCACTCATCAAAATGAGAATCACAAAGCAGAAACTACATAAATTCTGTGTTTGTATGGTGCTTGGCACAATGAGCCTCCATTCCTGGATTTTTCTTAGGTACACTACCATAATAAACATGAGTAATAATAATTCAAGCTAAACCCACATCTACTCCAGCAGAAAGTAAAGGGAGGCTCAGCTGCCTATGAAGGAAGCTCTTGAGTCATTAATCCATCATTTATTCTGGGGGAGACTCACTCGGAGAATTGATTTCTAAATGGGGATTTATACCAAAAAGCTTTTCCTAATGCCAGCGTCCAAACTGTGTCGCCAGTGCTTACCTTGCTCAGAAAGGATTCAGTCTCTGAAGCCAATGCATTGCCTGCGCTCCGCATCTCTGCTGCCCCAGAAGAAACTCTCAACTTGCATAACAAAACCAAGTTGGCTTTAAACGTTTCCTTTAGCTAGTGGTCTCCACCCCTTGGGTTTCCTATTTTTCTAAAGAGAAGATTTAAGCAGCTCTTTAACTCTTCAGTGACCACAGACTGATTACGTTGCATCTGCTCTGCTGGGTTCCTTGAAACACAGCTAAATGAGAGGTCGGAACCCTAGATAGGGTGCGGTGCCCTAACTGAAATCATTCAACTAGAGAAGCTGTGGGCAGCCAGGCTCAGCTCTCCTCCCACCCTTTTCTCTTGTGCCTGAGCTAGCGCTCCTCTGCCAGCTGGGAAGGGTTAAATCCCTTCTCCCTCCTGCTTCAGTGGCTGTAGCAGATCGGGGGCTGAGTGTTTAACACAAAACGCACATGGAAAGAGGCGCTGAGGAGCCAGCCTCAAAGCTGGTGGGAGCCCCTCGAGGATTCACACTGGAGCTAGCTTGGTACAAAGCAGGTCTACTCTCTTCCTCTCCCTTCTGCTCCCAGATTTCATAGTCAAGTCAGCGACAGGATTCAGATGAAGAGCTGGGGAGACCCGAGATTTCAGCCAGAGGAGGTGGGGGAAGTCCTAGCACTAAATGACTTCATTCTTTCAACCCTTGAAAGACATCCCAGGCTCCCAGCTCCCGGAGACCCCCTGCTTTAGGAACTAGGCAATGTCGCCATCTCTGGGCTCCTTGCTTCAGAGGGGCAGCAGTGCCACACAGCGGGAAAGGTTGTTTGAATCGTGCTGGCTCCCTCTAGTTGGCTTAGCATGCTTGAAATGCCTGTCGAGATGCTCACTTTGCTAAGCAAACTGGATTGAGCTAACAGACCCTTCTGCCTGGCAAGGCAGGGCAAGAGTGTGGTGAGCGGAACCCTGTACATCAGCTACCCTGGGAAAGCCACAATTTGGCCAGGAGAACTTTCTCCTTCAACCCCTGTTGATAAACAATGGCACTGCTGGTCTTCTTCCTTTTCACTGCTGCCCAAGAATATCACGGCAGCAACCAGGACCCCACTTCTGCTGCCAACATTAGGATAGTGATGACTGAGGCCTGGGCTCCCCCTTCCACCAGCAGATATTGGCAGGGTCCTGCAGCTCCAAATGTTAATGCCAGGATCTGCCTCTCTCCTGAGAGCAGATGACCTATGCTGTGGGCAGTGTGCTCCACTTGAACTCCTTGACCATGTGCAATGACATCATATTCAGGGGCAGCAGGTTTGTATAATTTTTGGTGGTGCCCAGAACGGGTCAAAGTCCTGACCCTCCGCCACACACACACACCTCTGCATATTGGTGCACATAAAATTAATGGGGTGGGGCCCAGGGTTTGGAGTATGGCAGGGGGCACAGGGCTGGGGCAGAGGGTTGGGGGCAATGAGGGCTCTGGCTGGCGATGAGAGGTTTGGGGTGTGGGAGGGGCTCAGGGCTAGGGCAGAAGGTTGGGGTGAAGGGGTGAGGGCTCTGGCTGGGGCCAGAGAGGATTCCACAGTCCCCCCAGCCCTCTTCCTGCCTGCAGCAGCGAGCTCTGGGGGAGGGATCTCCCACTTCCCCCCTGGCAGCACACTCACCAGGCATCATCACTGCATGGGCTCCTTAGGGCTGGGTCCCTCTCAGGTCCAGAAGTCTCCTTGCCTCCCTGTGGTGTGTGCCAGGGATGGGGGTGGGGCTGTCATCATGCATGCACCTCCACCCTCCTCCGCCTGCTGCCGGTGCTGCTCTTTTGTAGTTGGCAGTGACTAGTGAGGGAGTGCAGCGCAGAGCAGCAGGGCAGCCACCTGCTGCCCAGGGCACAGGCAGGGATGCTCCAGGGGAGGTGCACTTGGGCAGCAGGCAGGGCTGGAGGATTCTCCAGGGGAGGCACGTGGAGTGGCAGCCAGGGCTGGGATAGAGACCTGGCACTGAACATTGGTGGAGCCGGCGCCCGGGCCCTGAATTTTCTGGAGCACGGGCCCATATAACTTGTTGCCCCTGAGCACATTGACCCCAAGGCCAGGGGTCACAGGCATAGGTCTTTTATGCCAAATAACTAATCCAGCTCTGATTCTTCCCCCTCCTGCCCATTAATTCCAACATCTACCTTTCCTATGCCAGCCAAAAACAGAGGACCACGGGTTCCAAACTAGGATTTGTCAGATGAGAAGGAAATTCCAGCATCTTTTCTGTTCTTTCCCCACAAGAGATTCTCTAGGTAGGGTTAAGAGGTAAAGAGATCAAGATGACAATGATGGAGTCCATACAAAAAAATAGTGTCACAGTGTGCCATTTGTATGTCATTCCATGTGCTTCTGTTTCAGCTGTGGATTTTAGAAGTAACACTTGTGAAATTAGTTGGAATAAAAAGTCTATTTTTGTCTCTAAAAATGGAACATTTCTCATTCTTTTGTGCTACACTGTTATACTTGACTCCTTTTGTGGTAAAGTTCTTACCTACAAAAGGCAGTGTGGGTTAGTGGAATGACCATGTTTTGGGTAGCTAATAGCACTTGCGATCTGACAGGAACTCCTGTGTAGCCATGAGTAATTCACCTAACTTCACTGTGTATCAGATTTCCCATCTACATAAAGAAAAAAAAAAACACACTTACCTTTTGAACTTCCCTCACAGGGTGTGGGGGGGGGGGAGCATCCTGAGGATTGATTAATATTTGTAAATATCTGAAGATGTGAAGCACTTTCATTTTGAAAAATGATAAATATTTTACATTCATTATTTATTATTAGAACAAAAAAGGCAGTGACAGTGACTGGTTTTGAGAGATAGTTGGTGGATACTCCATGGCTAGAGAATAATGAGAGAGAGGAAGTCTGTGTGTGTGTGAGAGAGAGAGTTACATGGGGTTTATTCACTCTCCTTTTAAACTTTTGAAAGAAATACTATTCTGTAGTGTTTGGAATGTTAACCCTTACTTGGGTTGTTGATGTGGCTAACCACGCAGAAACCTTCTTTTCCCCTCCCATGCACTGTTCTCTTTACTCTCACCCCAGATCTTATTGTGTATTCTGATGTTCCTTTATATTTAGATTTTAATAAATTAGGTATTTTATTTCACATTACATGCAATTCAGTTGGCAATCACATTGCCACACAGACCAGAGTATCTCGTTTTATTTATGGTGATAGTCATGTTTCAATTGCTCCACACCTCTCCTGGAATGACTCAGATAAAATTGTACTTGAAAACAGACATTTATTCATCTACCACAAAACTAGAATCATGAAAGTTTTTGAGACTGGAGGAAAATATAGCCGTTAAATTGCAACTGTCAGAAAAGTCATGCAAAAATAAATCATGTTTGAGGTTGACATATGCATCCCCTTGTAACTGTCTCACATACAGAAATTGCATATGTTAGTGACACCCCTTATTTAGCTCATTTATTAAGACAACTAAGTGGAAGATAAGTATTTTTTTTAAATGTGTTCTTTTTCAGGAAATACATTCTCATGTAACCTTACCCTGAGATAGTAATACATGAAAGTAACATGCTGCACTTGGGGACTGGATGACTCAGGGTATCTCTGTAGTGAGATACATAGGGCTTTAATTTTTAGGCGTCTGGTTAAAATCCAGCCTAAAATGGTCCTGGCTGAAAGTTGTCCCCATCTGACTATTCAGTGGCCTGTGTAAAATGGCTTGGTAATCTCAATCCAGTTCACATGAATCAGGTGCCCACATCACAAAATCCAGAATCAATGCTGGTTGACCACCCCTTCTTGACATGCATGTTGGCAGCTCGGCAAACAACAAATGGTACATGGAGGCTGAATTATCCTCTTACCCTTTCAAATATTCTCCCTAGAACCGGCATGAGGCATGTTATTTGTTACTATCTTTCCTCTATTTCTTTTGTGATCTTTTTGTTCTCCAGGTGCATCTCCTTTTCTTCTCTCCCAGCCTTTTCCTCTGCTTCTGCTCTTCAGCACTTTTTCCAAGGCTGCTTTCTAATGAGTCCTTTTGGTGCATTTCACTGGATTACAAACTACAGGAGCACAGAAAAAACCAAACTTTTCTGTTTCTGGCTCTTGAACAGGCTGAAAAGCTCCTGTTCTTATCCTGACATCTGAGAATAAGCACTTTGCCTTATGCAAGCATTATTTCTGAGTCACAACAGCTGATCCAGTATTGGAAAGGATGCAAACTCCAGGGTTACTCTTAGTTTGATTTTGCTACAGGCTATTTAACTAGCCTGAATTGACTATGAAAAGACAAGTGGAGCTTCAAAGAAGTCAGAGCTAGGCAAGAGACAAAGACTTGTTAACTCTACTGTGCACCCATTTGTCCAAGGATAGGTTCTCTCCATAATGAATCCATATGGAGGAGAATCCCCATCCTTCCTTCAGAGGTTCTACCATTCTACTCCTTTTAAACTGTATACCAGGGGTAGGCAACCTATGGTACGGGTGCCGAAGGCGGCACACAAACGGATTTTCAGTGGTACTCACACTGCTCGGGTCCTGGCCACCAGTCCAGGGGGCTCTGCATTTTAATTTAATTTTAAATGAAGCTTCTTAAACATTCTTAAACCTTATTTACTTTACATACAACTATAGTTTAGTTATATATTATAGACTTACAGAAAGAGACCTTCTAAAAAGGTTAAAATGTATTATTGGCATGCAAAACCTTAAATTAGAGTGAATAAAACCTTCTGAAAGGTTGCTGACTTCTGCTGTATAGTTTCCTCTCTTAAGACAATAGGAGTGCATAAAGAGCTAATGAGTGCCCATCTCCAAGCGGCACTTCTGTTGCTCCAGGAATTAGCCAGCAGGAGGTGACTACATATCTAGTGAGTTCCCCATCTACTGAATTTATCACCTTTATGGTCTGAACAAGATATCTCAAACTGGTTCCACACCTGGGTACTCCACATCACAGCATGAAGTGTTACTGTCCTGTCACTTTTTAGTTTTGTTTTGTATATGTTGTAACAAAGCAGCCCTGGTAAAGCCAGGCACAATTGCACTGACTTGCTTGCTATTCCATTGCAAGTTATGGGAGAAGCACCCAGGTACATCAGGACTGAGTTTGGCCAATGTCTTTCTTTTGGCTGTGCTGTGACCTTCTTCTTTTTCTTTCACCCTTATTGTACCGATCCGAAATTTAAATAACATTAAATGAACATTTTGTATCAAAGTAAAGCTGCAGGCCAATTAAGATGATTAAGTTCTCATATAATTGATATCAGTTGTCCCAAATTTTTGTTAAGAAATGAGACTGTGAAAATGATGACCCAAAGCTTATGTATTACTTAAGGAATGCCATCTCAAACCCAGTGTGAACAGAGACATAATGAGTTTTTATATTGGATAGGAAATGGCCACAAATTTCTCTTCAGCTACTTATGAGTAGCTGAATCTGAGGGATACAGTAGGTCACCTGACTATGTATTTGCACTACTTACCATCGTTTTTGTCTATTAATGAACTAGTTTATACTAGCATTTCATTCTTCCTGGTTAATGACAGAAAGGGAACTTTTCTGTTAGATCTCTTAAGTTTCCTAAATTTAAAATGACTGCTGGCTCCACTATAAAATCAAACATCTTTGAAATTCCATATATATGGCTCATTTGAACTTTCTACTTTGGAATTACCTATGTTCTAGATCAGGAGAAAGGTCATCTTTAGCCCAGAATTAGAGAACAAAGGGACACTGTCCCTGGATATCAAATATATCAGAAAGCAAATTTCAGTGGGATGGATGTACCAGTTAAATGTCTAGCAGTGGACTGTTATACAGCAGCCACTTCACCAGTATGTTTTCTTAAAAAGTTGGGTGTCAAGAAACCATGTGACTGGGAAAGTTTAACTACTGCATCCAGTAGTTAGAGCAATGGTTCTCAAACTTTTGCATCAGTAACTCACACAGCAAGCCTCTGAGTACGACTCCCCCATCATCCACTCTGTACATTTTTTGTAGACTGTCCACAATTTTTTGCACACAATCATTTGTGCAGTCAAACTTTTGAGTCTTTGAATGCAAAAAGTGTGTGTTTCTTGAATAAGACAAAATGAAACTGGCAATCAGGCACCATGAGAGCTGTCAGGGCTGTTCCTTCACGTAAGTCAAGACTTGATGGTCCTTGTAAGAGTGCCAACAGTGTAACTTTGCCCAACTGAGGAAGAGTTCAGAGAATAGCCTGCAGTGTCCTGGAAGAATTTACAAAAAGAAATTAAAAGGGGAGAAACGTCAGCTACAGAATGGAAACTCTGAGTCAGATTCTGATCTTTGTTGCACCACTGTAAACCAGCTGTATCTACACTCAACTTCAGTAGTTTCTCTGGATTTGTACCAATGTAACAAAGATCAGAATTTAGCATTCTGCTCATAGTTCAATGGCAGGAATCTCAGATTACAAATCAGGATATATTGGTTCTGTTCCCAGCTCTGTGATTGACTTGCTATATGAGCTTGCACAAGTCACTTAACCTTTTAGTTTCTTCATCTGTAAAATAGAATAGGGCTACTTACTACCTTATGGAAAGCACAGATGGATGTACTAAGTACTGTTTTATTTTTTTATTAAGAAAAACACTTTGAATATGTTATAACATGCTGAAGTGAAAAGGAATGTTGCCCATAACTGAAAGCTGGATTGAGGAGACAATCCTGCTTCCACTGAAATTAAAGTCTGATTTCTAAAGATATTTAGATTTTTAAAATGCAGCTTTCAAAAGCCCTTGGTGCTCACTCCTCTTGATTTCAATGAGAGTTAGGCACCTTAAAGGCTTCTGAAAATCTCACTATGTGCCGATTTCCATCTTTAGGTGCTTTGAAAATCTGGGCCGCAGTGCCAGAACTCCAATAGGTATAAACAAGTCCAAGTCTTGACTGAAGCAGGGTCCCAAAAAGTAGCAGCTGAATTCAAATACAGTGAGGTTGAGCAGAATAATTCAAACCATCCAAAGAAAATATTATAGAAAGACCTGGACATCAGAGAAACTGATTATTAAGAAAATCTGTGTGTGTGTGTGTGTGTGTGTGTGTGCATGAGAGAGAGAGAGAGAGAGAGAAACTAAGCCACATTTAATTAACTTTGTGCATATAAGAGTCAATATCATAAGCTACTGACAGGAGCTTTAAAGGTAATAGAACAACGTAGATATGGAACAGTTTTGTGCAGTTCAAAATGTATTCGTGTTTCGGTTGTTGCGGGTTAAAACAATCTGGTTTGAAGTTATCCTTTCCATAATGGATAGGTTAGGTGAATCAGTTTTTTATCGATGTTCAAAGAATCGAAAAATTCCAGATCTTCCCCCCTCAGACTAAAATCAAAAACCTGTGTTTGGGGGAAATAATACAATGATTAGAGTAAAGACGATAAAGAGAGATTGTTTACTATAAATATGCTCTCAAATAGAAAATCAGGTTTCATTCTATTGTTAAATATCATAATATTAATCATGGTGAACTTATTTAATGTGTACATGGGAGTCATAAGAGCCCTGGGGGTTTAGATTATAATTTAGCATTAATTAAACTGACTTCTATTTCAAAGTGATATTGAAAAACATATTTCACTTATTTGTTACAAAGCCGGAATTAGTGTTTTGTGTTTCCATATAACAGAACTTATTTTTGTGAACTAGACCAGTAAGAAATGGGTGAAATCAGGAGCGGTTTAATTCGAAAACAGTAAGAATTAATAGGTGTTAGCACATTAGTGTCTGAATTACAAGTACAGCACTGAGTTTATTAATGCCACTGCAATAGACAAAGAAAGGAAGAAAAAAAGAGAAAGTCAGCAGCAGGAAATGAAAATAGGATTGAAAGGACTTCAGTAAGTGACTTGAAATACTTTTACTAGAAGTCATTGCATCCAAAGTCCTAAGAAACTTTTCTATATCCCATCACTATGTATGTTTTTATGCACTTATTAAAATATAGCAGAAGTGCCTTAGTCCAAGTGATGCAAGCAGTAGTGCAAGTGGATAACATAATTCTACTACATTTTTGTAAGTAAGATAGTCTCAAACTCACTTTTACTCCAATGATGCAAATCAGTCAAGCAAAATTCTACTGTTAGCTTTCTCTGTCCCACCAGCAAACCTGCCAATACTGGACAGAGCATCAGAGATAAATACTGAAGTCTAAAGAGCAAGAATATAGTCTTAATTGAAATATCTGCCACTAACTAGAACCTCATTTATGTGTAATTCTGAAAGAAACTGAGCCAGAAGACAATTCCCTCGACAGAATGGATTGTGATCACCATTTTCCAGATAAATCAAAGGTGTGTATAGCTGTACACCAGTATTTTATGATAATCATGCTACACTGGACATTTCATATGATTAAACAAAAACATTTGCTGTGCCATTAATATAAGGCCTCTATTAAAATAGCCTACTCTTTCTATGCCAAGAAAGTCAATTTAAGCCACAGTACAGGACTTCCATCTCTATGCTCCAGAAAGTGATCATTTACCAACCTTGCCATGCACCCAGTTGAATGATTTACCACAAACTCCTCTAGCAGTGGCAGACTTAGGCCAGGTCTACACTGCGACTTTAAATCGGTTTAATGGCCGATATACCGATTTAACGCTGTACCCGTTCACACGACGTCGTCATTAATATCGAGTTAAACGGCTCCTTAAATCGATTTCGGAACTCCTCCCAGACGAGAG
>NC_133775.1:39564616-39570806 GCF_003597395.2 Chelonoidis abingdonii | reverse complement strand
ACCGCTCCTGAAATCGATGGTAGCTTTGGACCATGGACGCAAACAATCGATTTCGTGATCCCACTGTGGACGCGCTAAACCGATTTTATTAGATCTGTTTTGTAATATCGGTTTAAGCTAATTCGAAATAATCGTGCAGTGTAGACGTACCCTTAATTTATTTTCATGGGATGGGTCTATGCTGTGGAGAGGCATTGGGGAATAAAGAGCTCACAGAAATGCACTCTCCTTTTTCTCTCATTATGAAACTGTAAAAAGTCAGATGAAAAAGGGAAAAAACCCTGTATTTTGTAGCCAAGTTATGGATTTATTTAAGGTCGGCGCATCCTCAGTGGAATGAAGCCTTAGCTAAAAAAACCTAGAACTTCCCTTTACAAAAACTGAGGCGGGGGGGAAGCTAACCATTTATGGAACTATTATACAGTTGATATAAAGCCTTCTTTAGTAGTTCTGCTTCTGAATTGCTCTCAGCCAGCCTTGACAAGTCCACTATTCAAAAGGTACATCAAAGATGCCCCTGCAGAGAGCTGGCTGTACAGGCTGAGCAAGAGGGCCACTGATGGCAACATTTAAAAGCAGCAAAACTTTATGGAGTTCTTTGCATGGGTGACTGAGATCTGATACAAGTGGTCATCTGGGCATTTGCTTAGGGCAGTAGATCTCTTAATACTGGCCCTGTTCAGTTCACACTTAGCAGAGATTATCTGATGTTATCACTGGTGGATATGTGTTAACCACTGGGTGGGGGATGCCGTAGTATTAAAACTGAGCCAAATTAATCTGAGAGTCTATGTTGGCTTTTATTTCAATGGATGCTGAAGGTACTCAGAATCCTGGAGGTTTGAGCTCTTAACCCTGAAGTCCTGGTCCCGTTGCAAGTCATCAGAGTTGTTCTTTAATCGCTTGGCAGTAGCTGTAATTATTCCTGTTTGGTGCTGAGGATGGATAAGTGGCTGTTGAATAAAGATGGCAAGTAAAGTCATGTTTATGTCATAACTATCACATGAGCTCATTACAGGGAATACAGTTCAAATGTCCCTTCAGAGGCATTGCATTCTCAAGTCTACCAAACAGTATCACAAAGTGTTACCACTGGTTGACCCATCTTTACTTCTGTTGGGTACATTGAAGTCAGGGACCTATTTCTCAGATCTTCAAAGCACTAGGAAGAGATTTAACCACTTTGTCTCCAATTAACATCAGCAAGAGCAGCATCCTTCTAGTATAGTGCTTTGAAAGAGTGGTGTTAATGTTATCAGCTTTCCTGTAAAAGTAAGGCAACTACTTTTAAAAGGAAAGGAAATGATGTTTACCCCAGTGCACAAGGGTGGCAATATACATTTCTGACTTCTTGACAATGAGGGCTTTTGAACTTACAATGATGACAGCCTGTTTATTACATGTTGTTCAGAAAAGCAGTACAGCTACCTTTAAGTTTAGATTGTGGGGAGAGATGTTATAGAATCTCTGATTTTACGCAATCACTGCTGCAGCTTGGTCAGAGATGCCTTATGTCTGCACTTTACATAACGACCACTGGGATTTCTCAACTAAAGGGTCTGAGATGCCTTTAATCCACATAGCATAAGAGCTTCCAAGAAAACAGACAAGCATAAAAAGAAAAGGTTAAAAAAAGCCACTCTCAATAGATCAGACAGGAAGCTACTTGGCTGGGCAGCTACCTCGCCCTTCCCCTTCAATTTTTGTTTATTTTTCTCCTTTCCTTATTTATTGTTTCAAATTAGTTTCCATTCCCTTAGTGATCAGCGTGTTCTAGCAAAGATGGTTGATTAGACTTACATATGCAGTACTTGATTCATCAGTATTTCAAATCAGGTGCTACTTAACCCCAATTAAAGGGGCTGCTGTAATATCTTAGTGTGTTAATAATATTGGGTAACAAGTGCTGCCCTTATCTTTATTCCAGCTCCTGTTGGTATGGCTGGAGACTACAGTGAGCATGTGCAATAATTATCTAAGCCTTAATGGATGTCTGCATAAAGATGAAAGAGTTTACTCTTTGGAGACAGTCGGTCCTACTGCATTCCATTTGATCTTTTTGTGTATTTCAGCCATTTTATCAAAGAGGCACACCATGATTCTGAATGTGTGTGTGTATATACATTCATTTTGAGAAAATCTGCAAGAGCATCCTCTACCACTGCCCTCTTGGGCATTGTAATAAGAGGAAACATGAAATAGAATTGGCTTTCAGTTTTCATACCTTTATTGTTGCTTGTTTTTTTGGTAACTGAGTCGGTGTACATCTGCTTCTAGCACAAAACACAGCTGCTCATATCTTGAAAGCAATGCCAAGTGATGCCTTTAAACTAACAGATAGCTCATTTGCCCTCTTTTCCTCCCCCACTATTTCTGATTAGTTGTACAATACTTTAAAGAAATAAGAACACTGTAAGTATATTAGGAAATTGGTATAAATACATCTATACAGAGTTCTCATTCAAGAAAGGCTGAAAGCAGTCCAGAAAATAACAAGAGTTACCTTTTTTAACAGCATTACGTTAATTGTAAATTACAAAACCAAAAAGCCCAATTTTTTCATGGTCCAACATGACAGAAACCAAAAGAGACAAAGAGAATTTGTCCCAATGCTCTTAAATTAAACTAACTATTTTAGTATTAAGCTTGAGAAAACAGTTCACAAGGAAAATAAAGTTAAAGTGGTAACATGCATTATATTCCCAGAAGCCAGGAGATAACAGGATTCCATTCTTATGATACTGGGGGAATTAATGCTTCCGAAAGGAAACAATGGGTGGTGATTAGTGATGGCACAACGTGCAAAACTGCATATCACATCAGCCTGCAAGGAAGATAACATGTCAACTTTGTAACAGCATTATGAAACCTACATTAGCTCAAAGTACTGTGCGCTTGACTTTAAAATGATGCTTTTCAGCACCAAGCAAAAACCAAAAAAATCCTTACACCCAGGACAACCAGGTGTAAGGGTAGTTAGAGAAATGAGAATTACAAAGTAAAACAGTTACTTTCAGTAACTGTTCCTTAAAAGGAAGCAGGCTAGCAATGAGCATTTCATATACATACTATTTCTATCTGATAATTGACACCCAAGCCTTGTGAACATGTTCCTTGCAAGAAAAAACAAATTTCATTTGTACATAAACCAGCCTTTAAATTTAGAAGGCATGGTTTTGTCGTTAATTTGTATTAAATACTATTCAAGCCACTCAGTAGAAATAAAATGTCTAGTGACTAGTTCAGCTGATTAAAGGGACATATCCCTGATATCTAGTCCGTTTAAAAAAATCAGTTAAAAGTAGTTTCAAGTATTACACCTGAGATCACCCCTCCTCACCCTCTTCAATGTATGGGGGTGTAAAAAACCTTTCTGTTCCTTTCTGCTGTGATAAGACCCATTCAAACAGAACTGATTAATTGTATCCCTACAGGGAAAACAGTGAGACTGTCACAAAATGTATTTCAGTTCACAAAGTAAATATATTGGAAAGACAGAGAAATAATCCCCCCTCTAACTCTTTCAGGATTAGTCATCCTAATTTTAGCTGTTACTTGCCCTGTCCTATGATGTGTCCTCATGTTTGGGGAACTTCTTTCCATTACCCACCTAACCATTTGGGTATCACTACTGGAGTCAGGAGAGAGCTGATGGTGGACTCTCTTGCTTGACCCCAGATTTGAGTAGAATTAGATGCTATGTCAGGTGTACAGTAGCCTCAGCAGAGTGAATAGTGAGCTACAGCAAGGAAGCAGAAAGAAAGCCTGCCTCTGAAGTGACCACTGCAATGCCTCTGGAGGGGACACTACAATGAAATCATGGCTTAGTTCTAGCTGCTCAGAACAGTGAGACAAACCACTAGGAATGAGAGCAGAAAATTGGTCCTGCTCTGGCCTAACTAGAACTATTGACCAGTAAGCTCCCTCAGTCCTTACTCTGACAAACCCCATCCAGTTTTGCTGGAGTAATGTAACTAAGTAAAGACTTCTATATCTGGCACATTTTTTTCCCTATGCATCACTATGCTTGAAAAAAGAGGCAATATTTTGGCATGATGTTTGTTTGTTCAAAGTAAGTATTGGTAAATCTCCAAACTATTTCCTGTAGTTTCTGAAATATTCCCCAGTGGCAATAAGCAGGGCCTTGCAATAGAAGGCTATTGGTTCACTTGGGTGGTTCTCTTATGTCTCACAATGCATATAAGGCCCAATAAATGCATTAACAGCTTACTAGTGCACAATATGCTTTGTTTTACTGCTTAATTTGAATACTGTTTAATGAATTCCATTATACTACCTTATTGTTCTGTAAAATTACTTTTCAGTTGATACTCACTGGCAGAAATATTTATTTGTGCTTTCTTGCAGAGACCTCTCCCGTGCTCACTTTGCCACTGACTTCATTCCTGTCCTCCTTAGAAGATGACTAATGGGCCCAAATTTTTAAAAAATGGCTTCTTATTTTGGATGTCTAAATGTTATGTGCATGGAGCCGACTTTACAGATCTCAGTAACTCTGAAAATCAGGCTCCTAGCCATTTAAAGTTGGGCATCCAGAAACTGTGGCAGCCAAAATTACAGACCACTTTTGAAAAGTTGGCCTTTAATCTTAGTTAGGAAGAATCAAAATCTTTCTTAGAACACAGAGCTGTACGGGTATAAGTGATGGCAGCATTTTGCCAAGCAGGTCTTTTCTTTAAAATTTTGGTAAATGATATTGTAATTTAGGAGATAGGCCTATGCATATTTTTCTCTTGAATGTTTGTAGAACTAGCCAATAGTTCTGAAGGAGCTATTACCAAGAAGAAAACTTTGTCTATATTTTAATTAGCTGTGTAGAAACTAAACTTCAAGGGCAAACAACAATACATGCCAAAACACGTGGTTTGCTATAAGTTGGTTCTTGATAAAAACCAAGGAGCTTTGTTTCATGATATAACTAAAACTGAATGGCAGTGGGAAAACTGCCTCAGGAAGTCCAAACACAATATAAATCATAGTCAGATTTTCCATACCTTTCTAGACACAGGAACTCCTAAAATATCAGACCAATGTGATTACATGCTGAATGTTCTGTTGATAAAAGCTTGCAAATATATTTCCCAAAATATATCTGTAAACGATATGTTCACATTTTTAGCAAAAAAATAAAAAGAACAGTATGTGCTGTGAATGAGATTTCCTGAATGACGAGACCAAAGAGAAAATTAAACTAATTCTTGCTGCACAAAACACTCATGACTGCAATATGAATAAGAACAGAGAAATTATGCAGATGTTAGATCTGTCCTGTTTCTGCTAAGTGGATTAGCTGGTTACAAACAAGCAAAACAAACTCCTGTGTCAAATTTCAGTTACTAAAAAAAGCAAAGGAAAGAAATAGACATATGGATTTTGGCTGTTGAGTGATAATGATTGTGGCTGTGCTTTAAATATTATGGGCCAAATCTGAACCCTGTGTTATGAGGTATCCTGAACTCTTGCTACCACATACACAGCTCTGCACCAACCTGATTGACTCTAAGGATGTTCAAGCCTGTGCAGAAGTGAGCCATAGAGAATTGGCTCAAGGGATGTGAAAATCAGGTGATGTGATGTACCTTTTGTGTAATGGCTGGAGAGTGTGTATGTACATATTTTTATTTAATTTCATTATGAGTTGAATCCAGGGCTGGTGCAACCTATTAGGTGACCTAGGTGGTCGCCTAGGGCACTGGCATTTGAGGGGCAGCATTTTCTTTGGCGACGACTGCGGCAGCCAGATCTTCATCAGCATTTAGGTGGAGGGAGCTGGGGCAGGACGGCACGGGGAGGGTCACCTGCAGCAAGTGGGGGGGGGGTCAGCACGCAAGGGAACTCCTCGCCCCAGCTCACCTCTGCTCCGCCTCCTCCCCTGAGCATGCTGACCCGCTCTGTTTCTCTCCCTCCTAGGCTTGCAGCACCAAACAGCTGATTGGTGCTGCAAGCCTGGGAGGTGGGAGAAGTGGAGCAATGACTGTGTGCTCGGGGAGGAGGCAGAGCAGAGGTGAGCTGGGGTGGGGAGCTGCCGCACCGCTCCCCAGGTCGGGGAAGGGCGCTGCCATGGGGGAGGCGCAGCTGCCACTGGGAGGGTGGGGAGCTGCCGCGGGGCTCGAGGAGGGGGCGGAGCAGAGGTGAACTGGGGTGGGGAGCTGCCACACAGCTCCCTGGG
>NC_133775.1:39521661-39564462 GCF_003597395.2 Chelonoidis abingdonii | reverse complement strand
GGGGGTGGGGAGCTGCTGCAGGGCTCGGGGAGGGGGCGGAGCAGAGGTGAGCTGGGATGGGGAGCTGCCACATGGCTCCCCAGGCTGGGGGGGAGAGCTGCCGCAAGGGAGGCGCCTCAGGGTGGGGGGGCAGGAGCCGCTGCAGGGTTCAGGGAGGGTGCAAGGTGGAAGTTTCGCTTAGGGCACGAAACATTCTTACACCGGTCCTGGTTGAATCTTTCTTGCCATATGCACACAGATAAAACTACTGAATGAACACTTACATGAATAAGGACAGCAGGATCAAACCCTATATTTGCAATGGTGTTAATATGTATATCCCTATTTCCTTTAGGAGTCTATGCCTGGCATTGGTGATTCCTTCAATTCTCTCCCTCACATGACTAAAATTCCCACAGTAATCTGCCACAGAAGTACTTTAACTTGTACATTTTTTGTTCTGTGTTTCTGTTTTCTAATTCTCTTTCCACATTACTTCTTAGATTGTCAATTCTCTGGGGCTGGGATTGTCTTTTTTGTTCTGTGTTAGCACCGTGAGGCCCTGGTCCATGACTGGGGCTCCTAGGCACTACTGCAATAATAAATAATAATACAGTTTGGTTTTTTAACTCTCACCCAGCATTCTCTCCTTCACACTTCTAACCATCTGCCTAACAAGTCACCTGACAAGTCATTTTGCACTGAATCATGTGTTTCTATTAATACCACTTTCCTTTCATTTCATAGCCTAATATTTTCTGTATAAATGGTCCGGTTCAAAGCCTAATGAAATCAGTTGGAGGCTTTCCATGGACTTCAGATCAGTCTCAAAGAGCACAAAACTCTAAGTACAATAAACTATATGCAATTTAACCAATAGAGCAAAATTTTAGACTGAAATTTTTCACATTTATTTGAAAATTTTATCTTAAGAAAATGTTCCTTTTGTATATTACATATTTTAAATCGGTTATAATTACTGATAGCCATCAAGTTAACAATTACATTCTACTATGAAACTGTACAAATTTAAATCGAAGTGTGTGGATGGTTGATCACTGATACAGGAAAAAAAGCTCAAACCTTGCAATTTACACAATAGAGCTTGGGTCCCAGGAAACATGCCGCTCCTCATGCATTCCATTTATAATTGCAACACCATCTTCTGCTAGTACGAAATCAAACACCTATGGGAATGCATATGTAGTTAATGTAATGGATACAGAGACATTATTTAAACCCACATTTAATTTTGTAGCAGGCTTTTATATTTCCTCGGCCCTCAGAATGATTCCTTTTCTGTTGCACAGGAATAGAACTCTTGTAAAGTGAGGTTGAGAAGCTTCCTTAGGCCCTTTCCCCTTTATTGTGTCTGCTGTTTACATTTAAACTTAGCTACACTATTTTCCAGAAGGGGCAGGAAGATAACAAAAAGGTAATATGAAAGCTGTTTGTGACAGCACTCCATATGGCCATCAGGAAAGATACGTGAATAACCTGAATGCTCTCCCTCTGCAAGCTTAAGCTCATCACTTCTCTGTCACAAACAGACACTAGGTCCAGGGAGTCACAGCACCTCACCATAGAGAGTCCCTAGAAAGTATTGGTGCTTTAGTTAAGCCAGCAAACCAAAAGCTTTACACGGATTCCAAAGTACGTATATCCCTTCAGTACTCTTGGGGAGAAGGACACACATTGTGATCTACTAGCAAAGTGCGTCATCGCTTCAGAGCTGGATTTCCCCTATGGCCCAGTCGGTGCTCAGCAGAGTTCCCTTTCACTCCACACAAAGACGCAGTGCAGTGAGCTGCTGCCAGGGAAACTCCTCCCTCATCCTGCAGTCTCTGGCTGCTGAAATGATCCTTTTTAGCCATAAACTCAGTCCTCAGCCTACTTAAACCTAAACAGGGGACCCACCCTAGGACTGAAGATATGTACTGCTAGCTTAAGGTTATCTTCGCTTCCTTCCCACCCCACTGTGCAGAACACGGATCAGTAATGGTAAGGGAGGCCTGGGCCAAAATGTGAAGGATGAGACAAAAAGAGTAAGAAAAACAAATGCAAGAGAGATGTAGTAAATTACATTTAAAAATTCCTTAATAGAAAGTTAAATGTCAAAATGTGATGAAGTGGGGTACGTGACTAATTTATATGTACACATACCCATTGTTGTGAGTGAAGGGCAATCGATTCCCTTGATCTGGTAAAGTTCATCCTCTTTTCTGCTAACCAATCTCTGCCAGAGAGATCTGTAGGAGCAAAGCTAACATTTATTTCTGGAAATACACTTCTAGCTTTTGTAAAGCACCAGCACATTATTAAAAATGGTTCCAGAGGGATGATAGATGGAAGGACTTCAGCCCACGATTTACTTGTTGAAACACTGACATTAAGGAAAAGGAAGAATCAATTACAAGACATAATTCTGTATAAAACAAACACTGGATGTCACAAGCTGAGATGATGTCAGTCCCCCTTTGGTTCCAACACCACCTGCTCTGTGCTGGGACCTCCTGTGGATGGATTGGGGGTGGAGTGGCTAGGAGGGAGGCAGCTATGCCAACTCTGCAGCTTCCACCAACATGGCTTACTGAACCTGGGATATCCCTAAGACAGCCTTTGCAGCCCCCTCTGCACTGGCCAAACGTGGGTCTCAGTACTACAGTGAAATCCTCCTACTGTCTTCCTATGTGCCTAGCACAATGGTGCACTGATCCTGGTTGGAGCCTCTGGGTGCTACCAAATCCTAATAATAAATAAAAATGAATAATAATAATGAAAACAGAACTCACAACTTTATTGTTATTCCTTGATCAAATTGTTTAGATGCAGTAGGTCATCAGACTGTGTGTTTTATACATAATTATGTCTTCTAATTGATTTACATTTGTGCACATCAGAAAGCTGGTTTTCCCACTGTCTTACAACAATTTTATGTTGCAGTACTTGAACTGATTTTAATGGAATTGCACTGGCATAAAATTGGTATAGCACAGTGGAGGGTCAGACCCTAAACACTGTATCTACAATAATTTGGGCATTAGTCATATGAAGCCAGTAAACCAGATCTTACCTCACAGTTTTCCCATATCCTTTCTATTTTTGTAGATTTTGGAATAGTGACAATCCCATTCTGAAAAATGTAATAATTTGCATCATTAAAAATAAGCATTATTTAAAAAAAAAACAGATTCCATTTTCAAAACATCTCTTAGAGCAATAGTTTAACCTGAGTTTCCTTCTGAGACTTTGATTCTACTCTTCAAATTCACTGGAATTTCTGTGCAGCACCATTTATAATCACAGTTACATACACCATATACAATTCTAACACATTTTACATGATTTTCCATTCAGTATCCAACATTAATTCATATTCACTGGTTAGTGCTATATGTTGAGAGAAAGGAAGAGAATGATGAAACTCACTGACTGTAGCATTTATATTGGAAAAATAACTCTTTTCATTTGTAATTCCTTTTACTTTGCTGAAACCAAAGATTATTTCAATGGTAAAGATACTGTCATGTACAGCCTAGTATATTCTCACTACCCATTAAAAGCACTTAGTTCATAGGACAACAGCAGCAGCAGCAGATCAGGTGTAAAATCACAATTTCCTGTGTATGTTTTGGTTTGATGCATAACAAATACATTATCTGAACAGAACTATTCCTTTACATTTACCTCTTTAAATAAACACCATTATCTTGCTGCCCTCTCTTACCTGTATGCTCCAACATATACAGATCTGTGCAGGGGTTTTGCCATATTTCTTTGCCAGCTGAATTATATTAGGATGAGTCAGAGCTTTGCCTTTGGCTAATGGGCAGTAGCCTTCAAAAACAATGTTTCTACTTCTACAATAATCCACCCGCTCTTGGGGCCTTTGGAAAGGGTGATATTCAACCTTTGATAAGCAAGCAGAAAATCTAAGTAAAAACTTTGATTAGAATGTATTAAAAGACAGTTTTCTCTTTGATAGTAAAAATATGATTGACCTTTCTTTTTTTTAAATATAATAGAATGACTATGAATGGAACCACAGTACTGCTGCAAGATGTATATATAGCCTTCCATCTTCTTTAGAAGACAGTAAGAGGGAATTAATGCACAAACCCTCTACATTAACTTACACAGCAATTTTCCTGAATATATTAAGGCCCTTTCCCTTGTGATCATGCCATGTAAAGTAGCTGTTTCTCCATGCTGCAACTGGAGTTTCACTCCTGTTCACACAGAACTGATATTGCACAGTATTCTTGAAGAGGCATACAAGTGGTAACACAGAAGGGAAGAGCCCTCGATCTATGCATAGGTAGTCATGACTTAAAGCCCCCTTTGCTTTCCCCCATTCCACCTCCTTGCCTCATTTCCACACTTTTAATCCTTTTTTTAATGACACACAACTGAAGGGAGCATAGAAGTCTCTGATCAAAATAGAATACCTAGCACCAGGGCTTGGAATGTCAGAGTGAATGCAACGAGCATTGAAATTATTGGTGCATAGGAAAACCTTATATTACATGTTAATGGGGTGTCAGAAAGAGAAGGTGGTGGGTAACAAGGAGAAGTGCTGAGACTAGGTTTTCAGGGTGCTCAGGCTAGGGATGAAGGTCACAGATTGGCAATAACCTGTAAGTGGCTGGTGGAGAGAGTAACAGTAGTAAGTATCTGAGAGGCAGTGGTATAAAGGAAGGGGAGGATGAAGGGTTAAGGAAAGAGAAGAAGCCCTTGGATAAACAATCAAACATTTTGCAGCCCATCTAGCCAAACTGAATGTTTGAAGGTTCATTCCTATAAGGCTCATCTTTGAAAAGTCATGGATGACAGGAGAGATTGCAGAGGACTGGAAAAGGGCAATATGGTGCCCATCTATAAAAAGGGAAATAAGGACAATTTGAGAAATTACAGACCAATCAGCTTAACTTCACTACCTGGAAATATAATGGAGCAAATAATTAAGCAATCAATTTGCAAACACCTAGAGATTATAAGATGATAAATAACAGTCAGCATGGATTTGTCAAGAACAAATCATGTCAAACCAACATAATAGCTTTCTTTGACAGGATAAAAAGTCTTGTGGATAACGAGGAAGCAGTAGATATGGTATATCTTGACTTTAGTAAGGCTTTTTATACTGTCACATGACCTTCTCATAAACAAACTAGAGAAATACAACCTAGATGAAGCTACTATAAGGTGGGTGCATAACTTGTTGGAAAACCATTCCCAGATAGTAGTTATCAGTAGTTCACAATCAAGCTGGAAGGGCATTGAGTGGGGCCCCAGAGAGATCAGTTCTGGGTCTGGTTCTGTTCAACATCTTCATCAACAATTTAGATAATGGCATAGAGAGTACACTTATAAAGTCTGTGGATGACACCAAACTGGGAGTGGTTGCAAGTGCTTTGGAGAACAGGATTAAAATTCAAAATGATCTGGACAAACTGGAGAAATGGTCTGAAGTAAATAGGATGAAAGTCAATAACAACAAATGCAAAGTATTCCACTTAGGAAGGAACAATCAGTTGCACACATACAAAATGGGAAATGATTGACTAGGAAGGAGTATTGCAGAAAGGAAAATGGGGGTCCTTGTGGATCACAAGCTAAATATGAGTCAACAGTGTAACACTGTTGCAAAAAACCAAACATCATTCTGGGATGTATTAGCAGGAGTGTTGTAAGCAAGACAAAAGACAGTTACTCACCTTTGTAACTTGTTCTTCAAGATGTGTTGCTCCCATCCATTCCAATTAGGTGTGCACACGCCACGTGCATGGTCATCAGAGAATTTTTACCCTAGCAACACCCAGTCGGTTGGCTGTGGAGCCCCCTGGGGTGGCACCTTCATGGCGCTGGATATATACCCCAGCCAACCCAGCACCCCCTCAGTTCCTTCTTGCCAGCTACTCCAACAGAGGGGAAGGAGGGTGGGTTTGGAATGGATATAAGCAACACATCTCGAAGAACAACAGTTACAAAGGTGAGTAGCCATTTCTGGCCTGTCTAACGATGGCACAGTGTGATGCAAACATATGCACTGAAGACTAAGTAGCAGCTCTACAGATTTCCTGGATTGGTACCTGGGCCAGAAAGGCTGCCGACAAGGCCTGAGCCCTTGTGGAGTGAGCGATGAGATGGGGATTCAGGACCCCGGCCAGATCATAGCAAGCATGAATACATGAAGTGATCCAAGAAGAGATCCGGTGGGAGTAGACCGGAAGACCTTTCATCCAGTCTGCTACCACGACGAAGAGCTGCATCATTTTCTGGAATGGCTTTGTATGTTCAATGTAGAAGGCAAGAGCCTACAAACATCGAGGGAGTGAAGCCGTTGTTCTTTACTATTGGTATGAGGTTTTGGGTAGAAAACCGGGAGGAAGATGTCCTGGTTGATATGAAAAGTCGATACCACCTTGGGAAGAAAGGCAGGGTGAGGTCGTAGCTGCACCTTATTCTTATGGAAGATTGTGTAAGGTGGTTCCGATGTAAGAACCTTGAGCTCAGAGACACGCTTTGCCAAAGTGATAGCCATGAGAAAAATTGTTTTCCAAAAGAGGTACAAAAGAGAACATGTGGCCAAGGGCTCAAACGGAGGTCTCATAAGTCTGGAGAGGACCAGGTTAAGGTCCCACATGGGTACAGCCTGTTGTACATATGGATATAGACGGTCCAGGTCCTTGAGGAATCTATCAACCATGGGGTTGGCGAAGACAGACCGGCCATTTACTCCTGGGTGGAAAGCTGAGATGGCCGCCAGGTGAATTCTGATGGATGATATCACCAGGGCCTGCTGTTTCCCGTTCAGGAGATAGTCCGGAATGAGAGGCATGGACACGTGGAGAGGAAGTGTGTCATGGTGAGAGCACCAGCATGAGAATTGCTTCCATTTAGCCATATAGGTATCCCGAGTGGAAGGTTTCCTGCTGCCCAACAGGACCTGTTGTACCAAACGAGAATAGAGGAGTTCAGAGTGGCTCAGCCATGCAGCATCCATGCCATGAGGTGGAGAGACCGCAGGTTGGGGTGACAAAGGCGGCCACGATCCTGTGTGATCAGGTCCAGAAAGAGAGGCAGCGGAATCGGGGCATCCACCGAGACCTCCAACAGCATGGTGTACCAATGCTGTCTGGGCCACGCCGGGCGACCAGAATCAGTCATAATCTGCCCCTGAGCACCTTGAGCAGGACCTTGTGTACAAGGGAAACAGTGGGAAGGTGTAGAACAATCAGCTCGTCCACGGGAGTAGGAAGGCGTCTGTGAGAGAGCCTGGGGAGTGACTTTGGAGGGAGCAAAATGCCTGGCATTTCCGATTGCTGTGTGAGGCAAACAGGTCGACCTGGGAAACTCCCACTTTAGGAAAATAGAGTGGATGACATCTGGACGGAGTGACCACTTGTGGGCGTGGATGGATCTGCTGAGGCAGTCCACCAACGTGTTCTGGATCCCTGGGAGAAAAGACGCCAACAGGTGAATGGAGCGGGCTATGCAGAACTCCCACAGTTGAACAGCCTCCTGACAGAGGAGGAAGGAACGAGCATCCCCTTGCTTGTTGATGTAGAATATGGCCATGGTGTTGTCTGTGAGGACCGCCACACAATGACCATGCAGCCACTCTTGAAAGGCTTGACAAGCTAGATGTACTGCCATCAGTTCTCGTATGTTGATGTGGAGAGACAGTTCGGACAGGGCCCACAGATACTGTGTCTGAATGTCCTTGAGATGGGCGCCCCATCCCAGGGCTGACACATCCGTAACAAGGGACAAGGAGGGCTGAGGGGTATAGAAGGAGACTCCATTGCATACCACCTCTGGGTCTAGCCACCAGTGGAGGGTGGTCAGGACCCTTTCCGGGACAGTGACCACCAGGTTCAGGCTGTCTCAACCTAGGTGATAGACCGATGTGAGCCAGGCTTGAAGTGGGCAGAGCCTTAGTCTGGCATGCCTGGTGACATATTTGCAGGAAGCTATGTGTCCTAGAAGATTAAAGCACGTTCTTGCCATCGAGGCTGAGAAGCTTTTAAGGCTCCGGATGAGGCCTGACAAAGCTTGGAAAGCAGGAGGGCTTGAGCGTGTGCGGAGTCCAGGACTGCACCAATGAATTCTGTCCTCTGAGTCGGTTCTAGCATTGACTTTGCCACATTGAGATGGAAGCCTAATCGACCAAACGTGTCCATGACAAACTGAATGTGGGACTGCACCTGCTCTTTGGCGTGCCCTTGGATGAGCCAGTCGTCGAGATATGGGTATACCTGAATTCGTCGACAATAGAGGAAGGTTGCCACTACTGCCACACATTTGGTGAACACCCAGGGGGTCATAGAGAGGCTGAACAGAAGGACCGTAAACTGATAGTGTTTGTGGTTGACCACAAAACAGAGGAAGTGTCTGTGCGCTGGATGGATTGCTATGCAGAAATACACATCCTTCATGTTGAAGGCAGCATACCAGGATCCAGGGAAGGTATAATGGTGCCCAACGAGACCATGCAGAACTTCAACTTTACCATGAATTTGTTGAGTCCGCATGGGTGCAGGATAGCCCGAAGCCCGCCTTTTGCCTTGGGGATTAGGAAATAATGGGGTTAAAACCCCCTGCCCCTTAGCTGCCTTGGAACCTCCTTGATCACCCCCATGGCAAGGAGTGACTGCAACTCCTGAATAAGGAGTTGCTCGTCAGAAGGGTCCCTGAAGAGGGATGGAGTGGGAGGGTGAGAGGGCGGGGAAAACAAAAACTGGAGAGAGTATCCCCTTTCCACTGTGCGAAGAACCAACGATCCATGGTTATGAGGGACCAGGCATGGTGGAAACGGGATAAATGATTCAGGATCCTGAGTGAGGTCCAGTACACCGTCCTCAGGCATCCCTTCAAAAGTTTTGTTTGGGACCCACTGAGGGCTTGGAAGGACCTTGGGCCTGGCCAGATTGGTGGTTGGAGGGTTTTCTCCTGCCACCACACTCCCGTCTCCTACAGAAGTCCTGTCTTGGCCAAGGAGGAGGGTAAGAGCATTGGGGCTGCGGTTTAAATGGTTTCCACAGCGTAGAGGGCGTGTGCATCCCCAGCGAACGCATTATGGCCCTAGAGTGTTTGAGGCTTTGAAGCCTTGAGTCTGTCTTGTTTGATAACAGGCCCTCTCCATCAAAGGGAAGATCCTGCGAAGTTTGCTGAAGCTCTGGTGGTAGACTAGAAGCTTGCAGCCAAGAAATGCGCCTCTTTGCTACCCCTGAGGAGAGGGTCCAAGTGGCAGAGTCCATGGTGTCCAATGAGGCCTGCAAAGCAGTTTGTGCAACCGTTTTTCCCTCTTCTACCAGAGCCCCAAACTCTTCTTTGGACTCCAGAGAAACCAGTTCCTTGAACATCATCATGGAGTTCCAGGAGTTAAAATTGTATCAGCTCAGGAGAGCCTGCTGGTTCGCAATCTGGAGCTGGAGCTCCCCCTGAGGAGTAGACTTTGTGCCCAAAAAAATTGAGGCGTTTGGCCTCTTTTGATTTGGGTGCCAGGCTTGCCAACCATGACGCTCCTTCTCATTCACTGAGGCCACCAGCAGTGAACAGGGCTGTGGATGAGTACAGATAGTTATATCCCCTGGAGGGGACAAAATACTTCAGTCCATCCCCTTAGCAGTTGGGGAAATGGAAGTGAGTGTTTGCCAGACTGTACTGGCCATGGTTTGAATGGTCTGGATAAGTGGTAAGACCATCCTGGAAGGAGCTTCTGTGGACAAAATGTCAACCACAGGGTCCTCACCTTGACTACTTCTTTTGCTTGCAGGTTCATATTCCGCACCACTCTTTGCAAGAGTTCCTGGTGGAAGTGGAGGTCTATTGGGAGGGGGACACCCAATATAGTGGTCTCTGCCACAGCCTCATCGGGCAAAGATGGGGATGATGCCACAGGAGGTAGAGGATCATATGTTTTTGGCCAGGCAAGTGAGAGCAGTGCCGGACTGCAGAAATTGATTGCAGTGCTAGGGAACGTCAGTGCTGCAGCTCTGTATCAGAGTCCAAGCGTGGTACCATTCCCGTAGCTGAAGCCGGGGCGCTGCGTACCAAAGCACTCAGCACCGGGTCTTGCCACGCCACTAGAGGCTGAGGACTAAGAGCTGCCTCCATAAAGAGCTGTCTCAAATGAAAGCCTCACTCCTTCTTAGTCCGGGGGTGAAAGTTCTTGCAAATCCTGCATGTCTCTGCCTGGTGAGATTCCCCCACACACTTCAGGCAAGAGTTGTGGGGGTCGCTTATTGGCATGGGCTTGGAGCAGGATTCGCAGGGCTTAAAGCCCGGAGCTCTGGGCATGAGCCCAATCAAATACGGGAAGGAGGGGAAAACCCCTTCTCCCCCACTAATACCAACTACTATACTATAACTAGAACTACAACTATTAAAATCTATAACAATATTATAACAACAAACTATTAACAAACTGTAGGGAAACACTAGGGAGACTGGAGAGCAGCAAGGCCAAGCTCCACAGTTCAAACGACCGTCACGAGCAGTAAGAAGGAACTGAGGGGCGCTGGGTTGGCTGGGGTATATATCCAGCACAATGAAGGTGCCACCCCAGGGGGCTCCTCAGTCGACCAACCGGGTTTTGCTAGGGTAAAAATTCTCCGATGGCTGTGGCATGCACACCTAATTGGAATCGATATGAGCAAGCATTCGAAGAAGAAAATGTAATTCTTCTGCTCTACTCCGCTGATTAGGCTTCAAATGGAGTATTGTGTCCAGTTTGAGGTGCCACATTTCAGGAAAGATGTGGACAATTTTGGAGAAAATCCAGAGAAGAGCAACAAAAATGTTAAAGGTCTATAAATCATGACCTATGAGGGAAGATTTTAAAAAATGGGTTTGTTTAGTCTGGAGAAGGGAAGACTCTATTTTTCAAATACATAAAAGGTTGTTATAAGAAGGAAGGAGAAAAATTGTTGTCCTTAATGTCTGAAGATAGAACAAGAAGCAATGGGCTTAAATTGCAGGAAAGGAGATTTAGGCTGGACATTAGGAAAAACTTCTCAACTATCAAGGTGGTTAAGCATTGGAATAAATTGCCATGGGAGGTTATGGAATCTCCATCACTGGAGATTTTTAAGAGCACGGTTAAACAAATACATGTCAGGGATCGTCTAGACCAGTGTTTCCCAAACTTGGGACACCGCTTGTGTAGAGAAAGCCCTTGGCAGGCAGGGCCGGTTTGTTTACCTGCCCCGTCTGCAGATTCGGCCGATCGCGGCTCCCCCGGCCATGGTTCACTGCTCCAGGCCAATGGGAGCTGCTGGATGTGGTGCGGGCCAAGGGACGTACTGGCTGCTGGTTCCCGCAGCCCTCATTGGCCTGGAGTGGCGAACCTTGGTCAGTGGGAGCCGCGATTGGCTGAACCTGTGGACGGGGCAGGTAAACAAACTGGCCTGGCCTGCCAGGAGCTTTCTCTACACGAGCGGTGTCCCAAGTTTGGGAAACACCAGTCTAGATAATACTTAGTCCTGCCACGAATACAGGGCACGGAACTAGATGACCTCTCGAGGTCCCTTCCAATCCTATGATTCTATAACAAATGTTATTTTTTGAAAAACATTTCACAACTAATGAATTGTAAAGAAAAACCAAACTAAAAACACCTCCCTGTGCGTTCAGATCAAATTGAGCGTAGTTTTCCCTTACATCACCACTATATAATCATGTGACATGACTTCAAATCAAATAGCCGTCACTGTTGTTCCAATGATCTAACTCTTGCGTATTTTGAGGAAAAATATTGTTTAGAACAATTACATCAACATGTGGAATCTGGAAAAATTCTTCCGCCGAAAGAAGGACAAATGAACATTTCCTGTTTCTCATCTTTAGTACATGTTGTCTTTTCAGACAACAATAGGCTGGCATTTGTTCAATACACGCTAAGAAAAACCCTGCCCCTTGAAGGCTGGCCTGAGTCAGCCTAAAAATGCTATGATCTAAATTACTGTGGACAAGGTTCAAACAACAGACACATCCATTTCTTCAACCTTTGATGTTTCTTAACCTTTGAGTGGCCTTTGTATTTAATGTTTACATTTCTATGTCCAACGTTTAGGTCACTGTTTTATTCATTGGCTTACACCTGAACACATTAGAAAAATATTTCCATTCTTTATTACACAGAATTGTGACAAGAAAAAGAATGAGCCAGCAGTTCCATGCAAAATACTGTTTAACACAATCCACAGCAAATCTATCATGTTTGTTACTTATCAGACAGCACTACACTAAAAACAAATATTTAGAGAGGCAACGAGTGCTCATTTGAGGGGTAGGAATAATTTTATACTAGTTATTAAACACATATTAACTCTAGTGAAGTGTCTCACAAAAAGTACTCCTAGTTGGGAAAATGATAAAACATTCAGCTGCAGTATTCTAAGGATGCATTATTTAATTGGGAATACTGTCGTAAAATTAAATGGAAGTAGGAATTGGATATTTAAGTTAGATTCCTATTGGGTAGGTGTCATCAATATAATATGTTACAAGAAATTAAATAAAAAGGTGACTAATTTTCTAATTCAGGACCAAATTCTACTCCCAGTTACACCAGAGTAAATCTGGAATAGCCATTGGCTTCAGATGAAGTATTCCACATTTTCATCAATATAACTGCAAGCAGAATATATCCCTTAGTGTTTCAAGGCTTCAGAGTTACACAGTTCAAGGTTATTTCACAAATATTTAAAACAAGTATGGCATGCTGATATGTCACCCACCAACTTGATGAACTAGATGCAGAGCTAATGTTGCCTTTCTTCTGGAGACAATGAACACTGTATCATCCATTGATTAGGGAATCTCAGATGTCATGAGCTGAGTTCTGGGAACCGGTGATATTCAGCTGCATGGCTGGCTAGAGCAGGTAACTCTTGACAATTTTTTTTAAAATTCAGCCCTAAGCATTTTTTTCTTTTCAAACATTTATGGATGATTTTTTGGTGCTACTGAAAGCGAAGGACAATTAAGCTTTGGCTAGAGGAGGCACAAGGAGAGTGACCACTGTGCAAGCTTCTCCTCTACTAATAACTCCTATTTCCTGACCTGCAACACCCATGCTATTCTAGTCTTAGATCTTTCTCAGGCGAAGACTACCAATCATATGTTGATGGAGCAAGTCCCGCTGTTCTCTGGCACTGCTCTTTACTGAGCCCTTGGATTTGTGTGTGAAAACCTGGCAGGGGGATTTAATAAAGGAGCTTGCAGCTGAATGAAATCCTCCACCGTTGCTATTAGTTAATCACAAGGGAACCCAAAGTCAGCGTGGTTTTTGTATAATCCATTCTGTCAAGAGGAGGAGATACTGCAGCTTCATAGACAGCTTCTGTCCCTATGGATCCAGAGAGTCCATTCCCCATGTATATCTCAGACTGCAATATGCAAAAAGGCTTTGCCCCCTATCAACTCTATTTTACCTGTGTGGAGCAGCCATCCCATCACAACTGGTTTTACATATTTCTTAGCCATGGACTACACTAGCAGGGGGATTTGAACTAAGATACACAACTTCATCTATACTATTCATGTAGCTGAAGTCGAAGTATCTTAGTTCGACTTACCTGGCCGTCCTCACGGCAGCGAGTCGACTGCTGTGGCACCCCCGTCAACTCTGCTTACTCCTCCTGCCAAGGTGGAGTACTCTGCGTACTCCTCCTGCCAAGCTGGAGTACAGACGAGACGCAATAAATCGATCCCCGATACATTGAACACTACCCACTGATCCAGTGGGTAGTATAGACGTACCCTTAGTCGTTAAGGACCAAATTCTTCCACCCTTATTCAGCTGTGAAATAAATGCGAGTACATATAGAATAAAGACTTGCACAGCATGAGGAAGGATAGCAGAATCTAGTCCCTACTGGGCAATATCCGTAGAAAGAGTAAAGAGTTTCGAACCAAAAGAATCTTTAAAATGTGACAACTGTACACTGTTGTGAGGATTTTCAGCGTGGCCTAAGGGAGTTAGGTCTCTATTTTTTAAAATGCAGAACTTACATTTGGCAGTACATCCTCAAGTAGCTTGTTGCTATGATGGTGATTTGATACTCAGTATCTAGCTGAAGGTTGTTTATTTGCAAACTGTCAGCATCTAAAATTGAGCCATTGGCCACAACATCAGTCACAAACAGGTCTGGTAGGAAGACAACTGACCTTGTGAGGAAATTATTTTAAAGTTGTGTTTTTTTTTCTTTTTTGTTTGTTTTGTTTTTTCGGGTCTAAGACTAATTTTGACATTTGGATTTGTTGAAGGGGACTGGAGAAATCATGTTTTTTGGGTGATGGGGTTTACTCTAAAACAGATGTCTTGAATGTATTGCATACACGGTCACCTGATTAATATGTGGGGTTATCTTACAATCTTCCTTTAGTTGCTCCAAATGATTAATGAGAAAATTGCTTACACTAATAGACTGACATATACCTAACAAAAGAAAAAGGAAGTAAAGTAAGGCATTGTACAGTACTATAGAAGCAGAAAAAGTGCTCTACAAAGTCTGAGTTTGGGGAGGTGGGGAACAACTTGAAAATGTAGCTTCTGAGGGGACAAAATGATTATACACTAACATCTGCATAACAGAATACTGCAGAGAGTGACAGACAAACCAATATTGAAATCCAGTTTGACAGCATTGTCTGAAAGCATGGTACTATTGGAGTTCTATTACAAAAGTGTTTTATAATCTAAACACACAGGAGGCTCCCCAGTGTATAAAAACTCCAGGCTAAATTCTGGGAAAGACTAATGTACTATAAGCAAACAACAATTGGACTTCACCAGAATGAAAGGAAGGAAATGGTGTTCTCAGCAGCTTGCCAAAACTAAAGAAAAGCGGAACATTTGTAGAAGGTTAACAGGGAATGAGTAATAAAACACAAGGACACACAGTCTAAACGAACTGCCCACTACTTATATTTAAGATAGGTTGATACTATAACAAACATTTACATAAAATTCAGTATAAAAAACTACTCTTAAAAATGAAATATATGAAAAAGTCAGGAAACTCAAAGGATTGAGTAGGGTGCCGGCATTAACACTGGATTTCTTGGCTTCTTTTAGTGTACATTTTAAATATATTAACAGAATATAAAATGAGTGTGTGTGCGCAAATTCAGTGCTGACTGACAACCCCGGGGAGACAAATGTCCTCTTTTACCCATGGAAATGGCACAGCACACTTCCCGACACTACCCTTCAACAACCCTGACCGGTCCTAGGGGGAGGGGGCTGACCAGTCCTGGGGGTGGGGTGGAGGGGTCAGTCCGTGGTGTCTCTGCTGAGACTGTTAATACAGGATGTCAATTGCAGTGATGGTTTTTGTGATGTAGACTGAGCTAAAACCACCAGACGCCTTTCAAACAGGTCACTGAGTAGCAGGGTGGATTTGATTTAAATCAAATTGATCTAAATCATGCTTTAAATCATACTTTAAATCACTAATCAGGAAACTCGATTTAATCATGGATTTCTACACAAAAGTGCATTTTTGTTGGTTGTTATAACCTTAATACATATTCTTCACAACTCAGAGACAGACGTAGATTTCATTTTTAGAAGGTACATGCTACACATTTTTAAAGTGATTTATTTTGAAAACTTTTCAGATTAGTTTTACAGCTAGATCACAAAATGAATGATTGTTTATTTCATTTACCAAAGGTAATTGAAGCAGATATTTATGAAGTCATTGGGAGGTGAACTGTCTCCAATTCAAGAAGTTAATCATTAATATTTGGAGGATTTTCTTCCCATGTTGACCCATAATGTATCAGGAGGACAGCATCACCAGACAAACATTTAAATTGTTTTATTTAACTATGTCTCACCTCTATTTATTTATTTATTTATTTTATTTAATAACATTTTTGCTGTTGACAAGCATGTTATCTCTGAAGACACAAATCCACAGTTTGAGGACTACAAAACTAAGCATCTCTGATGGTATCTTCTAGAATGAGCACAGAGTCCCTTTGGGGAGACAGAAAGATGAACCTAAATAATTTATACAGAAGTCCCTGGAACCCTATAAAATTGGGTCCCTAATCCATGAACTACTGGAACTCATTTATAAAAACTTTTCTTAAACCTTACATGAAAATATTGTCTGATACTATAGAATTAGAATTTATAACCCCTATTCCATGATAAGATCTCTTTGAGCTATAATGTATCTTAATTAAAACTATCTTTAGATAAAGTTTTTTCCTCAAAAAGCATTTTATCAAAAAAATTCAATTTAAATTAAAAAATCTCATTTTTTTAATTTTTTTAAAAATCATTGATTTTTATCCACCCTGCTGATTAGCCATCAGATGTTAACACTTTCACACGTTACTGACCTGAGCGGATTACAGCTGGCAACCTTAGATCTTAAAGTTTCTATGAACCTTTTACCAATCTCCTGAGCCTTCCAGTTCTTCTAATGCTTGCATTTCTCTTTTCACTTCTTTAACTCTTTAGGGCTAAGTCAGTAATGACTAAAAGTCATTACTATCTGTCAGTTCTTTAATGGGGTATCTGAAGTGAACTGCATCCAGTTCTTTGTAGACTGGGATTTAGATAACAAAACGCACATCACCACAACTAGCTTCTTCACTGGTAGCTGGAGAGACCAAGAGCTGAATGTGTGAAGAGAGTTTTCCTTTCACCTCCAAGTCTGTGTGAAGGCTATTGACATCTCCGACATAGACAGCTGGGTGTGGCAAGCTTGGTAGAAACTTTTGGTTCCAGCTGATGCTTGGAGGCTTGAAAACATTCGCCAGCCAGAAACTGCCAACCTGGGTAGTGTCACAGAATTCAGTAGACATCAGCTGAATGGCATCTGCAATATCAGACTGAACGTATGTGGCTTGGCCATGCTTTGGGTGTGCCACACGACACAACAGGTTGAAGCCGCCAATACTGTAAAGCCCAGCTTTGGCAGTTGCCATGTGTGTCTCTTCCAAGCAAATGATGTTGATAGTATGTTGATAAGCAAGAATGCCAAGTAAATCATGCTTGGCAGCCGAGAAACCCTCCACATTAAGTTGTAACATGCGTAGAGCTGGACCAATGACACAGAAGTCACCAGGCTGCTTATTGGGGTTGTTGGTGATGATAGTGCTGGGATTTGTTGAGCTGGTGCTTGCAGAATTTGGCTTGCTGGTTGGATCATTAGCTTCCCTTACTGCTGTCAGGTACTGGTGGGTCGTGTGATGAGGACATTGATCCATTGCCTGCTCGTGAAGGTATCACAGGTCCTGCTACCTTGGGTCATAGGCATCGCTGAACTGTTCCTCTGTGATAGGCAGTTCAGAGTCCATATGGGGGAGAAGACGAGTGCTTGGAGATAACAGAGAAATGGGTTACCCCAAGGCACTGTGCTTTCTCCAACCCTGTTCAACTTTTACATCAATGACCTACCAACAACCGAGTTGAAAGTTCATTTATGCAGATGGCATCTGTTGCACTACCCAGGCCCGGACATTTCACAAGCCTGATGTCACCTTAAACTGAGACATGACAAGTTAGCTGACTACTGTAAGACTTGGTGCCTCCAATCTCCAGTTTGTTCCCTCTTCATCACGCCAGCGCAACACAAGAACTGAATGTTTATCTGAATGTTAGAAGATGAAGCATGAAATAGATCCAGTCTATCTAGATGTGACCATGGCATGCACACCAAGTTACCATGCCCACCTGAAGAAGACAGCAGCTAAACTTAAGACGTGCAATAATCTTCTTAGCAAACTGGCAGGTTCGTCATGGGATGTTCGTGTTCCAACCTTGCGGATGTCAGCTCTTGCCACCTCGTATTCGGTGGCGGAGTATTGTGCACCAGTTTGGAGTCGATTGTCACACCCAAACTAGTGGATACACAGTTACATGCTGCCAGCGTATCATCTCTGGCACCTAGTGTCCGACTGCACTCCCATGGCTTCCAGTTCTGAGCAATACTGCTTCTCCTCATATCAGATGAGAGGTTGCCACCGGCAAGTTACTGGAGAAAGTATGTGCCAACTCAAGCCTGCCGCTGCACAATGACCTTTTTAAACCACCAGCTGCACGTTTGCCATCATGTTGCCCATTATGGTCTCATCCACCACGCCAGGATGTTAGGGCAGAAACACTCTGGCGAGATGAATGGATATTTGCTATATTTCCCAACTAGTCCCTCATCACCAACCCCACAATTTGCCTGCCTGGTTTTGACCTGCCCCATCATCAATGGTCCCTGTTGAACAGATTCTGGAGCAGGCAAGATCTCTGTGTAGACAGCCAGTACTGCTCGGGCCTTTGTGACAGCCATTTGTGCATCTGCGGTGCAACACAGACAATGACACACATTGTCGATGAAAACCTGCTGACTAGGTTCAGTGGTGGCCTAGAAGAACTGCATCACACCACTGAAGATGCCATCACTTGGCTAGATGACTATGCACACACTAAATAAATAACCTCGGAGTCAGATACATTGCCGGGCTCACACTGCCATTACCCTGGATGGGCCTGCCCTGTGAATAAACAAAGGACTCCAATCACTACTTCTGTTAAGACAGCATCTCTTCTGAGCACTATCTTCATTTCAAAAGACAAAAGAACAGAAAACAAAAGCTATTCTGGTCTCTCTGGAAAATACTTCATCAAGCAATTTCACATAACTAAAATTAAAGTAATTACTGACTAATGGCCTGATTTTACAGGCACTCCATGTTGGAGCTGCCATTGTCTTGACTTCAGTGAGAGTTGTGCATGTGGAACAGCCATGGAATTGACCCCCACAGAGGTATACTTGCCACTCAGTGCACATATATAGCTCTCATTAATACTAATCGGATTCAGGGATACATTCAAGGAAGAATTTACCTTGATTTAGAATTTAAAGTAAAGTTAATGGAAATGTGTGAGGAAATTCTGCTATGTAGCTATCTCATTTTACACATACACACACAAATTGTACATTTTAAATACCAAAAAATCAGAATCCACTAGCAGAGTAAAAGTCTGACTGATTTTGAGTTACATGACTACAATAAATTATCCGGAATTAGTATATCCATTACTTAATTTTGTTAAAACAAATCCAGTTACATACTACTATGCTGAAATTTTGTAAATCAAGTTACATTATGGAGTTAATTTGTACATCCCTTTAAACCCCTGTAAAATAAGTTATGTAGTGGAAATGCTGATACTTCTTTAACCGTACACAAACTCTGCAATTATGTAGCTTTTACATATTCAAGTAGGACAAGTGGATATACTGTAAAGCAGTAAAACTGTACACTTCATTTTTTCTAATATGGTTTTTGTTTTCAACTAGACTACTAGATAGCTCTCATTTAGAGAAATGATCATCTGCTCAAGATGTGTAACATTAATTAGGTTATGACCCACACCACAGCAGTTTGCATAATTTGTATTTAATCTGCCAGAAGGGGTCAATCCCTAACTTTAGACCTCTGGTGACAAACAATCCTGAAGCACCAATACCAATAAATCATTATGCCAAAGAAGTCTGAAAAACATTTGCAGTTTAAACACAAAAGGGACACCAAAATATTATACACTATTGTTGTCTGTGAAGGATTTTAAAACCTTTCTTCTGTGGTTTCTCTTTTGAAAATAAAAGCCTTTACTTTAAGCTATAGTACAACAAAACTTAGTATCACAAAAGTCAAATATGAAAAAGACTTGTGAGATTCTCTAGTTCACTCCCAGAACAAGCTCCCAGGATTTTTCACTGGTGTACATATTCATGTGTTTTGTCCACTTCAATTTCAAAGATCTCAAGTGTAAGCATTTTACAGCTTCCCTTGGAAGGTTGTTCCAGTCTCTTCAACTTCACTGCTAAAGAGATTTTCCTAGCTCTCCAGTCAAGACTCCTCAGTTTGATTAAGCTTTGCCCTTAGTTACACTTGAGTAGCCCCACTGAAGTCAACAGGGTTGCACAAGTATATTTATTTACAGAATTTAATAGAATTTAACCCTTCCAGTGAAACATCTCAAGGTAGGCAACAGAACTGGTCAAAACTTTTCTGATGGAAACCTCTGATTAAATAAAAAAGTTTGGTGGGAACATATCACTTTCATGAAAATTGTTGACAGGAAATTATTGAAATGCTTCATTTCAATAAGAGAAAAATGTGTTGTTTCAATATATTCAGAAAGTTTTGTTTTAACTTTTACGTTTTATATATATAATGAAAGTCAAAACATTTACATTATTATATGGCAAATCATAACAAAAATCAAAACAGTGAAGTGAAAAGAAAATCTGATATCAAAACAAAGTTCTATTATAAAAATTAAACATTTCAAAAGGGCATTTCACTGTTTCTGAAACAAAATATTTCAGAATTTGTGCTTAGTCATTAATTTCTAAATTGTGACTTTTTATTCTGATTCAAAATGAAAACAAATTCAAAATATCGGAATTTCCCATGGAATGGAAATTCCAAGTTTTTACTAGCTTGAGCAGGCAGCATGGGAATCTGGCTCAGAGAAGATAGCAGTTATACCAATCCATCAATCGCTCAAATCCTGAAAAGATTCATGCAATATCTTATATAAAGTTACTCACATGCTTAAGTCTTTGTAGGATTAGGTCCTAATCATGAAGGATTAGGTGGAAAATGATGGATCGAAAATCAAGGATGGTCAATCCATGGTCTGAGATACCACTAGTTGGGGCCATGTATAGCCACAAGAAGTGGGAAGGTACCATCTCAATACAAGAAACACAAAAGAAACTAGCGAGAAACTAAGGTGTTTGACAATTAATTCTTTCAGTTCCTCAAAATGTTCAGAGCCAGATCATAGGCCTTATTTCCAGATGCTATGCACTGCTCAGGCGTGTCCTAAAGGTGGAGCTGGGTATTCTGTGGGCATAGGGGAATACCCAGATAATTCAGCTGGCTCTATAGCACCTGTCCCTATGCTGGCATAATGGAAACATCATAGTAGAGTATGGGGAAGGGGAGTAGGGGAATGGGCAGAGCCAGAGTACATTTGGATCCAGCCACTCCTTGCTAGTGGAGACAGAAAGATGGCTTAGGAGTTGTCTACACTTACACACTACAACAGCACAACTGCCGTGCTGCTGCAACACCACTGTAGAGCTTCAGTGTAGACACTACCCATACCAATGGGAGGAATTCTCCCATTGGTCAAGCAATCCAGGTCCCCAAGTGGTGGTAACTAGGTTGACAGAAATATTCTTCAGTCAACTTAGCACTGTCTATACAGGAACTTAAGTCTGTTTAACCACACTGGTCAGTATTGTGGACTTTTTCACACTCCTGTGTGATGTAGTTCTAGTGTTGACCAGGCCTTCAATAAATGTAGTTGAGAACTGAGGCCATATTAAAAAAAAATAAAATCCCACTTCAAATAAATGTATTTTCCAATAATTGTATATCATTAAGGTTCAAACATTATGTACCTATGTTTAATCTCAACCCATTTTAAAGTGCATGGTACTGCTCTATATTGTTTAAAATAAACACATACTTCCTTCTCCATAAAACAGAATCAATGTCAGCAGTTCAGCATTCATGAACATCTACAGTAAAAGAGCAATGTGTGCATGCAATGGAGAGGGAGAAATATTGTCAACGACACAGATTGCAGCTGCAAGTTTCCAAAGGGCTGCTCTACAAAAACAATGAATTACAAAGGAAAAGAAGCCTTTTTGTATTATGGGGCTAAATCCTATGGTCTTTACTCAGGCAAAATGCCCATTGATTTCAAAAGGAGTTTTATGTGATGAAGGACCAAGGAAAAAACTGAGTAAAAAATGTTGGTAAATCATGTTCCTACATGAAAATATCTGCACTGGGACCAGTGATATTCTCTCAGGCCTTGTTTAGACTGGGGAAAAGGTGCTTTTTTTAGCCTAGTTACCACCTTAACTTGATTGAAAATCCCACTTGAAACCAATTTAGACATTTAGCACCATGTTAGTAGTTGGAGTTAAAACCTAGGTTTCCCTGTAGCCTTCAGCTTTACCAGTTTAGCATGTGCTAAAGTACAATTGCTTTGTTCTGAGTAGAGTTTTAGAAAGTGCTACTTAGGTCGAGTTATATAGCACAATCTAAACACAAACCTTTACACTGTGTTGACGAAGCCACAGAATTTATACTCCAGTAGGGGAAGGACTAGCCCATATGTTAAGTAGGTTTTGGGAATCCACCAGGGATCCTGGCTCATCTGCGCAGAAGCTCTGTGACTCCCCACTGGTTCTGGGCTCACCTGAGTTATTCCTCCTTCCTTGGCAACATGACTTCAATGGCCTAACGGAAAATGTAACAATAATGCCTCTTGTACACATATTAAAAAGTAACTAATAAATGTACAATGGAGAAATGAAAATATTTATCCCACCTTGCAAAATTGTCATGAAATGTTACAAGAGCAGTTACAGAACATACTGCCCTTCATAAAGATGACTGATGATAATGAAAAAACTAATGCTAATGAATACTTTACTCACCCATCAGGAAAAAAATTCCTTATCCCAAGCAAATGTGAGTAATCTTGCTAGACTATATTAGTCCCATTTGCCATAAGGCAATACATCAAGCTAACAGACTGGCTACATAATGTGTCAGTATATTAAGCTTAACACACTTTTCCAGACAGCCTAAAAAGCTGATAGTGTTTTCCTTTACTTAACAGAAAACCGTTTGAGGAAAAACTTCTTACAGGATCAGAACTCTACAGAGTAAGATGGGCACTGTTAATCTTACCACAATAATCTATAAATACGCTGTTTTGGCACTACAGCATTGTTTTAGTACAATAGAGCATCTTATCTTTTTTAAACACTGCTATAGGTTTTTATCAGACCCCTGAAACTTTTTGATATATTAACTGTACAAGGTTTGATCGAAATGTTTTTGAAAGCACTTATGCAATATATTGTGACAAAACTAAATGCTCCTTTTGTGATGGCAAGTCCCCAATGTGCTTTAGCCTGTCAGAAAAGGTCAGAAGTCTACTCCATGTGGAATGGTGTCCATTCCATTATGTTGGCTCTGGCTAATGCCATGGAATAAAAACACAAATGGATTCACTTTTCACATGAGACCAACTGCAATAAGTGTGCTTTTATTAAAGAAGGATACACAGGCTCAAATTCTGTGTTCCTTACTCACATGAAGGCCCTATTGAAGTTGATGGGACTACTCACAGAAAGCACTCTGAGTTTGGTCCCAAGTGGCATGCAACACAAAACTCTAGAGGATGTTTTGGGGAAGCCTCTGTTGAGTAATTCTCCCCATAGAGACAACTTTCCCTTCTACTCCTACTTGTAATTCCCTTCTCCATGAAACACATTGATCACCCTATGAAAGAAACACAGACATAAACACACCACCATGTAAGATATGTTCCTTCCACATGCTTTCCTGAATCTGTTAAGCACCCTGAACACCTCATGTAAAATACTCAGGCCCCCCCAACTCAGACTCAATGAGACACCTTCCCATGAATAAAGTTCCTTGGTCTTACACTCATCTTCTCATGCATGCTCCTCTCCCTGTGAATCATAAGGAAAGACCCTTTTAACCTGATCCCCCACAGAAGAAATAGAAACTGAGGAGAAACTCCCATGTCCTGACTTCCCCTTGACACTAATGAAGTGGGAGCATCTCCCAGTCTGATCAAGTTCCACCCAATCCTCATGGAAAAGTAGAAGTTATGGGGAAGTGGGGTAGAGCCTCTTCCAGTACGATTCTGCTTGTCCTCTGATAAGTAGCAACAAATCCTTTTGCACAAAACAGACATTAAAGCTACCAGCCCCACTTAGACAAGGATATTGCTAATTCTTGGGGTATTTGGTGGAGAGCTTGAACTGGATAGTGCACATCTGGATGAGATCATCCAGCTGCTGCTCAGCCACCAGAAGGTCATAGAGTTCCTTCTCCAGCACCTACACAGCTCACCAAATGTTATCCAGCCATGACTTGTTAATTGAAAAAAGGCCAGGCATCCTACCAGTGATTAAGCTGTGAATAGTAACCGCCTCATTTGCAACCAGCCATAGCTCTAATAACATAAGACATAGGCTAGGGTTGCAGTTTACCATTGCTCTTGATTAAGGGGTTAAATCCTCTTCTGAGATGAAGGAGGTAGTAGTGGTCTATCACCAAATCTGTCTGACCACTGGCATTCTTAAGTCTTGTTTTCCTATGGCAAGCATGGCATAATTTTGAGAGCTCAGATTCCCTCAAGATGGTTTATTCTTTGGACCACCACATACTGACCATCAATAATAAACTTCTTCAGCATTGCAGTGTAGCCTTCAATCAAAGCTGAAGTCCTGAGTACTTCTGAAGAAAGAGGGGCTTTGTTTGGTGGTGGGGTGTGTGCATGTATATTTATAACACAGATTCCACAGCAAAATGAGTGTTAAGAGAATCACAGAAGGAAACCAATGTTCTGATTAGGTCTTTTATTTCAATGCATTTTGGCTCCAAACATTATCCCCCTATCACTCCATCAGTATCACTATAGATTGCCACATTGCAACTATTTCCCAATGAATTTGCAGGGTATACATTTGCATCTGTTCTGAAGGTTACTTCTCTGAGAGTGTGACAGAGACCCCCTTGGGACTGTCACTTGATGTGCTGGAATTACCTCTGAACCCATTTCCCCTGGCAGCCTGGGACTCCAGAGCCCTGCCTTGTTGAGCCAGACACACTAGCCTGCTGCAGCACAGACCCAGGTCTGATCCATGCCCCCAAAGCTGCAGACTTTAACCAAAAACTGCTCAGCAAGTCGCCTATCTTTAGCACCCAGACGCCCAGTTCTCAATGGGATCCAAACAATCCATTTTACTCTGTATAAAGTTATACAGAGTAAACTCATAAATTGTCCACCCTCTATAGCACTGATAGAGAGATATGCAGAGCTGTTTGCTCCCCCAGGTATTAATCACTTACTCTGGGTTAATTAATAAACAAAAGTGATTTTATTGAGCATAAGAAGTAGGATTTAAGTAGTTCCAAGTAATAACAGACAGAACACAGTAAGTCACAAAGCAAAATAAAACACAAACATGCAAGTCTAAGCCTAATACATTAAGAGACTGATTTCAGGTAAAATCTCACCCTCAGATGTTCCAATAAGCTTCCTTCACAGACTAGACTCCTTCCTAATCTGGGCCCAATGCTTTCCCCGGTACAGTTCTTGTTAGTTCCAGCAGACACTTTAGGTGGAAACTAGGGGATTTCTCATGACCAGCAGCCCCCTTTGTTCTGTTACACCCCCTTTTATAGCTTTGGCACAAGGCGGGAATCTTTTGTCTCTCTGGGTCCCCATCCCTCCTTCTAAATGAAAAAGCACCAGCTTGAAAATGGATTCCATTATCAGGTGACATGTTCACATGGCCTGTGAGACTCCAGCCTCAATTCTTCCAGGGCTGGGCTGCATGTACACGGGAAGGTTTGCAAGTAAACAGAGCCATTTACAGGTCACTGATTCTGAAGCACCCTTAATGACTTCTACTTAATATGGTTACATTAGTAATAGAAGTTTAAATTTTATTCTCCTAACTGCAGACATAGAAAAAATACATGCAAACAAAAGGGATGAAGACACTCAGTAGACCATAAGCTTTGTAATGATACCTTACAAAAGACCTTCTGCATAAAGCATATTCCAGTTACATCATATTCACACTCACAAGCATATTTCCATAAAACATTATGGAATGTAACGTCACAGAGAGGAAGGATGATCTTTTGGTTAAAGTACAGTAATTCCTTGCTTAACGTTGTAGTTATGTTCCTGAAAAATGCTACTTCAAGTGAAACAATGTTAAACAAATCCAATTTCCCTATAAGAATTAATGTAAAGTGGTGAGGGTTAGGTTCCAGGGAAATTTTTTTCGTCAGACAAAAGACAATATATACACACACACACACAGACAGACAGACAGACATACACACAGACACACACACAGAGTATAAGTTTTAAACAACCAATTTAATACAGTACACAACAATGATGATTGTGAAGCTTGGTTGAGGTGGTGAAGTTAGAGAGTGGAAAAGGGACAGATATTTCCAAGGGGAATGCTTTACTGCTAAATGATGAACTAGCACTCGGCTGAGCCCTCAAGGGTTAACACATTGTTGTTAATGTAGCCTCACACTCTACAAGGCAGCCCGAATGGAGGGAGGGGAGACAGAGAGAGAGCAAGAGAGAGAGAAAGAGACGCGCATTGCCCCTTTAAGTACGCTGACCCCACTGCCTTTTTAAGTAGAACAGCAAGTTGAGACAGCAGCTGCTGCCAGCAAGCTCCCTCTGTCCTGAGCCCTGTTCTGTCCTCCGCACCCCCTGGAAAAGGGGTAAAGGGGTGGGAGCCAGAGCAGGGTGGGAGAGGGACACCTGACATTAGCCCTTCTTCTCCTCCCCTTGCACAATATACAAGAGCAGGGCCAGTGCAAGGAAGTTTTGCACCCTAGGCGAAGCTTCCACCTTGCGCTCCCCCCGCTCCCCAACTAACCCTGCCCACCGCCCCCCTGTGGCAGCTAACCACACCCACCTGCCCCTCCCACTCGAGGAGCCCCCACCCCATGGCAGCTAACCCTACCCACCGTGGCAACTAACCCCCGCTACCCAGGGAGCCCCCCCTCGCAGCAGTTACCCTCCCTTGAAAGACCCCCCTCCACGGCAGCTAACCCGGCCTGGGGAGCCCCTCCCAGGGAAGCTAACCCCGCACCCCTCTGCAGCAGCTAACACCACCCACCACGGCAGCTATCCCCACCCGGGGAGCCCGCCCCAGCTCTCCTCTGCTGAGCACGCCAGCGCTGCTCTAATTCTCCTCCTTTCCCAGGCTTGCGGCGCGGATTGGAGGAGACTTAGAGTGGGGGCTGTGTGCTCAGCAGAGGAGGCAGAGCGGAGGTGATCTGAGGTGGGAACCGGTTCCCCTAAGCACCCCTCGTTACTGTGGGCAGCCCTCCTCACGCCACCCCCCTGCCCCAGCTCACCTTCACTCTACCTCCTCGCCTGAGCGGGCTTTTAGGCGCCCTAGGCGGCTGCCTAGTTTGCATAAATAGCTGCACCAGCCCTATGCAAGAGGCGCCTGGGAGCAGCTCCCAAGGCAGAGGGCAGGAGCAGCACATGGCAGTTGGGGGAGAGACTGCTGAACTGCCCAGCAACTGATAGCCTGCTGGGCAGCTGCAGCACAGGGAACTTAGGGGAGCTGACAGTGGGGCTTCCAGTCCACCCTGGTTCCCAGCCCCCACCAGCTAGCTCCAATAGGCTGCTCTTTCTGCAAGCAGTGGACAAAGCAGGTGGCTGCCAAACAACATTATAAGGCAGCGTTGCACAACTTTAAATGAGCATGTTCCCTAACTGATCAGCAATGCAACAACAAAACAATGTTAACCGAGATGATGTTAAGTGAGGAGTTACTGTATTGTGCTTGGACTCAGATCCAAGGTGAACTCTTGGCTCTGCCATATTCTTCCTAGGGTGACCTAAGCAAATTATTTCATCTCTCTGGGTCAGCACCTCAGCTGGTATAAGCTGGTGTAACCCAAATGATGTCAATGGAACTATACTGAGTTACATCAGTTGAGGATTTGGCCCTCTGTGCTTCAGTTCCCCATCTGTAAAATGGGGATAATACTTCCTTTCTCCCAATTTTTGTTTGTTTGGTTTAGTTAGATAAAGTTATTCAGAGCAGGGACTTTCTCTTTTTATGTGTTTGTTCAGTGATTAGTACAATGGGGCTCCAATCTTGCGTGGGAACCTCTAGATACTACTGTAATACAAATGATAAATTATAATAATCCTTCATGTAGGTTTACTGTAAGTGAGCTCAATAAAAAAAATCATTTAACTTTTGTTAGAAAGGGGATTCACACGAAAGTGTACACAAACAGGATATTGCAATAAATCATTAAACAGAGAGGGCTGAAGGCTCGTTTTTGCATTTAGAATTCAGCATAAAACACATTACAAAAAACAACTGCTGCAAAACATGGCATAAGAGGGTTATTTCTGTTAGTTTAGTTTAGTTCTCTGAACCATATCACGTTCTAGAGTCATATATATATTATGGCAGTTGCTTATTTTGTTCACATTGCAGTTTATTAAAGGCGAATTTCCAATCCTTAACTGTAAAAAAATGTGGTTGTTACATTTTCTTTCCTGTATATCACCATCCTGTTGTCTTATCTGATCATCAGGGCGTGGTGCAGTCGACATCCTCCCAAACCACATACCTTTGGAGGACATGTGAAAATCTCTGTATGATCATGTTTGCCTGGGTTGGTGTTACAAAAAGCAGTGCCATATACTTTATTTGCCTGTGCAGAGAAAACAATGCTAATCTTAATGTGAAAAAGCCTCTGTGCTATCACCAAAGTCAGTCACTTGCTTTTAATGACTAAAGCTGCAAGGTGAACACACATACACACTTTATATAGACACACACACACACACACACACACATTATACGGGGGTGTATGTATATGGGGATGCATATCAACATCCATCCACTTTCAGGACAGAAATTGTTTAGCTTTTGGGAATGGTCAGAGTTCTTTAGGCTCTGGCAATAAAAATGTAGATATAGAATTAGAAGAGATGCGCTGTCCTCACTAACTGCATTCTGTGTTGCCAACACTACACAAAACAGCTGTAATATGTTATTCAGCTTGTTGCTGTACTTTTGAAAACTGACAGACATAGGAAGGAAAGGTGCCGGCTGTACTGATCTACGCACACAGAAATAAAAGGCAAGTTATCCAGTAAGTGTTAAAGATTTCCACCTTTAATTAGGCAAAACATTACTATTGTCTCCAAGGTTACAAAGACCCTGACCTCCACTATGGGCAGCTAGGTCTAAACAACCTCTGCTAGTCTATGTGGTTGTCTTGGAAATAAAGTATGGGGAGAAGATGAGAATTTAAAAAATAAAATTCCAGGGTCCTGCTCCTCTTTAAAAATGCACTTCTCTTTTGTTCATATTGCAGTTTATTAAAGGTTAATTTCCAATCATTGTATTAAACACACCTGTGAAGCTGAGTTTATAACCAAGGCAGTAATGGAACAGCAGCTGTCCCTCCTGCTAACACCATATTACTGAGTATTTAACAATGTCCATCTTCAAATGTTGTCCTGCTGATGCTATCAGGGACAGCCCATGCTACCAGCACTTACATGTCTGTAAACATGCACACTCAAGAAATTTTCTGGTCAATAGATGAAAGACTCTGCTCATTCTACAAAAGATACCCCCTCTCCATCTCCTCCTCACATGTGTGAGTGTGGACAATACCTTAGATGTCATTAGGGGTCAAATCCCCAATTTTATCACCTAAGTGTCACTGCAGAAACAGAAATACCCCTCCCCTCAGAAGTGTGAGTGTTGGGAAAATGTCTGTCTATCTAGGGAATTCTAATGCACTCATGGTTGTAATATCTAAGAATGAACAAACTCTTCACACTTAAAAAAAAAAACTAAATAGAAGTTACATGGTTAATAAAATGACATTGAGACTTGTGGGATCTGAACCCAGACCACAGTGCTGTCACTCTTCCCACCTCCAGTGTCTCAGCCTGGCTATGAGCCCTGTCTCTTCAGAGTATGTATAGCTGGAGAGACAAGCAATTTTGTGTGTGTGTGTGTAAGCGTTGTTAGGAACATGGGCTGGTCACAATGCCAGCAGTCAGGCTGCTCTCATAGACAACTACTGCACATGCAAAGAGTCACCGTGCTAGCAGTAGACAAGGCTTCTAACTCATTACCAGTGGGCATACACATAAGTAGGGCCTATCAAATTCACGGCCAAGAAAAATGTGTCATGGACCCTGAAATCTGGTCTCCTCGCCATAAAATTTGGTCTTTTGTGTGCTTTTACTCTATACTATACAGATTTCACAGGGGAGATCAGCGTTTCTCAAATTGGGGGTCCTGACCCAAAAGGGAGTTGCAGGGGGGTTGCAAGATATTCTTAGAGGTATTGTGGTATTGCCGCCCTTACTTCTGCGCTGCCTTCAGAGCTGAGTGGCCAGAGAGTGGCAGCCGTTGGCCCAGCTCTGAAGGCAGCTCCACTCTAGCAGCAGTGCAGAAGTAAGGGTGGCATTAACATACCATGCCACCCTTATTTCTGCACTGCTGCCTTCAGAACTGGGCAGCTGGAGAACGGCGGCTGTTGACTGAGGGCCAGCTCTGCAGGCAGCAGCATAGAAGTAAGGGTGACAATACCGCACGTGCCATCCTGACTTGTGCACTGCTGCTGCGGGTGGCTCTGGCTTCGGAACTGGGATCCCAGCCAGCAGCTGCCGCTCTCCAGCTGCCCAGCTCTGAAGGCAATGCCGTCATCAGCAGCAGAGCATAAGTTAGGGTGGCAACACCACAACTTTCCTCTACACTAACCTTGTGACCCCCTACAACTCCTTTTTGGGTTATACACCTACAATTATAACACCATGAAATTTCAGATTTCAATAGCTGAAATCATGAAATTTATTATTTTTAAAATCCTGTGCCCATGAAACTGACCAAAATGGTCCGTGGATTTGGTAGGGCCCTACTCATGAGCCATTCAAGAAGGAAGAACAGTTAGATACAACATCCCCATCTGCCACCAAAGAGATACTCCAATAGCAACTCTGCCAACACTCAAGGGAATGTTTGACTCAATAAATGTATCTCTGAGTGTGCTCTAAAGGCAGCCAAACCAGCATTCTGTTGAATCACAGAACATAATTCCACAACTCAGAATGCTCAGACACCAGCCCACAAAAATTCAAATCATATGACTGACACTAAGAGAACCCTAGCTGAAATCAGCTGGTGAAACAGGGAACTGGGAAATCTAGTCTCTCTAAACAGAGACCTTATTGTTGAATAATTACGATTTTTTTTAAAGTACTGTTCTTTTGGAATGCAGTTTCAGTGATCCCTTGAATAAGCACTGAGTCTGCATCAGACTGGGACTCAGAAGATCTGAGATCTATTCCCAACTCTTCCATGTATTTCTTATGTGACCACTGGCAAGTCACTTAATAGTTTTGTACCTCAGTTTTCCCATCTATAAAATGGGCATAATGCTACTGTCACCTCAGAATGAAAAGTGCTACATAAAATCCTAAGTATTATGATTATTATTATTTAGCTTAAAATTTTACTTCCAAGTATAAGAACATATTTTTAAATACAATACCTAAGACACCTCTCCCCAGCCCCATTTTTGTGCCTGCAGTAACTTATTACTAACAAATTATCTGATTGCACAAATTTCAGGAATTTACAGATGCAATTTAGCCATCTGCCTTTAGGACTGTGATCTCAATATAATGCTCTATTCAAATTAAGAATAGTGTATCAAAAAGTACTCTCCCTGTATCTCTGAAATAGCTGCAAACAAATTAGTACATCACAGCAGCTTAGCAAATCAGATAACAGATACACACAGCAAAAATGCTATGTTCTCAGGCAGAATACCACATAAAGAAACTACTTTTAAAAACTGTCTTGATCAGATCCTCCTTTAGTGTAAATCTGCATAGCAACATGACCTGTTGTGATGGGATGTATGAACCACTCTCTGGAACTGAAGGAGTTAAGGGACAGTTCTGGGCCCAGGAGATATTTATCTTGGGACATCCTGAGTAAGGATATAGAGTCTTGGTTGTAGGGGAAAAGATCTGCAAGCAGCAGCTACCCTAGGCCCTAGAAGAGGGACTATCTTTTTTCTAGGACTAGGTAACCTTTCACTCTAAGTTCTGGTGGATCATGAGAAGTTTTTGACTTCACCCTGGTTTGGGAAAGTAAATGGGAGGAAGTGGATGAGGGAGGCACCCCTAAACCACGCTGGGTGTTTGCTACCACTGCCTCTCATGGTGCCCTGGGTCAGAGCCTAATAGAGAGGGAAGGTTTGGGCTCTCCTACTAACCATCCTCTTATGAAGGGGGGATAAAAAGACAGTTACCTTTTCCATAACTGGTGTTCTTCAAGATGTGTTGCTCATGTCTATTCTAAAATAGGTGTGCGTGCTCGCCACATGCACCGGTGCCGGAAGTTTTTCCCCTAGCAGTACCCGTAGAGGAGAGCACCCCCCACAACCCCTGGAGTGGCGCCTGCCTGGCGCTGTATAAGGGGAGCTGCACGCTCCCCCCACTCTCAGTTCCTTCTTACCAGACAACTCCGACAGAGGGGAAGGAGGGCGGGATGTGGAATAGACATGAGCAACGCATCTCAAAGAACAGCAGTTACGGAAAAGGTAACTGTCCTTTCTTCTTCGAGTGATTGCTCATGTGTATTGCACAATAGATGATTCCAAGCTATATCTGTTGGAGGTGGGTAGGAGTTCACAAGTTCCCAGAATGGCGGACAGCCCTGCCAAACTCGGCGTCATCCCTGGTCTGGGATACGATCGCATAATGCGAGGTGAATGTGTGAACCGAAGACCATGTGGCAGCCCTATAAATGTCCTGGTTGGGGATGTGGGCCACGAAGGCAGCCAATGAGGCCTACGCCCGAGTCGAGTGTGCCATCACAATGGGCGGTGGGGGAACACCTGCCAGTTCATAACAGGAACGGATGCACGAAGTGATCCAAGTAGATAGGCTCTGAGTGGAAATCAGCTGGCCCCTTGCGCATTCAGCGGAGGTGACAAACAGTTGCGAGGACTTTCTGAATGGCTTAATCCGCTCAAGGTAGAAAGCTAGAACCCACTGCACATCGAGTGTGTGGAGACGGCGCTCCTCACTGGACACATGAGACTTGGGGCAGAGGACTGGTAGAAAAATGTTCTGACCTATGTGGTAGGCGGGGACCACCTTCAGGAGGAATATGGGGTGTGGGCGGAGTTGGACCTTGTCCTTATGAAAGACTGTGTACAGTGACTCAGAGGTCAGGGCCCTGAGCTCCGAGGCTCACCTGGCCGACATGATCGCAACCAGGAAGGCCACCTTCCATGAGAGGTGAGACCAGGAGCACATGGCCAGTGGTTCAAACAGGGGATCTGTGAGATGAGCCAACACCAGGTTTAGGTCCCACTGTGGGACTGGGGGGTCTAGAATAAGGAAAAAGACGGTCCAAACCCTTAAGGAACAGGCCAGTCATAGCATGGGAAAATACCATATGCCCTTGCACTTGCAGAGGGAAAGCCAATATGGCTGCCAGGTGCACCCTGACCAACAAGGGCGCCAGGCCCTGGGTCCTCAGGTGGAGGAGGTAATCAAGAATAAACTGGACTGGGGTGGTCACTGGGGAGACGCCCTGGTCCTCCACCCACCTAGAAAATCTGGACCACTTCGCCAAATAAGCATGGTGCGTGGAGGGTCATCTACTTTCAAGGAGGACGTGCTGAACCTGGTGTGAACACATCCATTCCTCTCCACCTAATCACTGAGCAGTCACTCCATGAGGTGAAGAGCCGCCAGGCTGGGGTTGAGGAGGCGGCCCTAGTCCTCAGAAAGCATGTCCGGGTGGAGCGGCAATGGCCACGGTGGAGCTACCTCCAGGTCTGTGAGGGTCCCATACCAATGCTGCCTAGACCATAGCGGGGCAATGAGGAGGACCCAGGCCTTGTCTAACTTTATCTTCTCCAGGACCCTGCTGATTACGGAGAACAGGGGAAAGGCATAGAGAAGCCAGCCTGACCAGGACACGAGAAAGGCATCGGAGATAGTGCCCCTCCCCAGATCTCCCCTGGAGCAGAACCAGGGGCAACACTGGTTCTGATGAGTCGTGAAGAAGTCCACCTGGGGAGTTCCCCACCTTTGGAACTGCCGGTGGGCCACTTCCGGGTGGAGGGACCACTCGTGTTGCGAGGAAAAGCCCCTGCTCAAGGGATCCGTCCTTTTGTTCTGGGCACCTGGTAGGTGGAAGGCCGTCAGGTGGATGTCATGAGCTATACATAAGTACCACAGCCTAAGGGCTTCACAGCAGAGGGCAGAGAATCGGACCCTGCCTTGCCTGTTGATATAGAACATTGAGGCTGTGTTGTCCGTGAGGACCCTGACTACTTTGCCCTCTAGGTGCGAGTGGAAGGCCATACACGTTAGCCACACCGCCCTGAGCTCCTTGATGTTTATATGTAGGGCCAGATCTTGAGCCGACCACACACCTTGGGTCTGAAAGTTCCCCACGTGGGATCCCAACCCAGGTCCAACGCATCAGACACCAGCTCCAACAATGGGGATGAATGGAACCCTTTGGAGCATGTTGTTTAGGGTGAACCACCACTATACGGAGGCCAGCACAGAGTTTGGCACAGTGAGGACCTTGTCCATCCTGTCTGTGGCCTAGGGGAACTTTGAGGCCAGCCAGAGCTGGAGGGGGCTCATTCTGAGTCTGGGGTGATGGACCATATATGTGCATGCCAACATGTGACCCAAGAATTGCAGGCAAACCCTGGCTGTTGTCGCCGGGAATCTTGTGACTGAGTCTATGAGACCTTTCAGGGTCTCGAACCTGTCTGGCGGAAGAGAGGCCCTGGCTGATTCTGCGTCCAGGAGCGCCCCGATAAATTCTATGTGTTGGACCCGGACTAATGTGGACTTGGTGTTGTTTACCAACAGGCCTAAGGTGGTGCACATGGACAGGAGGAGTACCACGTGATCCCTCACCTGTGACCGGGAGGTGCCCGTGACAAGCCAATCATCCAGATAGCGGAATATCTGGACCCCCCGCTGTCTGAGGTAGGCGCTACTATCAACATTCATTTTGTAAACACCACGGGGGCAGTGGACAGACCAAATGGAAGGACTGTGAATTGGTAATGATTCTGCCCTACCACAAAATGGAGGAAGCGTCTGTGCCCCTTGAATATGTGGATGTGGAAGTATGCGTCCTGTAGATCAAAGGCAGCGTACTAGTCCCTGGAAACCAGGGAGGGGATGATGGAGACCATGCAGAACTTGAGCTTCACTATGTACTGGTTCAGACCTTGGAGGTCCAGGATGGGACCGAGCGCCCCTTTGGACTTCGGGATGAGGAAATAACCGGAGTAATACCCCTTGCCCATGAACTCCTCGGGCATCGCCTCTATTGCTCCTAGTCCTAGGAGCTGCCCCATTTCCTGCTCAAGCAGAGCTTCGTACGAGAGGTCCCCCCAAGAAGAATGGGGGCGGAGGGTGGTTGGGTGGAGAGGAAGTAAACTGGAGGGTGTAACCACGGGAAATGGTGTTGAGACCCATTGGTCCGAGGTTAGCTGTGACCATTCTGGGGAGGAAAACACACAACTGGTTGGAGAAGGGAAGCTTTATTGGGAGTGGATCCCTGATGAGGACTGGCGGGGTGCAGCCGAGAATCCCCTCAAAAACGCCTTTTCCCGCCTGCTTGCCGTTGGAGGACGCAGGCTGGGGGGCAGCCTGAGACTGCCTCTGAGGGCTTCTCTTATAGTCCCGCTGCTTCTTATGGGAGGCCTCGTATTTCAGGAGGGCAGCCTATGCGGAAGTCTGCCGTGACTTGAATTTAGGTTTTGCCTGCCACAGTCTTGTCGATATTTGCTCCTTGAGGACTACCGGTGTCGACAGTCCTGGATGGACGGAACCCAGCCAGACAGTCTGCTCAGCGTCGAGGGTGATCCACCTGGATTCTGCCCCGAACAGTCGCTGGGCGGTCATCAGCGTTGGGAACATTCCATCAACTGAGACTGGTACCAGGCCAGAGGCAGCTGCAGGGATCCCAGCTGCGGCTTGCCTCTGGAGCACGGGGCTGACGTCAGTGGTGCTCCCCAGGCACTGGCATGAACATGATGTCCTGGGCCGCCTGGAGGGCTTGAGGCATGGAAGGCATCTGGACATCTAGAGAGACCTGTTCCGAAGGGGCTGGGCTACTCCACTCAGCTTGAGTTGGAGACCTGGGCCCCAGAGGGAATCGAGGACTGCCCAACATGGGCCTAGCCTCTGTCCCAGATTTCCCTCGATGCTGCTGCAAGAAGGGAGTCTTCTTAGCCCTCTTGGGGTTCCCTGTGGATGGGAAGTGGTGCTAACTGGTTGATGATACCAGCAGGTCACTGTGTACTGAAGCCGCGATGCTGGGTACTGGTTCAAAGTGGCATGGGGTCAGCGCTGACTCCATCAGGATGGCCCGGAGCCTAATGTCCCTTTCTCTTTTGGTCCGAGGCTTAAACGATTTGCAAAATTGCACCTTTCACTGACATGGGTTTCTCCCAAGCAGCGCAAACAGTCTGTGTGTGGATCGCTCCTTGGCATAGAATGTCTGCAAGAGCCGCACGACTTAAACCCCAGGACACGGGGCACGCCTTGGCCCACGCTTACTGACTAACTAAACAGCTAACTAACCACAGGTACTAATGTTGAAGGAACAAACAGTTCTGGGGACAAGCTACAGCAAAGCTGTAACAGAGCAGTTCTGACACACCTTCACTGGTGGCAAGAAGGAACTGAGGGTGGGGGAAGCGTGCAGCTCCCCTTATACCGTGCCAGGCAGGTGCCATTCCAAGGGTTGCAGGGGGTGCTCTCCTCTACGGATACTGCTAGGGGAAAAACTTCCGGCAACAGTGCATGTAGCAAGAATGCACACCTATTGTGGAATACACATGAGAGATCACTCAAAGAAGAACCCCTTCTTCGACCCTCCCTGGAGATAAAGGGGAGATAGAGACATTGTAAATCCTAAGGCAAGGGCATGCAATCCACAGAAACCTGGAGGTGGGCTGAAGACGCTTTATTTTGTTGGACTCTGTTACCCCGTAAGGGGACGGACTTGACTGGTGACCTGGCCAGAGGGCCGAGTTGCTACCTACCAAATGCACAGAGGAATGATTGCTGGTAGGGGACACTGAAGATGAGGGAGAGCTGGGTGCCAGTGACCTAACCATTAGGTGGCACCACTGGTAAGCCCAGACTCCTCACACCTGTTCTATTATGAATTAACTAGCAATCAGTTTAGTTCTATGGAACTAGCTTATTATCAGATACCATCTCACATTTTAAAACAGTAAAGGTAGTTATAAAGCAGGGAGGATGGGATTAGATTGGATTTATCTGATATTGTTGGAGATTTCAGATATAAGAAGCTGGGGTACAAAATCCATAAAGGAACTATAATGCGGCACTCAAGCCTCCGTGCAAGGCAGGAAGAGGTTAATCAGTTACTGAGAAACCTGGGGCAGGAGCTAGGTTTTCATAGAGAAGCAAAACAAAAGAAAGAAAGAAAAAGAAAGGACCAGCTCAGGAACAGGTTGAGAGAGAGTGTGTGTGTGCGCGTGCATGCAGATATGGGACTTTCATGATGGGAGAGAAAGCTGGCTAGGTCAGGGACTCTGGAAGACTGGTGCTTAGCAAATCTCCAGGAGGAATTGGAAGAACTGATGATATAAAGCTAGCAGGGGATCGCCAATACTTGGGAGGATAGAGATAAAATTCAGAGGGATCTTGATAAATTGGAGAACTGGGCTAAACTATTAAATGAAATTCAACAAAGACAAAAGTAAGATGCTACACTTAGGGAAGAAAAATCAAATGCACAAATACAGAATGGGGGAAAACTGGCTTAGCAGCAGTACAGCTGAGAAAGATCTGGGAGTTGTGGTGGGTCACTACCTCAACATGAGTAGGACAATGGGTAGGTTAGACTAGTTGAACCTTACGTTGACACAGAAATGTAAAATCATCAAAAGTGTCAAATATGTGATTACATCTACATTTTAAATGTAGCATATGTCTTCAGCACAAATCTGCATTCTAGCAACATTCCACCCACATGGAGTTCTTTAAGAATATGTAAGGGCTGTATTATCAACCTTTATAGGCTGGCAAAACCTTATTCACAATCTCCTTACATTTGCTATAAGAGTAAAAAGAATGTATCAATGGTAATAATGATAAGCCTGTACAATTATGTGTCTGTATTTCAAGACGTTGACAGAAAACACTTGATATTGAAGGATATGGTTGTATGAGGAATGGGTGAGCGAGAATTTCTTTGCTTTACATTGTAATGAATTTTTCAATGCTTTAAAACCCCCGATTGCCTTTCGTAGCCCGTCTGGGGATCGTGACCCATTGGTTGAGAAATGCTGGGTTAGGAGATGGATTACATGATCTTGGAGGTCTTTTTCATCCTCGTTATCCAACTTTGATACTTAGGAACTTTCCATGGAATTGTAAATGAGGTCTACAACTATTGCTTGAAAATATCATTACTGGAGAACCTCATACTAATACTGCATACATTAAGGGCAAAATCCTCCTTTTAAATTCATGACAAATCTTGATGCCAATATTCTAATCTTCCTGGATCTGGAAAAACTCCCATTAAATGTCAATGGGGAATCAGTGCATGCAGAATAATACAGTTGAGAGTCATCATAAGGATCTGAGAGAAGAATTTTTCCTTAGCTTTGCAACTCCTTCAAGCGCATGCTTTCAGGGTTAATTAACAAAAACCCCGCAGCTCAGTTTCTGTTCCTCATCTAATCAGCTTGCTTGAGTTGACCTTTTCTAAACCACAGACAACAAAGATCCACTAACTACTGCTCTATGTAAAGAAGAAATATCACATTACAATTAAAAAAAATCAAAGGGAAGTTAAATTAGATGGCATGGCTTTGAATTTATACCAACTGCAGCCCAGCACAAAATGTACTGTAATCTACAGACTACAGACAATCTAAAAAAACCATACATAACAGCATTTACTTCTTCAGGACCACAACATGGCAATATGTTATTTACAAGCAGCAGCTAACTCTTTTTGTTTAGCTTGCCACATGGATAATATTGAGTAGGGCTGGGATTTTAAAGGGGCACAAGTGAGTTGCATACCCCAGTCGCATAGAAAGACAATAGGATTTGGGCACCTAACTCTCTCAGGCTCCTTTGAAAAATCCCACCCTATTGCAATATTATTGGATTCCTGAAAGTTTAAATCAGTTACAGTCCCTCCTGCAAACAGTGATTTTTTACAGTCCTCCCACCTTTCTCATATAGGTCCTCCATGGCACTCCAGGTTTCCGCTCAGACTTCACGATTACTTTTACCAGGAACTTGTGCATCGGGCCAGTGTACCAAATAAAGATCTAAAAGGGAAACACAATCAATTTGTGTTTTTTATATATATATAAAAAAAACCCTAAAGTTATGCAGCAGAGTAGTTGAATGGTATTCTTCAACCCTTAGCAATACAAACCACTCCTAATCTATCTCTATCAAAAGTTTATGACTATTACTAAGTGATCAGTACATATACTTCCTTTCTTGATTTCATAAACAACACCCTTTACTACTTTAGGCCCCAATCCAGCAAACATTTAATAATTGATATTATTTGTATTGCAGTAGCATCTAGAAGCCCCAGTCATGGATCAAGGCTCTTACATACACATATGCATGGTGCTAAACTTTAAACATGAGTAGCCCCAATGAAATCAAAGGGCTATACTGTAATAAATATGATTTATAATAATAATGCTAAACCCACACCAACTCCAGTAGAAATTAACAAGAGGCTACAAGAGTAGGATCAGATGGTTGCCTGAATATCTCATAAGTGCTCAGCACCCTCAAGTCTGTGGAAGGTGAGGATGCTCAGCACCACTGGTGGTACATAGCACTTTCACAGAAGTGGGCCTTTGATGCCCACTGAAAGGAATACTACTGTTTATACATTTCTATGGGAAATTACAGTACAATCATTCCTTCATGCTGTTGTGTACTAGATTTGTCTGCACCAGATCGGGTACATAAAACCTATAACCCAGCCCTTTCACCAAAAAAGATACATTTCTCATATAGTTTAAAAAAAGGAATAATTTATACATACTGGCCAACATTTTCAAGCCTGGTTGCCTAAAGTCTGTTTGGTGAATCTGTATTTAAGAACCTAACTAGAAATGCCGTCAATTTCAAAGGTGATCAGACAACTCAGCTCCCTCTGAAATCAATGAGCACTTGCATCTTTAGGACTTTTGAAAATGGAATATGGAGTTGCTCAGTACCTTTGAAAATCAAGCCATTTTTATTTAGATTCTTAAATATAGATTCAGGAGCCTAATTCCAGGCACCCAAATTTGAAGATGTTGGTCACTGCCTTGTTCTTTTAGTCCAGTGATACCCAGACAGCAGTTCATGAGCTGCAAGTAGCTCATTAACGTGTCTCCTGTGGCTCTTTGCAGCACATGATATTTAAAAACTGTGTGATTTAATTACTAACCAGTCTAGATTATTAACCAGTCAGGATGCTTTTACTATGTTATCAACCAATTAAGTTATCAACTTGCATTAATTTAACTTATTTTCTGTAATAATTATATATTCCCCTATCATACTGTTTAAATATGAATAATATAGTAAATGAAAACTATGAATTCACATTACTTTGGCTCTTTTGGGTAAAGCTGATCTCTAATTTGGCTCCTGAACCACTGAGTATCACTGTTCTAGTCTAAGACACAAACAGGAAAAGGAAAGAAGTGATTGGCTGAGGTGTGCGTCATTCATAACCACAGACATTCTTATGTTTAAAATAGCTGTCTCTTGTTGCTAGTTGCTATCTAGCCTTGGTGAAGGAATGAGAAATTGTAACTTCACAGTGAAAGTATTTTTCAGAATACACCACAACAATCACTTACAATAACTGTTTGTGGAAACAGGACTCCGCTGGCCTATTTTTTTTTTAATCTCTTAAAACTTCAGCCAAAGTACTGAGGATAGATGGCACACTGAGTTGGTACATTAGTCTTTCATTTCTAGGCAAGATAACTCAAAGCTTGATTTAAGGGGACAAATAAGTTTGATGTTTTCATCCTGGTCTTCATTTATCAGGGAGTAGCCGTGTTAGTCTGTATGCACAAAAACAACAAGGAGTCCAGCGACACCTTAAAGACTAACAGGTTTATTTGGGCATAAGCTTTCGTGGGTAAAACCCACTTCTTCAGATGTGTCTTCATTTGTTAACAACCTAACAAAATTATCAAAATATGTGTCTGCTCCTGACAGGATATGACTAGAATAACATAGGGTTTTGCATATTAGGGCTAAGATGCATTGGCGGATGTATGTAGGGAAAGCCGCATACAAAACTATGAGCCAATACTTCAAATTCCTACTGAGGTGAGTAGTCCGACAGGCTTTCAAATAAGACTGTGCATATGAGTAAGGACTATATGAAAGGATTTGCAGAACTGGGATCTATCCCCCATTCAGGGATGATGCTATTAGTTCTTTGCTCTTTTTATGCATTTACTTACAAATTTAGAAAAGAAATTTAAGAACTTTAAATAAAATCTTTAATTTAAATGTACAAGACAATTGCCACAACTGAACAGGGACAAGTTATTAGTACAGTTAGGGGCTGACCTCATCTGAAAGAAGGAAATTATGCATCTCTAATTGCTATGTTCTCCAATACAGAATAATCAGGACTGCTTAGCAATGCCAAAAAAACTTATGCAGGGAAAGCTCAATATAACCACTAACTGCAACAGTATTCCTGAACAAGCCTGAATACCCAGCTATGCACCACAGTCCGTAAATGTTCGTGAAAATAGCTGCTCTGCAGATTTTCACATACAAAGATGCTTTGTATTCAGCCCGAGAAATTGCAACACCCAGAGAAGAGTGACTTTTAAAAGCTTTGAGAACTGTAAGACCTCCGGCCTTGTAGATCTCAGGAATGCAGCACATTTATCCTTCCTTGTGTTAGTGTCTCAAAGACTTCTTCTAATACAAACAGGATTAGCTGTCTTTCAGGAACCTTTTGTTTCAGAAGAGTGATGTTTCCACACCAGTGATGCCTATATCGTATCATGATTTTATTTAAGTAAAGATATTTCAGAAAGCCACAGGTGAAGTTAAAATGAGTTTAGTGTTGGCATGATAAAGCAATACTACTTGCTGATCTTCTCAGTCTGCAAATTCTTGGTGAAATCTACTTCAATTCAGAGATGAACAAGGCCATATTCATCCATTAAAACCTCAGCACTTAAGTGAATTTCAGCCTCTATGATTAAGTAACTGCAATCACAGCAAGCTTATTTTAAAAATCAAAAAATCAAAAGGTACTTAGATGTTGAGAAAAAAGTCTATAAAAGGCTGTACCATACTGCAATGTTTGAAATATACTTTAAAAGGCAGATTGTGGCTACTTACATGATGGTGCACAAAGAGTGGTGAAGCATATAAGTAGTCTTCTGCACCCTCCTTCTCTCCTTGTACAGGAACCAGCCCTTGAAGCCTTTTCTTCCCTACGGCAAAATTTATCCCAAAGCAGGGCACTCATACAAAAGCTTATGCTCTATTTAAGGGGCAATTCTGATCCTAAGGAAGTCAATGGCAAAAATCCAACTTCAACAGGGCCTAGATCTGGCCACAAGAGATTACCCTGTGCTCTGGGGTGAATATCACCACCAAGTGCAAGAACCCTTCCAGGCTTGTGCCTTTGACAAAGCTTGATATCTCAAAGGTGTATGGATTGCACTCACTATACCAGAGAACAGAACTGAGGTGGAGAGGGAGGGAAGTGCATACTGTACCCTTTCAAAAAGCGGTGGTGCTGCCACTCCAGTTTCATTTTTTAAAGTTTATTCAGTGATTATATTTCTATATTAGTCATTGAAATGGAGATCTGATTATGATTTATGGCATAATCATTGTGAATGCTGAGCATTTGAAAAGAGATCAAGTCCTGGAATTTCATTTAGACTCATAGACTCATAGACTCATAGGTCAGAAGAGACCAATATGATCATCTAGTCTGACCTCCTGCACAAGGCAGGCCACAGAACCCTACCCATCCACTTTTATAACAACCCCTAACCCATGACTGAGTTATTGAAATCCTCAAAATTGTGGTTTGAAGACCTCAAGCT
>NC_133775.1:39415454-39521561 GCF_003597395.2 Chelonoidis abingdonii | reverse complement strand
CACTATGGCACTATCATTTAGTGGAATTGATGAGCATTTGAAAGAGCTCAAGTCCTGGGAATTTCATTAGATCTCATAGATCATAGACTCATAAGGTCAAAGAGACCAATATGATCTCTAGTCTGACTTCCTGCACAAGGCAGGCCATCAGACCCTACCCATCCACTTTATAACAACCCCTAACCCCATGACTGAGTTTATTGAAATCTCAAAATTGCTGGTTTGACTCAAGCTGCACAGAATCCACCAGCAGCGACCCATGCCCCCACGCTGCAGAGGAAAGCGAAAAAACTCCAGGGCCCTGCCATTCCCGCCCTGGAGGAAAATTCCTTCCCGACCCCATATTGGCGACTCAGCTAAACCCATGAGCATGTGGGCAGACTCCCAGCCAGCACCCAGAAAATTCTCCTGCAGTTAACTCAGATCCATCCATCCAACCATCCCTCACAGACCATTCGAGCAGACTATCTGCTGATAATCAAGATCATTGCCAAATTAAACTATTCCCATCATAACATCCCCTCCAATATACTTATCAAGCTAGTCTTAAAGCCAGATAGGTCTTTTGCCCCCATTAAACTTCCCTCTGAAGGCTGTTCCAGAACTTCACTCACCCTATGGTTTAGAAACCTTCGTCTAATTTCAAGTCTAACTTCCTATATCAGTTTGTACCCATTCGTCTTGTGCCTCATTAGTTACTAAATTAAATATTCCTCTCTCTCCCTAACGTTAATCCCCCTGATAATAATTTTATATAGGCAGCATATCCCCAACCCCGCAGCCTTTCTTGGCCAGGCTAAACAAAGCCAAGCTCTTTTGAGTCTCCTTTCATAGGCAGGTTTACCTTTCTCGGATCATCCTAGTAGCCGTTCTGAACCTGTTCCACAGTTTGAATTCATCCTTCTTAAACATGGGACACCAGAACTGCACACATTCCTATTCCAGGTGGGTCCTCACCAGCGCCTTATCTAAGGTCCCTAACTCCTTATCCTTGCTTGGAAATACCTTCGCCTGATGCATCCTTTAAAACCGCATTTGCCTTTTTAACACCATATTCACTTGGCGCTCATAGTCATCCTTGCTTATCAACCAATACCCAAGGTCCTTCTCTCTCTGTCGCTGTTCCCAACTGATGCGTCCCACGTATATCTAAAATTCTATTATTTAATCCCTAAGTGCTGACTTGCACTTTCCCTATTATATATTCATCCTATTCTCCTCAGTTTACCCCGTGGTCCAGATCTCCTGAATAGTCTTTCTCCCGGTCCTTTCCTCCCGTTAGCATACCCCCCACTCGTTGTCAATCAGCAAACTTTATTAGCACATTCCCGCTCTTTGTGCCAAGGTCAGTAATAAAAAGGCTTTAAATAGATCGGTCCCAAAACCGATCCTTGAGGACTCCACTAGTAACCTCCTTCCAGCTGACAGTTCACCCCTTCAGTACGACACGCTGGAGTCTCCCCTTTAACCGTTCCTTATCCACCTTACAACTTTCATTATTCATCCCCATCTTTCCAATTTAACTAAGTTCCCCCATGCGGACCGTGTCAAACCCTACTGCAATCGGACGGTAAATTAGATCTACCGCATTTCCTTTATCTAAGTAAATCCGTCACTTCTCAAAGAAGGAATCAGGTTGGTATTGGCCCGATCTACCTTTCGTAATCCTGTTGCAATTCGTCCCAATTACATCGACCTCTTATGTCCTTAATTCTTTCTCCCTTAAAATTTTTTTCCAAGACCTCTACTTACAGACGTCACGTAACGGCCTATAATTACCCGGATCACTTTTATTTTCCCTTTCTTAAAATAGGAACTACGGTTAGCAATTCTCCAGATAGTACGGTACAACCCCCGAGTTTATCGAATTGCCTTTAAATTCTCGCTAACGGGCTCGCAAATTTCACGCTCCAGTTCCTTTAATATCCTCGGGATGGGATTGCCGGCCGTGCCGTTTTTGTTCCCATTAAGCTGTTCAAGTTTGGCCTCCTACCTCAGATGCGGGTTAATATCCCCTCCATATCCAACATTTCCCGTTTATCATCCCTCCATCATCCCTAAACTCCTCACTAGTATTATTAAAACTGAGGCAAAGTATTATTTAGATTTATCCTTACCTCCCGTTATCCATCCTCAGTTTTATATAGCGCCCCCACTTCTTCTTTCTTTGTTTTTCTTCTTATTTATGTGGCACTGTTAAACTTTTATATTGGTTTTGATCCCTTTGCGAAGGTCCAGTTCTAATTGTGGTTTTAGCCTTCCTCATTTATCCCTACATGTTCTGACCTCACTAAGGTAGCTTCCATTGCTATCCCGCCTTTCTTCCACTCTCTGTAAGCTTCTGGCTTTTTCCTAATCCCCTCTGAGTTGCTTACTCATCCAGCTTGGCCTACAACTCCTGCCCATTGGTTATTTTTCCCCTTCTTGGATGCAGGCTGTCCGACAGTTTCCGCAGCTGCGACTTTTAAGTAATTCAGGCCTCCTCCCATTTAATCAACAAGTTCCTCCATCCAATCCACTTTCTCTAAACTAATTTCCTTACTCTTTAAAATTAGGTGCCCTCGAGAATGCCGAAAACCCTATCCCAGAATCTACGTTTGTTTATCCTTCCATCTAGTTTTACTGAATAGCTCATGCATCACTCGAACCAAGTTGTATCCCCTACCACCATTCTTCTACGAGGTCATCACTGCTCACCAAAACCAAATCTAAAATGGCTATCCCCTCTCGTAGAGTACTTCACACTTGATGAAGAAATCCATCCGCTATCACATCCAGAAAAATCTGACCCCTATTATTCTTGAGCACCGGTCCTCAGATTATATCGGGAGTTGAAGTCTCCCACTAATCCACACATTTCCCCTTTGTGATTTATTCTTAAAGACATTAAAGAGGTCTCTATTCCATATCCAATTCAGATCCCGCGCGTCTGTGCACACCCCAAGCACTATCTCAGGGGGAAGCTCTAGTGCTTTTTTACCTAGTGGTTATATTTCTATATACTATTTACCGCGGCTATGGCTCTTTATCTCTAATCATTATTAGTCTTTTGTCATAGTTTCATGTTTTGTTCTTGATTCTAATTTTTTTGGTTCATTTATGCTTCCTAAGTCCTTTCTTTATTTTCTTTTGTTCTTTTCTGATACTTAATGTACGTCATTTAGTGTATGTTACTTTGTAACTTATAATTCTGCCAGACAGACTCATGTCTTATCCATTCCATCACTTCTTTTCATTACAGCTTAATCTCACTCATTGATGATACAGCTACATTCCACCACTTTGCCTTCTCCTGTTCTTTTCTAAACAGCACATACCTTCATACCTGTACTCCATCATGAGTACTATTTCCACAGGTTTCTGATCCCTATAATATCCGGTTCACTCCCTGCACCAGTAGCTCCAGTGTTCCTCCATCTTGTTACCTAGGGCTCCTCCCTTAGTGTACAGCATTTTAATTTTTGGCGTTTGGCGTCAGTGACATTCTGTTCCCCGTACGTTTGCACAGACCTAATCTCCACCAGCATCCCTTTAGTTAGTTTCACTCCACTTTTCCTCCTTTGCGGTCAATTCTTTGTTCCACAACGGTACCCCTCTCACTTGTTTACTTCCCTCTCCAGGTTAAATTCCGCGTGATGATCTCCTAACATCTCCAACCAGCTCCCCCAATTCCTAGTTTAAGAGCTTCTTAATAGGTCGGGAGCCTCCATCTAGAAGTCATTTCCTCCTTACTTAGATGAAGTCCAGTCTGAGCAAACAGCTTCTGTCCGTAACGCTTCCCATGACGATACATCCAAGCTCCTTATGCACCACTTGCCTGACCATCTGTTATCGTCGTCTTGTTTTCGTTCCTCTCTCCCTGCTTAGACCGCAGATCCACTGAAAGATCATCCTGAGCTCGATTTTCTTGAGTCGTTCTTCCCCAGTCTGGCATAGCCTCCTTGATACAGTCCAGCGAGTAATAGCCGTATATTCGTTCCACAATGTAAGGACATCCGGATTCTTCCGCAGCTCCCGGTAGATCCTTTTCAGCTACAGGTCACATCCTGTATCTTACCCCGGCAGACAGCACCACCCTTGTTTTCTCCGATCGGGTCTAGTTACAGGCCATGTCTATTCTATTCAGTAAAGGTCTCCAATCAGTTGTAGACTGCCTTTTCCTGGTCGAGCAGTGTAATTTTCCGTCTATCCCCCACACCAGCTGGGCCGCAAGTCCTCTCGATTCGTATTCCCCTTGCGAATCTCCTAGGGTCATACTTGGTGCCCCTCCATTGAGTCCTCCCCTCTTCTGCAGGTCTAGCTGTCTCGTCTCTTTTTCCTCCCCTCTCTCCTTCAGCGACACACTGCTGTGCACTCCATCTTCATTTTCCAACTCAGCAAACCTGTTCCTGAGTTCTATTTCTCCGCCTGGCTGCTGTCTATTTTCCTCCTGGTTTCCTAGTCACATGCTATCCCGTCCACTTTCCTTCACCAGCAGCCCTCCTCAGAATTCTTTGGTTCTGCTTCCATCTGCCTCATCCTGAGCTTATCCCCTGTGCCTCTATTCATGTTCTGTGTTCCATCATCTGGTCAAACCCCTTCAACTAGGCGAGTTTCACCTGCATCCCAGTCCTCTTATCTTTCTTATCCGACAGCTCTTCGGCGCACTTCAGTAGACAATAGCTCCTTTTAGGGTGCCGCCCCAGGACCTATGTACTGCTCACGTACGCGCATCCGTCATCCTCAGTATGTCTCTACCTTGCTCCTCTGGTCTCATCTGATGCCGTTCACAACTCTGTGCCTGGCAGTCAGCCTCACACCGCACCAACAGGCCCACAAGCAGCTGTGTGTCGGCTGGCAGACCCGCTGCCCTTCCTTTTCTTGGCTTCTTGGTTTCTCATGCCTTGGTCTTCCCCTGTAGATCCTCCCCCTGGAAACTTCCTCCTGTTGCATTCTGTTTCTGGTCCGATGTTGCGCTGCCAGCTGTCGTTGCCGCTGCCTGGTCTGCCTTGATATACCCCTATCAGGTAAGCCCCAGTCCTATGGTTTTAGGGCTGTTCAAGCAATTAAAAATTAATCTTAAAAATTAATCTTTGATTGAATCGTGCGTTTAAAACATTAATCTCAGGATTAAATTGTTCTGGTTACGAATACAGAATACCATATTTTTGAATATTTATGTTGGTTACGATGCTTTTAGCATATTTCAATATAATGAGATTAGGGATTCAGCGATGTAAAGGTGTGTACCGTGCTCACTTTATGTTTGTTACAGAATATATTGCACAGTAAAAACAAAAGATACAGTTATTTTTTCATTCGATGCCGTATCAAGTTACTGTGATACAGTCTTTATCAGTTAAGTTGAACTTACAAATGTAGAATTATGCTACAAATGCTAACTTGCACTCAAAAATAAACTACAATGTAAAACTTTAAAAGCCTACAAGTCCTCAGTCCTACTTCAAGCCAATTGCTGAAGACAAACAAGTATGGTTTACAATTTGCGAGAGAGGTAATGCTGCCACTTCCATTCACAGTGTCACTTGAAGGCGGAGAACAGGCATTTGCATGGCACTGTTGTATCAAGTCGTCACAAGATATTTATGTTGCCAGATGACCTAAGGTTCATATAGTCCTCATGCTTCAACCACCATCCATCGAGGAACTGCATTCAAGCTGATACATGAGTTCTGCTCGATAATATTCAAAGCAAGCGAACGGACGCACTGTTATTTTCTCATCTGGTCAAGATGCCACAGCAGAAGTTGATTTTCTTTTTGGTGGTTTTGTGTTCTTAGTTTTGCATTGGGTGTTATCCTCTTTAACTTCTGAAAGCCTGTCCACACCTTGGTCCCTCTCAGGATTTTACAAGGCACTTCAGATTCTTAAACCTTGGTGGAGGTGCTTAGCTGTCTTTGAAATTCTCACATTGGGTACCTTTCTTTGCATTCTTGCAGATATGCTGTGAACGTGTTGTAAACACAACAGGCTGCTGAGTCATCATTGAGACTGCTAAACAGGAAATTATGCAGAGATGTGGGATAAAACAGCAAAGGGAACAAGGAGTTGCACCACAAATTTAATTAAAGTGTTTTTTTTTTTACAAGCATCATCACATGAGAGCATCTGTCTCTAGGATGAGTGCAAAGCAATGAAGGGACATGGATGTTTAGCATATTCTGTGCTGTCACACGCCTTGCAAATGCCGGCTACAAGTGCCTGTTCTCACTTTCGGTTACATTGTAAATAAGACGCAGGAACATTATCTCCTGCAATGTAAACAACTTGTTTGTTCATAAGATGCTGAACAAGAAGTAGGACTGAGTAGACTTTAGGCTTCCAAGTTTTACATTTTGTTTTTGATTGCAGCTATGTTAAACAAAAAAATCTATATTTGTAAGTTACACTTTCATGATAAAGAGTTGCACGACAGTACCTGTATGAGGTAGAATTGAAAATTAACTATTTCTTTGATCATTTTTAAAGTGCAATACTTGTAATCATCAAATATTTTACAAATTGAGCACTGTACACTTTGTATTCTGTGTTGTGATAAAAATCACTACATTTGAAAATGTAGAAAAATATCCAAAAATATTTAATAAATTTCAGTAGGTATTCTATTGTTTAATAGAGCTATTAATCATGGTTAATTTTTTGAATTAATCACATGAATTAGCTGCGATTGACAGCTCTAGTATGTATATGTGTTTGCATGTGTGTATATATATGCACACTACCAAGTGTATATACACAATACACACACTTTGATTTGCCCAAATGTTCTTCTCCTTTGAGGATTACGTGAACACAAAAATTATTAATTTAACAAATTTCTGTTAGGAAATTAGTATTAAATAATACAATAAAATACCCTTGGTCCTCTAGACTGGAACGTTTTGAGAAGCACTCCCATGACCAAAACGTTTTGTAAATTGTGAGTGGCCATTTTACTAGTTAGCTGTAAATTAGGTAATAGCATAAATAGCAATGTTAAAACACAGTGTTAAAAAAGCAGGAGATAACATCATTTCTAATATTCTTGAATAAAGCAATAAGGTTGAAGACTGAATTCTGCTTCCTGGCCACTAGCGCAAATGGAATCACTAGCTAATTCATTTTCAAAAATGCTTGCTTAGAAAATCCAAATTAATGTATTAATGTATGTCACTGAAATGCAGAATTACATAATAGTTGCTATGATTCCTAGCTGTATGTAAAAGAAATAACTTTTTGCATCAAGCAAGAAATCAAAGTCATTAATAACCATTTAACTACTGTTAAACACAAGATGCTTTGGCTATGAAATTTGTTTCCAGCTCCCTTTAAAGGCAATCAGACTGGAATAATGCAGTAGTAAATACGGCCCTGAGGCTGGAATATCAAAATATGACACTGTAGGTAACCCTAATAAAAATCAGTGTATGGAGTATTTTTAGATTGTGATACTTAAGTCACTTGGTGGGTCATTATTTTCTTAGTAGTAGTCACATCCAGAGACAACAAAGTCCAGAAAAGCTCATCTTCATTCAAAATGCAAAGCTAGTTTTACACAGTTAAAAGTCAGTAGCATGCTTGTTAGGGGAACTAAAGTTCATGATTCCACTCAAATTCTCAACCTAATAAAATGCATACAGCTAACAAGAATCTGAGGTTCAACAAGGACATTAGGAAAACAAAATAGTTTATGAATTCAGTAACCCACAAAGCATACTCAACAAGAAATTATTTGGGGGGCAGTGTCCAAATCCAAAGGAATGTATTCTTGTATTGCCAAACCTAGAAGATTTGCTGCTATTCCATATCATGGATGCTAGACACTAATCTTAAATGGAAAGAGCAAAGACCACATTTAGAAAATGCAAGTAATGGAATATTTGTTTTAACCACTGCCCATAAATAATACACAACATTTCCATCTTCTCATGGATATATAATCCACTAATTAAAAAAAAAAAAGAAAAACCATGAACACGGCTCTCCTAATACCATTTGTCCAAAAGTGCTCACTGGAAAGGCTCTGTAACAAAATTCTGCTTGGAGCACTTTGTCTTAAAGCAGTGACTGGTTTATATTAGCAACATAGATGAATGAGAATTCTTTAGACTATTTCATATAACTTCTTATCAGTTACTACTATTTTAGACTGTGATCCTATAATTTGTTCTGCATGGGCAAATCCATCAGTTCTCACCAAGCCTCACTGAAGTCAATGGGGCTTTGCATGGAATCAGGGGTTCCATGTGATTAAAGTTTCTGGGGCTTTAGTGTCTTTTAAATTTTCAGTCATATTAAATAGTCAGATTTGCTCTATAATATAAAAATATAAATTGTAAAAACAAAGGCATTGTTTAAGTATCTTCCATTTTATTGCATCATCCATATATCTTTTATAGAACTATTAGAAGAAAAGAATTCTTGTTAATATAATACAATCAAGAAAATTTCATTTAGTATTTTACCCTGCTCCTTAGTCCATATACCCTTCTCTCACAGAAGAATTGCTGGTTTCAGCAATTGTATCAGAGATGCTCATAATAAAAACAATTTGCGTTCCAAATAAGCTTGGACACACATTGCCTTATCATCACCAGAACTTTTCTCATCATATATTTTCATACCCTGCCTGTTCACAAGAATGAAGAAGACTAGTCTGTGGAAGGCTGACATAAAATAAGGTGCATGCTTATGAATGAAAACAGAGCTGGTATATCTAATTTTAGGTCTACCAGCTTTTAACTGGATCCCCTTATGTAGATCTCTGCATTACGGTTACATTCATAAGATTTGTGAGAAGTTTCAAGTTCTGGGGGTGGGGATGTATTCTCAGAAGATTTCATACTTTTGCACTGTCAAAACACTTGTAATTTTATGCCAAAAGATGCCACCGACAGTATTTTTTTGCCTCAAAGTCCATCAAAGCACTCTAGAAACAGAAATAAATTGGAATAATGGGAATTCAGTCCAAATTTATTCCAGCTAATAAATGTGAAATAATCACAGATTTGCCATGACAAAAAAAACAGTTCATAAATTTAGTTGAGTCTCTCCACCCTCAAAAGTCATGTCATACATTTTGTCAATATGTAAAGTGCTTTAATTTAAAAATTTATTAAAGGTATAATAAACCACTCAAATAAGAAAAAAACCATAATACACTTAGATTATTAATACAATTCTCATAAAAAAAGTTAACAGGTCTTGTTTTCCTAAGGAGTGTTACACATTCCCACCTTACATGCTGTTACAGAATTATCGTAATTTCTAAATGCATTTTATTAAAAAAGGAACCTTCTGCAGAAGCATTATTTATTGGTAAGACGAGAGAGACTGTGCAGCATCTGTTTTTACTAAGGTAGTGTTTAAAAGGCTACCTTCACAACCATAAGGACTATAATCATATGACCTGATTTTCAACTCCTATTGACTCTAATAGCATTTGTGAATGTTCAACTTCTCTAGAAGTCAGGCCCCTTTTAAAATGAAAGTTAAAATGTCTCTGCAGGAGTAGCTATGAATTTTTACATTTAAACTGAAAAAAACTGTGGAATCTGTTAACAACCACAACAGAATGACAAATGACCAGCCTGCATTATGACTATGTAATCACAGCAAATTGAAAAGAGAGAATTTTTATCAGCTAGATCAGGGGTAGGCAACCTATGGCATGTGTGCCAAAGGCAGCAGGTGAGCTGATTTTCAGTGGCACTCACATAGGCACTCACCTGGCCACCGGTCCTGGGGGCTCTGCGTTTTAATTTAATTTTAAATGAAGCTTCTTAAACATTTTAAAAACCTTATTTACTTTACTTTACAACAATAGTTTATATATTATAGACTTATAGAAAGAGACCTTCTAAAAATGTTTAAATGTAATACTGGCACGTGAAACCTTAAATGAGAAGGAATAAATGAAGACTCGGCACACCACTTGTGAAAGGTTGCTGACCCCTGAGCTAGATTCTGTCTGGTTTTAAGGCGGGTACACAATACACTTAAGGGATGGGCCAAACTGCAGTCTCTATTCTTTCCAGTTACGCTCCTGGGGGTACACTGTACCCCAAAGTTGGCAGGAAGAGGTGGAACTGGCTGGAGCTATGGCTAGTCAGTTGTGAGCAGAGTGGATTTCACAATTAAAGGGAGTGTTGCCTTCACCCCTTAAAAAAGCAGCAGTTGTGTCCCTGTGTACAGTGGGGACTCTGGGACACGTCTCACAGGGATAATATCATTAGCTAAAAATCGTTTTATAAAACTATATTACAATAGTCGCATTCGTGCAGTCCACACTAGGCACATTAATTCGATGTGTAGGTCCATGTCAAGCTAGCGTCGATTTCTGGAGCGGATCACTGAGGTAGCCGTTCCGTAGTCTAATCTCATAGATTCCCTCAGTTCCCCCGCCCCTTGGATTCCCGGGTGAGAGCCCATGCCGATGGGGCAAAATCATTTCGCACGTGTTCGGTACAGCCTCACCCCTCCCTATTGGAAAGCACAGAAACAACCATTTCGCGCCTTTTTTTCCGTGCAGAACTGAGCAAACGCCCAGCGACAGCATTCATGACCCTGCTGAGATCAGTAACCGCTATCGTGGACGTTGTAAACACCTCGCCATTCCATGCTGGTCTAGGGACATGAATGCAAAGGCAGCAGAGAGGCAGCTACGCAGCGCGGCGAGAGAAGCGATAACGAAATGACACTGAATTCTGCCTAACCGCGGCCCTGCGTTTTTGGCACGCTGGAATGGGCAGGTTCTACCCATTGACGCTGTTTTGGGCGCAGAGAACAAGCACAGACTGTGGACTGCAGTAGTTTGCAGGTGTGGACAATTCGCAGTTGCTGCGAAACTTTCGCAGCGTAAGAGCACTTTCTTGACTTTGTGACTGCTTTCCCTCCCTGAACCCATAATACTAGATGATGAGAGCAGCCCTCACCAGTGGAGAAGCGAGTGCAATTAGCCCTCCAGAAGCTGCAACTCCAGACAGCTACCGGTCAGTCAGGGAATCAAGTTGATGGGAAAATCACGTGGGCGCTTGATCAAGTAGCCCAAAGCATCGTTACGCTGCTGCTACAAAAGGTAGCGACTCTGGAAACGCTGCAGGGCATAGTGGATGGCTTGCCTGCAAGATTCCCTAACTGTCGGGGCCATACGATGAACCCATAATCCTTATCTTGCCAGAGCACCAGGCACCCAGTACGTAAACCACAATGGTAACTTTTCAATGGTGCGCAAGCACTGGTGGACACAAGGACGCTTCACCAAGCATCCACGTGGAATGCCAGAAGGTTCATGACGCCGCGTCTTCAAAGCACTACTCTGTTAAACGGCTTGCAGCAAGAATTACTCCCAGACCAAAAAACACAAGTTGGGGACTGTTGAGGCCGTCGTTATTCCTGGGTGACCCAGCTACCCCTTGATGTATGGCCATAGAAGACCCTGGAAGTCACAGCCGCATGTTAGTCAGACTTACTTACAGCTAGCAAATGCAGAAGGTGTAGAATGTGAATTTGCCGTTAAAAGGGCGCTGTGCGACTATTACTTCCGCTCAGACCTCACCCAAACCAATGTCCCATTTGTCATTGCGCTTGCTGTGTCTCCACAATCTCTGTGAAGAAGGGGAGACCTTTATGCGGCGTGGGAGGCTGAGGAAATCACCTGGCCGCTGAATTATGCGCAAACCAGACATCCAGGTGAATTGAATGAGCATATCAGGAGCGGTGGATACAAGAGAAGCCTTGAAACCAGTTCACATGGCCAGGTACGGTGTGCACTGCTTGTTTTGTTTCTCCCCTTATGAAACCCTCCCCTTGATTGACTCATTCCCGTTAAGCAACCCACCCTTCCCATTGATTACAGCTTGGATAGGAAATAAAGTCATATCGTTTAAAATCATGTATTCTTTATTAAAAGTCATTCCCTGTAAGCAACCCACCCCCACTTTGATTATTCTTTATAAAAAAGTAATTATAAAAAGAGGCAGAGAATTATCAAGGTATCCCAGCCGCGTGGTGTTGGGAGAGGATTAGAGGGAAAAGCCATTAAGCACACTTCAACGTAATGACAGCTTTTTGCTTGGATGTCCAGGGGCTGGAAGTGGTGGTGCAGAACCTTCCCCCACGCGTCTACACGTCTGGTGAGAGATATGAACATGGGGGAGTCTAGGGTGCGTTATCCGGGGCGATCAGCGGCATCTGTAACCCCGCTGCTCTTCCTGAAGATCCACTATGCGTCTGAGGATATCATTTGATCACACAGCAGCCCCTGTGTGCATCACGCCACCGCGATCATCCACCTACACCTTGATCTTCCTGCGCCACCTCTCATCTCGAGCGCTCCTCCTCCCGTCAACTGGGACTTTCCGTACGGTGCTAGCAGTCCTTCCATCATTCTGATGAGCTTCTGTTCATTGCGAGTTACTTCCTGATTTCAGAGACATTTTCCAATCTCGTGTTCTTTCCTCTCCGCCTTATTGAGCTAGCCTTCGGGATGAAGTAGGGGCTGCGACAACAGATTGCAGCTTCATTGGGAGGGAAAATAGAAGAGAGAAGTATGTGAAAAGATACATTTTACAGCACAATTGCTTGTACTCTATTTCACAGTGAATACACTATCCACCTCTCATAGCACAATGTGAATTTCACTACAAGGTCCATTTTGCAATCGTTGTTAATATTGAGTGCTGTGGCTCTGGTTGTTGCAGACCTCAAGACGCAGGTAGGAACCATCACAATTCAGCTTTGCATGCGCCATGGCTAAGCCACTATCTTTCAGCTTCTGCTTCTTTCCTGATTTACAGTCAGCAGCAGATGCCAACGCCCCCCTCTTCCCTAAGGGATTGCTTCACTCCTCCCCCACCGCATGGCTGCTTCATGGAAGATCAGTGCTATTCACCCCCCCCCCCCCATTGTGTGGGCTGGTGTGGGAAGATTCCTGCTCGCCAACGCAGAAAAGGCTCAGTGCTATCCTTCTCCATCCCCCGCTTTGCTACACGCAAGGAAGGATTTGATTTTAAGCGGCAGCCCAGTTAGGAAATGGCCATGTTGCCCCCTTAATTAAATTCCTGAATTTTCAACCAGGTTACATGAATGCTTAAGTCTCCTGAGAATAACAGCGCAAGATGGAACAATGAATTTTCTTAGTGGTTCAGCCACGAGCATACGCAGGGAGTCGCTTCTGCGAGCTGAATGCTTGATCATTTACAAGCCCCTATTAGATTATTACTTGACTCATGCACTGCGCTGATGGAAAAGAGATGTCCGTACAATGGGACCCAATAAGGCTGCGCCCTAGATAAGCCTATGCTTTCTCAAAGAGCTTCTATTGAAGTATCTGTGCCAAGACGATTTGATGGAGATTCTTTGGAGGATTTCGGCTACTCCTGTCCCCAGACATTGTTAACAAGACTCTTTCCTGATAACTGCTTGATCTGGCTTAGCGAATTGTCCTCTCAAGGCCACTTGATGGCAAATCAATCATTAAAAAACGCTTGTTTTTAAACATGTTTGATATTTACAAAGGTACACTCACAGAGGTCGCTTCCATGTCTTCACTGTCTGGCTCAGTGGCTGGAGGGTAATTCGTCTTGTCGTATCATCAGATAAAGTCCTGGCTGGACTTAGTGGAGTGCGCTAACAGATGCTGGTGATGGGCTCCTCTCAGCAGCTCTTCACTCTCATTTGATAATCTACCCATGCCGGCAGATCGCTCTTGAGGCCGATAGCGTTGTATGATTACCCACTCCACATCACTCTGAGAGTGCCGACCTGACGGCAGGCTGGGTACCCGGTTGCGCAGCGCCCTATTGGTTCAATTTGCAGATGCAGCTCAGCGTAACGGCAAGAGCCGCACAAATGTGAGTCAGCCCATAGTATCCTGACTCTCTATGCCGATTAGTCGCTCCTTGTTTTCTGGTAGCCTGTCTGAGCTCCTAACTTCCTCTGCACTGCCACTGAGTCCCTGCTGTGTCCTTTCCCATCATAGTTCCTGGAAATTTTTCGAATATTTTTTCATTTCGTTCTTTTGAACACAGTTCTGTTAGCACTGAATCTCCCCAGTTTTAAGTAGCGGATAAGAATCCTGCATCGAGCGATCCTGTGTGGTCCAGGCTGGTAGCCTCTTTTTCGATCTCAGAGAGCTTCATCGGCTACCTGTGGGGCATGGACATTCTTGCGTGGTCACCTGTGTCTTGCTTGAAGCTTACCGCGCCGTCTGGTCTACAGGCGCTGCCAAGATGGGGCACAACTTCAATTCTGGAAAGTTAACTATTGTCGAGCTTTTGCAAGTTCTTCTGGTTGTACCCTGGACAGTTTGCTCTGAGTTCTGATTCGCTCTCCCTGATGTTTACGCAGGAGAGTATGGTCAATTCCACACCTGTGGCGAACAGGTTCAGAGACGGTGCATGTGGCTAACTGAGTATGATCCGACGGACGAAGGAACTGCTTATGAAGCCGGAGTCCTCGCAATACGAGCGCTATGTTCTTCTAGCTCCACACTCTGGACACCATAGATATCGCGCTGCGGGGGCGGGAATTATTAGTAATATCGATATTAAGCGTTACTCCTCCTCGTGGTGTTCATATGATGACGCTAACAGATATTGCGTACTTTAAAGAGCCTTTAATCGATTTAAAGAGCTATGTACTGTGATAAACGGGTCATGCAATCAGGAGACGTTGTGTGAGGAATCGATTTACACATGTTAAAATCATTACTTTTACACGGGTCTAGGCGTATAAGGATGGGGTGACCATAGTCTTCATAGCGTTTGCGACAGTGCATGATGTCAGTGCCTCTGAGTTCTGATTGCTGTCCAGAGTGGTCACACTGGTGCACTGTGGGATACCTCCCGGAGGCCAATAACGTCGAATTCCATCCACACTAACACTATTCCGAATTAGTAATATCGATATTAGGGTTACTCCTCTCGTTTTCTAGGAGTACAGAAATCGATTTAAAGAGCCCTTTAAATCGATTTAAAGAGCAGTGTACTGTGGACGGGTGCAGTGTTAAATCGATTTAACACTGTTAAAATCGATTTAACGGCGTAGTGTAGACCAGGCCTGGGAGACAGTTGCATGTGCAGCACAAGGGAGGTGTGGCTTTCTCCTGCCCTCAAAGGAAGGCTGTAGCTAAATGTCACAATCTTAAAAATAAAAGACCTGATCTTTACCTCATTTACACAAGTGCAAATTAATATCTCACGAGATGTCAATGAAATTACACTAGTATAAATGTGATGTTAACAAGAGGAGACTCAGCCATGAGGTTCCTAAATCAGAAGATTTGAACATACCTAACAAACACAAGCTATCTCACTCATTCTCTTTCTTTCATGCCATTCCAGAGGCTAGATGGTAACAGCAACTAAAATACTTCTGCCACCTGAAAATAAGTTTTTTAATGCAACTATTTCTGGAAAAAAAATAATGTATCAGCTGATTATTTATATGAGTTCTCAGTCTTATCAATTTAGTACCCAAAAAGGATACAAAAGTTTGCAGTATTGAAATAAATTATTCAAAAATGATTTTCTGGAGTTGGATCAAGTTTTCTCTCATCAGCATTCAGCACCAGTGCCACAGCAAGCAGATTAACAAGAGAGGAAATACAAAACATGAGGAGCAGATGAACTAAAGGGAGAGCAGTGATGGAGAAAATATGTTCCTTCTTAATTTAGATAGAAAGGACAAAGTCATGGACTGCAGTTCCTTATTTATGAGAACATCCTTTCAGTGATCAGTATCTGTACTGCATCGAAGTATGGAAGTCACTTTACAACATTTCACATTAGTCTGTAGGAAACCACTAATAGATTTATTTGTACAATTAACAGAACTAGAACCCACCATGTGTGCATAGACATATGTTACAATCTTTTATTGCATACACTATTGTAAATTGATAAAATTGAAAATATGATAAATTATTTGGATTCTCGTTTTGTTCACCTTACAATACACTCAGGGGCAAAACCCTAAGCCCCACACTTGGTAAGATATTCCACAAAACCTTTGTGTGTATTTTTTTTTTTTTTTACAAAAGCTGGTTTTTTCTGCTTTACACTTTATTTATTGGTAATGGTGGTGGTGCAGGAAGCGGAAGAGTAGCAAAGGGAAGGTTTTCAGTGCCTCCACTGATAAGTTTGACCGTTACATTTATTTTCCTTGGCAGTCAACACTGACATTTTGGTCTAAGCTTCTACAATAAGATAATCTTAGATTGTTATTTTTCATTTCCTCTCCCCTTTCAGCTAGGAAAGAGAAAGTGCCCCCCACTCCCCCAAAAAACTTTTAAAATACTCTCCATTTTTATTTCTATGGCATCCCCCATTGCTGTCAAAAGATAATGGGCAACCAACTAGTGTCATCACTACAGCTTCTTCTTGCCTAAGATGATATTCTATGTTCTATGACATGAGCTCCGGTGGCAGCCATGTCAGTTTCCTTGATTATGATATACTATACTGTAGGTACATCACTAGGATAGAATTTTCAAAAGTGCCTAAATCTCATTGATTTTCAATGGGACTTAGATGTCTACATCACTTGAGCTCTTTTGAAAATTGTACCCAAAGTCTATGGCATCAGATAGCAAGCTAGCTAGTGAAAACTTGTAAAACATATTCATAATTTTAGAGAAAGTTTAAAGGGTGACATTTTCAAAGGTGACCCCATAGTTTCAGATTGGACATTTCAGAAATTATAATAAACCATGCAAGCAACCAGGACTTTAAAAGTGAACTTATTTTAAAGTTTATACAGCAATCTTTGTTTCCTTAACCAACACATCTGAACTGTTGTATAGATGATCCCCAGGGGTGGCTCCAGGCTCCAGCGCGCTTGGGGCTGCATGCCGCAGGGGTCGCTCTACCGGTTGCCAGGAGGGCGGCAGGCAGCTCCGGTGGACCTCCCGCAGGCATGCCTGCAGAGGGTCTGTGGGACCAGCGGACCCTCCGCAGGGACGCCTGCGGGAGGTGCACTGGAGCCGTGGGACCGGCAAGCGGCAGAGCGTCCCCCGTGGCGTGACGCCGTGCTTGGGGCGGCAAAATGGCTAGAGCCGGCCCTGATGATCCCCAACTCAATTTAATGATTAAATGCAATTTTACAAAATTCATTCTAGTTGATTAAAAAAAGATCTTGCAACAGCTACAATTCTAGGGCCATATTCTGTGCCCTCAGTTACATACATGCAACCCTCATGAAGATCAGTTGGGACAAGAGGTTTGCAGACATATAACTAAGGGAAGAATTTGGCACCCGTGGTCTATTTCTGTTATGAAGTCCATCCTAGAATTTATTTATCTTCCCCAAGACTCACACGTGAGGCACAGTATATTAACAACATAAAAATGTTTCATCCTGAGGTACTGAACACCAAGTCTTTTGCATGAATCCAGGCAGGCTTGTTTTGTGCTTTCATAGCCATAGTCACTATGCCAGAGTTTGGTAGTTATCTAGAGGTCCTCTCACTTCACATCACTTTCTTTGATAGCTTTCTGAAGAAGTAATTCACGGCCGTATCTTTTTGCTGTATCAATATGACGAATGCCACATTTTTGTAGTGCATATACCACAGCATCATGGGACTATTCACCTTGATGGGATGTACCTAAGCAAAAGTTAATAGGCGTGAATTGTTATTACTTAATGATAAACAGAATTTTGCCAGATTTATCACCTTGCAATTTTTGCTATTGTGACAATTAACATATTGAGTCCTCAAAAAATTATACAAAAGAAATGGGAATTGAACAAGAGCATATACTAAAAAAATACAGATCCTAGGAGAACACAGGGTCTAATTCTGATCTCATCTACATTGGTGTAAATCAGGAGCAACTACACTGAAATCACTGACATTTCAGCAGTATACAATTGTAAAAAAGTGAGATCAGAATTGATCCTATAGGATTTCATGACCTATGAGCATACACTACTATAATTAGTTACTTCTGAAACCAGTATCCTTAGAGGACAGAGAAAAGTAATATACAGTATGGCAAATAAATATAAACCACATTCATTCTCCATGTTGGGTGTAATATACATATTTATATAGTGGAAATATTAATTAAATATTAAAGTAAAAAATAAAAGTATCAGTATGTCACTTCTTAAAAAGAATGAGTTAGATTCAGCAATTTGCTGTGTAAGAGACAAATCCTGAGGTCTTTACTCCATGAAATTCCACGGAGCCCCAGCTCAATATTACACTACAATACTGCATAAAGGGCCATATTAATCTCCAGTGTAAACAGTGTAATTCCCATATAAATGTCCCAAATTCATTGAACCGAAACAGTAGTGTAAGTTACAGATGGGATAGCACCGCAGTTCTCAACTGGTAGTCTGTGGCCCCCTGGGGATCCACAAGGCCTTTTAGGGGGGCCATGGAGCTCCACGGCTGAAGCCTGGTGCTCTGAGCCCCAGTGCTGAAGCCAGGAGCAGCACAGGGCTGAAGCTGGCGCCCCCCCCCACCCCGCCCCAGCCAGGAGCGGCATGGGGCTGAAGCCAGGGCCTCTCACCCACAGCCCCTAAAGCCGGGAGCGACATGGGGCTGAAATCGGTAAACCTCCCCCCCGCCCAAGCCAGGAGCTTGGGGTCTGAAGCTGGGAGCCCCAGCGCCATGCCACCCGCCAACCCCACTGAAGCTGGGAGCTGCACTAGGAGCACCCCCACACCCATACAGAGCCCTAGCTACCCCCTGCCTGCACACTGCATTACTCCTGTGCCAGCACACACCCCTACCTACCCCCTGCCTGCACCCTGAGCTACCTCCCTGCCTGCACACAGCCCCTAGCTAACTCCTCCCTGCACCCTGAGCAGTTTTCAATTTTTTTGAACTGAGCTCCCTTGGAGTTATATATTTTGGTTGCATTCCCCCACAGTCCAGACAAGCTGTGTGGCCTCTTGAGGAAGTCAGGGTGTGGAGGTGTTGCTTCCTTCCTGGGCTGTGCAGCTGTGGAGCTGGCTCAAGTCCTGCCAGCCTTTGCCCCTGCCCCCATTAGAAGTAAAACTATTCCTATGCCCAAGGGTCCCCCCGTGGCCTGTTCCTCGCACTCCCCACCCCTCCATTCCCCTGCCAGGCCCCGGTGTTTTAACAGCATGTTGAGTAGGGCCTCAGCAACAAAAAGGTTGAGAACCCCTGGGATAGAAAATGGACATAAATTGGGTTTAAATGATAAAACAGTGTAATTTGCACTGCCTAGGCATTCATTGGATGTACTAAATAAATGTATTTTAATTTCAAGGGGATGGAAGGATGAGAATACTTAGCAGGAAAAGCCATTAGCAGAAGGTCTATTAGATAAAGAGTGTTTGTGAGTGTGAAGAGGGGACTGTTTTATCTTCTATCTTTCTATTAGTTGTTTTTCCTGCTAAGAGCCACCCGCCCCTTCACGGTCTCTTCCCAACAGCAATATTTTCCACAATCTCTGTTTGGGGACATGCTCAGTCAACTCATAAAAGTGAGTTTCTAAGACTATGACTGCTATCAAAGGCCCTAGTCCTGTAACTGACAGTGGGCAGACAGACTGCTGCATCTGCATTAAGGCTTTTCATTGTGGCTCTCTATGGGCACAGCAGTCTGCCTGCACAATACAAAATGCAGTATCAGGCCCTACATGATAACCAAGGCTGCCCAGAGGATTCAGGGGGCCTGGGGCAGGGCCAAGTCTTCGGCAGCAATTCAGCGGCAGGTCCCTCTTGGAGGGAAGGACCTGCCATCGAATGCAGCCAGAAAATGAAGCAGTGGCGGTAGAGCAGCCTAAGTGCCACCGATCACAGCATTTTTTTTTCCGCCACTTGCAGCGCTTGTACTCAATGAGCGGCACTCCGAGGCTTCAGCAGCACTTCAGCGGCGGGGCCTTCACTTGCTCCGAGTCTCCTGCTGCACTGAGGGACCTGCTGCCAAAGACCCGGAGTGAGTGAAGGGCCCACCATTGAAGTGCCGCTGAAAACCCAGAGCAGCTCACGGGGGCCCCTGCGGGGCCTGGGGCAAACTACCCCACTTGCCCCCTGCTCCCTCGGCAGCCCTGTGATAACTGAGTCATTGTGGAACCTAAAAGGGACAAAGGACTCCAGGATACAGAAGAATATTATTCAAGTGACGTATCCCCTGCTGGTTTTCTCCACCCTCCAAACCTGATAAGTATACTGTATATATCAGGGGTGGGCAAACTATGGCCTGCCAGCCGTTTTACGCCAGCCCTTGAGTTTCTGCTGGGGAGCAGTCTGCGGCTTGCCCCGCTTCCGTGCTCCAGCCTGGGAGCAGGGTCGGGGGCCACTCCATGCAGCTCCTGGAAGCAGCAGCATGGCCCCTCTCCAGTGCTCCAGTGGGAGCTGCAGGGGCAGTGCCTGCAGATGGGGCAGCGTGTAAAGCTGCCTGGCTGCACTTCCATGTAGGAGCTGGAGAGGGGACAGGCCACTGCTTTCGGGGGCTGCTCGAGGTAAGCGCTGCCTGGAGCCTGAACCCCTAAGCCTCTCCCCTTCCCCAGCCCTGATCCCCCTCCTGCCCTACGACTCCCTCGATCCCAGTCTGGAGCACCCTCCTGCACCCCAAACTCCTTGTCCCTAGCCCCACCCCAGAGCCCATACCCCCAGCCAGAGCCCTCATACCCCCCTGCACTCCACCCCTCCTGCACCAAGCCCCTTCCCACATCCTGAACTCATTTTTGGCCCCACCTCCAACCAAAGCCCTCACCTCCTCCTGCATCCCAACCCCAATTTTCTGAGTATTCATGGCCCGCCATACAATTTCCATAGCCAAATGTGGCTCTCAGGCCAAAAAGTTTGCCCTCCTCTGTTGTATAGCCACTAGGGTTATCACAAGGGAGAATTAAGGGAAATATATAAAATAGTAGTGTTTTTCCTACCCTCACCTTAGTATCCACTATTCCTGGATAGGGGGAAAAGTGGGAGTCACTGCCCACCCTGGTCCATGGGACTCTGCCTCTTGGAACTTTCTAAACCCCAGTGGTTGTCAATCCATGGCCCATGGGATGCTTGCAGCTCAATCAGCACACAGATGTGGCCCATGCAACATCCTCAGGGTCATACAGGTAGTATATATATTGCGTGGATGTGGCCCACATAACACATAGAGAACAGCATATGCGGCCCACAATAGTAAATACATTGGGAATCACTGTTTTAAATAATCAGTGTTGGAATGAGGAGAGTTTAGGGAATTCCTTTGTTGCATGAATAAAGCAAGCTAGATTCTCCTAAAATTCTTGTAACAGTATGTCCAATCAGTATCTCAGAATGAAGGTCATGATACTGTTGCTGCCTAATCTTTCCCATTACGCCATGCCAATTTTAAACAAAACAGCTTTAACCTGATAGGTGTACTAACTCTAAGTTGATTAAATACCACTGACTTCAGTGGAGGGACTCCTGATTTTAACCAGTGCAAGTAAAATCAGAATCAGGCCTAATGAATGGATAATACTGTACTATTGCACAGCAAATCTTTTATTTCTTCAAATATGAAATAAAGATTAATATTTTAAAAGTGAAAAAAACATGGGGGGGGTTAAACACTGGCAGTAAATATGAATAATATGAGAGATGGTTCACAGAAGATCCAGAAATGAGTATGGATGTATTTGTTTCACATTAAAATTCACAAAGCTAAAACAAATTATGTTCATATACTAGATGTTGCAAAAACTTCATATTAACTGTTTAGAAATTTAAAATGATATCCATTACCACACTTTAACAATTTAAAAAGAATATCCTTATATAATTACACCATGAGATGTTAAAGGAATGTAAAATTATATAACTACCACAGAAAAGTTACTTCATTTTACATAATGATCTTTTCACTTTTAATAAGCTACTCTTGACATCAAAACAATTAGGTTGTAACTATTATGTCCGTTTGTGGTTGAATAGACATTTCCAAGTACGGAATGAATGAAGTTAATTCAGAGGTCTTGACATGGGCTCAGACCCTTTCATGCATAATGCATTTGAGTAAGACTATTTAGGACACACAAACTTTTACTTTTTTAACCCTTTTATGATGGAGAATTGTGGAGATTTCAGTTTGTTATTGTTTCTCTTCTAATGATTGAGTAATATATTCAGAGGAAATTAACAGACAACGGAGAGGAATTCTCTGAATATCTGTAAATTAAAATTAACCATATCATATAGCTACAGAAAATGTAAAAAGTCCCTATTTATGAACAACTGAAATCATGAAAACCAGGAATTAAAGAACTAATAATGCTACTCAGACTAGTTGCAGGCTTCTCACATTGCTCATACTGTTGCAGTACCACGTGGTGTAATTCAGCAGGGCACAATGATGAGTTAAGGACAGAGGTATAACCTTAACTCTGAACTTATTTATTTTTTCTTTATTTTTGGTTAGTTGGGTTTTTTTTAAATGTTTATTGTTAAGCTAGACTTTTACCATTATTTGAATGTACTATCCGGGTCTGGTGTTGTTTAACATCTTTATTTACTACTTGGATGTAGGAATAGAGAGCATACTGATCAAGTTTGCAGATGACACAAAGCTAGCGGGGCGGTTATCAATACTTTGGAGGATAGAGCTAAAATTCAGAAGGATCTTGATAAATTTGAGAACTGAGCTAAACAATTAAATAAAAGTCAAAGGTAAGATACTACACTTAGGGAAGAAAAAACAAATGCACAAATATAGAGTGGGGGGAAAGTGGCTTGGCAGCTGAGAAGGATCTTGGAGTTGTGGTAGATCACAACCTCAACATGAGCCAGCAATGCAACGCTGTTGCAAAAAATGCAAATACAATTTAGGTTGCATTAGCAGAGGCATAGCATGCAAGTCACAGGAGGTGAAAGTACCGCTCTACTCAGCGCTGGTTAGGCCCAGCGGTGGTTCTATGTTTTTTGCCCCCCAAGCATAGCAGTCAGGCAGCCTTTGGTGGCACGCAGTCACGCAGATTTGGCGGCAGTTCAGTGGGTGATCTGCTGGTACCGCTCTTTCAGCATACCCACCACCAAATTACCGCCGAAACCGCGGGACCGGCGGACCTCCTGCAGAAACGCCACCAAAGGCTGCCTGACTGACGCCCTTATGGCGACTGGCATGCCATCCCCTGTGGTTTGCTGCCACAGACACGCTCTTGCTGCACTGTTGCCTGGAGCCACCCCCGGTTAGGCCTCAGTTGGAGTACCGTGTCCAGTTTTGGTCACCAATGTATAGAAAGGATGTGGAGAAACTGGAAAGTAGCTAGAAGCAAGTGACAAAGATAATCAAAGGGATGGAATGCAGGCCATATGAGCAAAGGCTGAAGGAACTGAGTATGCTTTAGTTTGGAAAATAGGAGATTAAGGGGGGGATATGATACCAGTCTTCAGATACTTGAAAGGCTGCTATAAAAAAGATGGAGGAAAGTTGTTCTCTCTTGCCACAGAGGGCAGGACAAGAGGCAATGGGTTCAAACTACAGCACAGCAGCTTTATATTAAATCTCAGGAAAAACTTCCAAACTGTAAAAACAGTAGGACAATGGAACAGAAGCCTCAGGAGGTTGTGGAAGCTTCTTCGCTGGAGGTTTTCAAAAGGAGGCTGGATGGTTTAGACACAACAAATCCTGCATCTTGGCAAGGGATTAGACTAGATGAACTTTGGGTCCCTTCTAACCCTACAGTTCTATGATTCTTTAAAGTAATTTCTTTTTGGAGCATTTGGAACTAACTTTTGTTTCAGATATATAACTAATTCAGATATACAACTAATGGAGTTGCATGTATGTATTTCAAGAAAAAATGTGGCCCTTTGTTTTTCAGAAGAAAATTAATTGATGCAAAACAATTTTAAAATAATAATCTGCAAGACTAGACAATCATTCTACCTCTTCTTCACCCAAAAAGCTCTTTGCTGTCAATGCATTTTTTCTTTAGAGTCCCCTGATCAACCCAATATATGAATTAATTACATTTGATTAAGAGACAACACCAGACAAGTTTGCCTCAATTAAAGAAACCACATGCATGGGTTTTCATGCAATTTGTTATTAGCAATTCAACCATTAAAGTCTGTTCAGTTGAGCCCTTGCTCTGGCACTCCAGGAACAGTGCCACACAAGAATCCAACTACACCAAAGTTCAGTGGCCAGAGGAACTGTTTTTATAATGTAGCTGGTAAAGTCTGAAGAGCAATTACGAGAGGGATAACATGCTAAAGAGCAAAAAAATAAGTAACCCCCCACCCCACAGAGTTTGCTGTCCAAATCTCAGCAGGTCTACCAAGCAGCTCCTTTACCCTTCTCTCTCCTCCTTCACTGGAAGTTGTAGATATTTTACTAGAGATGTTTTGGGTCAATAGTAATGTAAAGGAGTACCAGGCACTACTTTTTTTCCTTGGAAAACTAGATCCTAAAGCTGTGTGTGCTAGTATGAAAAATGATCCTGTTTCATATTAATTTATAACCTTGTAATATCCAAAATAATAGGGTCTGATTCTCCACTCTTGTTTTACTCGTTTTACTATTTCTAACTTTATGTACTTGAAGTCAATGGGTCTACGTACATGTGTAAGTCTTTACATGACTCTGTCCATGTAAAAGAAAAGCATATGTAGAGTCCATGAGCACGCTAATTTATCTGAAGTTATCTGATCTGGTATCTGATTAATTACTCAACCAGAGCATTCCTATTACATCAAACTGCATTAAAATTAAACAGTGATATGTCTGTTTTTGCATTACTTTTAACATGGTGTAAAAAAGTTTAAAAAGTGTAACTAAATATGCTGTCACAGAGCCAGACAGCCTCATGTTAACTTTCTACACCTACTGCAGTACAAACCACAAACACTCTTATTGCTATATGATGGTTTATGTTTCAATAACAGGGTCACTTACTATGAAAGCTGTATTTAGCATCCCATCATAAGTAACTCATTGTGTCTTATCTGCTTTGGAACAGCACAGAGATTTCATATGTACCAGTTGGACTCAAAGTTTCATTTTGTTATGAAATTGTCACTCTATATAATTTTCACACAATATTTTTATATTAATCTCATTTTAGGGCTCAATATATGTTCCAAATAAATCTAGATTTTGCTCAAGTGAGGAATACATTGACAACTTGCCAGAAATCCAAGAGCAGCAGGTAACATACAGACAATGGAGAACTGCAGCTCCTCTCATCTTTAATACAGAAGTGGAACCCAGGGAAATGATAGGACTGTAGTAGAACTAGCAGGGAAATTTCAACAACAAAAATGGAAACAAATTTTTGATCGTTTTCATGTATCCCTCCCCAATTTCCAAACCAGCTTAAGTGTACAGTCTCTATATGCCACAAACTATGCATTATAAATGAGGGAAGACACAGGATTGTGTTATATGGACAATGCTTTGGCCAACTCTCAGAAGTAAATCAGTTAAAAGAAAAAAAGTGCACAGCCCACACAGATGTTAAGATATCAGAGGCATACTCAGGCACTGCAGAACTAGTCTTTTTTTTTTCCCCTTGAGCAGAGAGTTCCCTTTTGTGAGGACAGAGCACTAAGATACCAATGCATTGTTCAACCTGCAATAAAAGCGATGATATGTTCTCATTGCCAAACCCAATTAATGCAGGTTGCCTCCCTCCCTCTTTCCTCTCAGGCCTGGTCTACACTACGCGTTTAAATCAATTTAAAGAGTGTTAAATCGATTTAACGCTGTACCCGTCCACACTACAACGCCCTTTATATCGATATAAAGGGCTCTTTAAATCAATGGGCTGCTTTAAATCGATTCTGTACTTCTCACCCTGTACTGACAGATGGAGTAGCGCTAATAATCGATTATTAACATATCAGATTACAGGTTAGTGTGGACAGGAAATCGATCGTTATTGGCCTCCGGGCGGTATCCCACAGTGCACCACTGACGCGCTCTGGATCAGCAATGCTGAACTCGGATGGCAGCAGGCAGGTAAACAGGAAAAAGCTCCCGCGAACTTTTGAATTCATTTTCCTGTTTGCCCAGCGGGACTCTGATTCAGCACAGGGTGGCGATGCAGTCCCAAATCCAAAAAGAGCTGCCCCCAACAGCATGGACGTACGGAGATACTGGATCTGATCGCTGTATGGGGAGACAAATCTGTTCTATCAAGCTCCGTTACAGAAGACGAAATGCCAAAGCCGGTTTGAAAAAATCTCCTAGGCTATGCACAGTGCTGCAGTGCTGACAAAGCGTAACTGGGAAGCCCAGAGACTCAAAATGGACGCTCATGGAGGGAGGGAGGGGGTACTGAGGACTCCAGCTATCCACAGTCCACAGCAGCTCTCCGAAAGTGCATTTTGCATTCTTGGCTGAGCTCCCAATGTCTGTAGGGTCAAACACAGTGTCCTGGCGTGGTTCAGGGAATAGCTCCTCAGTTTCTCCCCCCCCTCAACACCACGTGAAAGAAAAGGGAAAAAATCATTTCTTGACTTCTTTCAATGTCACCCTATGTGTAACTGAATGCTGCTGTAGACAGCTGCGATGCTGCAGCAGTGAAGAGCAGTATCCGCTCCTCCCCCTCCCGGTGGTAGATGGTGGCAATAGGACTGGTAAACCGTCCCTCATGAGTGAACTCCCATGCCTGAATGAGGCCTGCTCTAATCTCATGTGGTAAATGAGGAATGATTCCCTGGTCACTACCAGTAGATAGGAAAAAGGACAAGAACGGCTAATAAGCATCTCATTCATAGCAACTGGGGCTTCAGCGCCCTCCCTTTTCCGGTGTAAAGAAAAGAATTTGTACTTGCTGGATTATCATAGCAGCAGCAATGCTGGGTCCTCTCTCCCTCTCCGCACCAGCTTTCCTTGTCCTGCCTGGACTGTCATATTCCCGGGAGGCTGCCTCCCTCATTTTATTCACTAACAGCAGTCTCTGTTTCTTATTCCTGCATTCTTTATGAACTTCATGACACAAAGGGGGGGGGGGGGACACTGCCACGGTAGCCCAGGAAGGTTGGGGGGAGGAGGGAAGCAACAGGGTGGGGTTGTTGCAGGGCACCCCTGTCATGAATACTGCGGTCTGACACGGAGCAAGTTGTGTATCTCTGATACACTGGTCCTCTATACACTTGCCCCATATTCTACGGCAGGACTGACTCTATTTTTAGAAGCCGATTAAAGGAGGGAATTGACTCAGGGAGTCAATCCCACGTTTTTGCTTTGCGTTGCGCCCCCAGCCGATTCTCAGCCAGTGGGCACTCATGACAGCAGCAAGACAGTACAAGAGGGGAGAGGATAACCGTCATCTCATTGCCCAGAGAGATAACCGTCATCTCATTGCCAGTTTTCTCCGGCAGTAGACGGTACAGAACGACTGGTAACCATCTCTGCTATCATGCAAAAGCAAGTGAATGCTGCTGTGTAGCGCTGGAGTATCACCTCTCTCTCCGCGGCATCCAGTACACATACGGTGCCGGAAAAAAACAAAGCTGAACGGGCTCCATGGTTGCCGTGCTATGGTGTCTGCCAGGGCAATCCAGGGAAAAACAGCATGAAAGGATTGTCAGCTGTTGTTTTCCCGAAGGAATGACTGACGACATTTACCCAGAACCACCCGCGACAATAATGATTCAACCCAGAATTCCAAGGGGCAGAGGAGACTGTGGGAACTATGGGATAGCTACGGAAGAGCTACCCACAATGCAATGCTTCGGAAATCGATGCTAGCCTCGGACCATGGACACACAATGCCGAATTACTGCGCCTAGTGTGGCCGCGTGAAATCGAATTTATAATATCTGTTTTATAAAACCGATTTTAGCTAATTCGATATTATCCCGTAGTGTAGACGTGGCCTCAGTGTGACTAGTGGAGGTAAAAGGTAGTAAAGGAATAAGGAGAGGAAAGCCAAGGGTTACAACAATAAGATCTTGAAGTTACTTTAAGTTAGGCCTGGACATGTCTCAAATGGCCAATTATATATTTTTTTATTGTAATTACTATTATTGCTTACTCACTTGTTGTGGCCATTGTGAAAGATATTAATCTTAAGGAGGGTTCTGAATGAAGAGAATGCAGTGGCTTGGTGGAACCCAGTTGGTAGGGTATTCCATGTGTAGAGAGCTGTGTGGATAAAGTCACATGGTGACTTGTGGGAGAAATGGACAATCAGGGTATCTATGGCTGGTGTCATTAACAGCTTGGAAGAGGCAGTGCAGAACGGAAGAACGGAAGAGTAGGCAAACAGGAAAGAAAATGGCAGAAAGTAAAAAGGAGAGGTGCCGCAAACAGTAGATTTTATCCATAGAGACAACAGGCATTGTTTCATCTATACCTGATCCACGCATTTAAGCAAACAACATGGAAAATCTACATTGTTCCATTTAAGATAAAGATAAAATCCACTGGGGAGAGGATTTTTGGCATTGAGACTGCATTTTTTTCAAGAATATTTCAGGGAAGGTCAGCTAGAGCTCCCCCACATGCTTTTTCTTCTCAGAAAATTCACCTGTTTTTCCTTCTCTTCCCATACACACATTTAATTTGAAAATCAGCACAGTATCAATGTTTATGTGCAACTCCTCAAGTGGACTTTGTTCTACACTTTATTACGGGGTGAGAACCTGCCAAACTCCTGCTGTACTCTTGTTTAAAATAAATATTATTTTCTGTTGGTGGGCATAGATATTCCAAACTTCCCAACATAAAAATCTGCCATTACACCCTGGCTGCTGTTTAAGGTCTTGTCTACACTAGGGGTGAAATCCTGCCCTACTGAAAACAGTGTGGGATTTCACCCAAGGACACCAAGCCTTTGCTCACAATGGTTTTCAGCAATGATTCCCCCTGAAGTGGTAATGATGATTTAATAAAAATGGTTTTCAATACCATTTGCAAGGATAGTTGTAGTCTTGTTGGAAGCCAACCTTTTTTTAATCTAAAATTCTTAAGAGTTTTAAAGAATAAAGAATACTCTTTATTTCTTAAGAGAAATAAAAATATCTCTCTTAAGGAACAATGAAGAAATATGCAAAATGTAACTAGAGAAACCACCATGAACTTTCTTTCACCTTGGGACAACTTAAGGTAGATAAATTTTACATATCTATATTTTTTTCAGCTCTGTTTGCAGGATTTCATTTACTGTTGCATGCATAGATGTATTCTAGAATGTTGTCCTCCTCTGGAGCCCAAGTTAAAATAAACTGGTAGACTTGCATATGAGGTGGAATAAAAAGAAGCAACAGAGCTTCTCTACAACTCCACTCAGCCACTGAAAGGCAAAAAAAAAAAAAAAAGGCAATTCTAGCAGAAAGAAGGACCCTTTTCCCACTTTTTGTGTATCAAAGCTGGGGGAAGCCAGAATGCTGCTGTTTATACTTCCTGAGAGCAATGGGGCAAACGGATGGATGGAGAGGGGGCGGAGCTATTGTTGACAGAGCCACTCCAGACCCCAAGGCGTGGCTGGGCAGGGTAGGGATAAGGACTCTGAGGGCTGGTCTACACTACCACTTAAGATGCAACTTATGTCACTCGGGGATGTGAAAAAGACATTCACCTGAGCAACTCAAGTTACATCAACTTAAGCACTGTCCCGACTGGCACTATGTCGGCGGGAGATGGTCTCCCGCCAACATAGTTTCTGCCTCTTGTGGAGGTGGAGTAATTATGCTGGAATATCCTGTTGGAATAGTGCATCTTCACCAGATGTGCTATAATGGCACAGCTGCATCGGTGCAGCTGCGCTAACGTAGCGCTGTAGTGTGGATTTGCCCTCAGATGTTCTTCTACAAGATTCAGCCCTTGCTCTGCATATAAGCTAGCATTTCTCTAATCAGGACTTTTGAAAAGGACATATAAAAGCCACTTCTGAGAGTACTCCCCATAGCAACCATAGAGGCCCTGCACGTCTTAGCATTCTTCAGAAAGAATGCCTCCACTCACTGTCACTGGATGCTACTCAGCAACCACCAACCCACTAATGCAGTTCTGTTTTTAAAAGTTGCACTGTGACCCAGAGCAAGCAAAGACCTTTGCTGCAGAGTGACATGGGCTCTGATATGCTATTTGAAGTACCCAGCTTTCATATACAAATGTTTCTTCCTACTGCTCATAACCTCTTTGTAGAGTTTATCTTTACAGAAGAACAGGTCTGAAATTGGACCTGGAAGGCTATGAATGTGTAATCCATGTAGAAATTTCATAAGATGAACTGCCGCACACATTTATTTAAATGTCTTTATGGACAGACTGCCAAATCTTGCAGCCTTTTCTTTCACTCAACACTTTCCCACCATCATGAGAACTATTTCTCATTAACAACCAAATTGTTTTCAGATGCTCTGCTATAAGATGTTTCCTTAGAAACCATTTGGTAAAAGACTGTGGCTTTCTTCCATAGAAATCTCAAGCAGTGAAAAGGCAGATTTTCTGGCATAAATCAAATCCAATTTCTAGGGTTCACTAAACCTTTTCTTCTTGAAATAATGTTTTGTGACTAGATCTTAGTAGTTAATAGTGCACAAAGAATTGCTGGTGTGAGCCAGTTTTAAATTATTTTCATTTTATTCCTTTTGTTAACTCAATTGAAATTACTTCCAGTGCTTATTGTACCTTGATGGAACTTTAACTTCATAACTGATAAGGATGATATGTGCAGTACGCTGGCAAAAAGTAGAAATTAACAGTAAGTAAACTGAACACAAATAACAATGTTCTTTTTTTTCCTCTGATACCTTATTTTAGGCTTTTAATAAATCAATCTGTATTACTCTGATGAAGATCTTGTAATGCACTTATATAAGTTTTTCCCAAGTAAATTAAAAAAGATTAACTGTTGAGCAACAATATTAGATTTTGGAATCCTTCTCCTAGTAAATGAGGCTTGTGGCTTTTTTTTTTTTTTTTTTTTTGAGTTTCACATAAAGGTATGAGACAAATGTGATCTATCAAAAGGAGATGATTACCTTTGAGGATAAATGTTCCCAGCAGAAATAAACTTTGTTTGAGACTAACCATTTTACAGTATAAGCTATGGACTTAATATTTGCATAAATGTTCAATGTATCATTTATAGTTATGCAGCTACGGGAAAGAAGGCAATATTTTTAAGAATATTAAATAGGAACAGGAAAAAGAGTTAATTTACTATGAGGTCAATTACAAAACTAACATTTAAAATACCTTCATACAAAGAGAGTTAAAATCTACAATGCTAATATATCTAGATACCTTAGGAGTTGAAAACATAGCTACAATAATGACAAAGAGTCCTGTGGCACTTTACAGACTAACGGAAGTATTGGAGCATGAGCTTTCATGGGTGAATACCCACTTAGTCACATGCATGCTTTTTACAGACCCAGACTAATACGGCTACTCCTCTACTGCTTGACACCATGCATAGCTACAATAATGATCATATAGTATACTTGAGAGCTATTGCTGGCGTAGACCCCAGTTCAGCAAGGTACTAAAGCTTGTGCCTAACTTTAACCACAACAGTAGTGCCCCTGAAGCTAATGAGACTACTCGTATTTAAAGTTAGGATGTGCTTAAATACTTTGCTGAAATAAGGCAGAGACCCCAATCCTGCAAACTGATGCAGTGATGCAGGCTCTTAGACTCACACAGAATCCTGCTGAGGTCCACTGGAGTTAGTGTGTTTGGGGCAAAGGTCAGCATTAGCACATCTGTTTGCAGCACTGGGGCTTAAAACTGAGCATTAAAGTTTGACAATAAGTTACCCTCTGATTAAATGTGTTTTGTTTTTAGTTTCAAATAGGAAAATGAAAAGATACATTCTCAATGTCTTCAAGACAAACTACATTTTTCATACTTCCTATTACATACAGCCTTAGAATATAATTATGTACTAGAATGCAAAGGACTTCCTTTCATGCACTGAGTACAGGGAACTGAGCATACTGTATATGAAATGTAAATGTGAACAGCAAAAAAAAAAAGTTTCTTTATAACGTATAAAGACTATCTTAAAGATGATTTGCAAATAACCCTTTTATCCTGTTGTTTTGCCTCTTGCTTGTGTTCTGCATAATCAGGTCTTCATATCACTCTCTTTGCTGGAGGTCCTTGGCAAGAATACTAGAGGACCTAAAGGAAGTCTATGAATCAGCACCCCTTCTATCTCAGTTGTGGGGATGGGGGACTGCTGCAGCTTAGGTTACACCTCATGTGACATCACTATTCACCTCTTCCAAAGAACTTGCCAAGGACCTCTGGCAAAGAAGGAAGTCGGGCTTTATGCTTCAAACATGATATTCAAAAGGTGAAAAAAGGGGGTGGAGCAGTGTGACATTCTGTACTTCAGTGGAATACGCTGCACCCCCATGTTCATCCTTTTATGATTGCGTGGTATCCAATGCAAAGTTTGTCACGTTGGGTGTCTTTGGAAGGCTCATGATGCATTGATCATTGTTGTTATAGTAATGTTATAGGTTGTAATTTCCTGTATATAATTATGAGGTTGAAAATGTGTCCTCATGGCTTAAAAAAATGCCCAGGCAAAACTCTCCAGGAACAGAGCGGCAGTTCACACCTCATCAGGACATGTATGGGACAAACCCAGCCCAGCCTCACAGGAACAAAGGACACTGGCCTAGGCAGCAACAAAGGATCTGCTGGACTCTCAAGTGAGTCACCCCTCCTTCCCTTGGTCAGTTTGGGACTACGATGAAGTAATGCTCACCTTACCCTAAAGGGAGGGGGCAAAGTCAAGAGGGAAGAAAGAACATGATAAAAGGGAGAGACGTTTGCCATGCTGGCTCTCTCTTCCACCTCCATCTACAGACACCACCACCAAGCGACTGAACCGCTCATCAAAGGACAGAGCCTGGCTGAAGGGCAACCAGCCAGCCTGTGGTGAGAAGCATCTAAGTTTGTAAGGGCACTGAAAGTGTTAAGATTAGCTTAGAATGCATTTTGCTTTTATTTCATTTGACCAAATCCAACTTGTTGTGCTTTGACTTATAATCACTTAAAAGCTATCTTTTGTAGTTAATAAATTTGTTTGTTTATTCTGCCTGAAGCAGTGCGTTTGGTTTGAAGCATGTCAGAGACTCCCCTTGGGATAACAAGTCTGATACATATCAATTTCTTTGTTAAATTGATGAACTCATATAAGTTTGCAGGGTCCAGCGGGCATAACTGGAGATTGCAAGATGCAAGTTCCTAGGGTTGTGTCTGGGATCGGAGATATTGGCTAGCGTCCTTCAGTTGCATAATCCAAGCAGTGGCTGGCCAAAAACGCTTACTCATATAACTAGGAGCAGCTTACATGCTAGAGGCTGTGCATGAACTGTCCCGGAGTGGGGGTTCTCACAGCAGAGCAGGGTAAGGCTGACTCCCAGAGTTGAGGATTGGAGTAACCTAGCAAATCACTGGTCCAGATAACACCAGGGGTAGCTCACAGGCAGAAAAACACTTTTTTAAACAAAAAGTTTTAAAACATCTTTGTACATCATAAAAGCACAGTGAACAACTAAAATTAAATACAAACTTGGTTTGCTTACCATTCATTTCAAAGTTATTATATTTAACTCTTACCACTCCATTGCCCATCTGGAGATTGCTTTATATTATTTCTTTTATGTAATAAAGTTGTCAAACAAAGAAAATACAAACTGGATTTTTATATTATACAAAACCACTTTCAGTTAAAATTAACACTATTAGGTTAAAAATCACATATCATATTTAAAATGTCTTCATCTATATTAATAACATTTTTGAATATTAAAAGTGATTGTTTTAAAAATTGAATTTACTTTTCATTATTAATGTTAACTGTTTACTTTTTGGACTTAACTAATCTTGGGCAATGGAAACTGACTATTTACTGGTACTATGTTTCATTCAAGTGAGAATCACTTGCCCACTGGATGAGGGTGCAGAATTCTTACTGTCCTCTTACTGTATGGACGAGTACCAGTGACACAATTTGTGTCCGTGTCACATGAACAAGAAGTGCCAGAGAACCCAGCATGAGAGTAAACTGGTTAACTTTCTGCTGTTAAACTTACAGATAATTTGTGGACCCGATCATGAATTTGGACAAATGGAGAGACTGCTCTTGTAGCTAGGAAACCATCCATGTGAGCCAGTTTTTGTAAAACAAACAATGTCATGTGGGAATAGCACAAGAGGAATCTGTGCTGAAAGGAAGTAGATTTTTATAGGGTTTTCCCAGCCCAAAAATGAGAGCAGTATTTTTATACCAGGGGAAGGCAACCTGCGGCACGTGAGCTGGTTTTTAGTGGCACTCACACTGCCCAGGTCCTGCCCACCGGCCCGGGGGGGCTCTGGATTTTCATTTAATTTTAAATGAAACTTCTTAAACAATTTAAAAACATTATTTACTTTACATACAATAATAGTTTAGTTATATATTATAGACTTATAGAAAAAGACCTTCTAAAAACATTACAATGTATTACTGGCACACGAAACCTTAAATTAGAGTGAATAAATGAAGACTCGGCACACCACTTCTGAAAGGTTGCCGACCCCTGTTTTATCCTATTTCCCTTTCCTCTTACTCCCCACTAGGTGGCAGCACTCACACCACATACTCTAATACAAATGGCAATGCAATTGAGGGTTGAATTTGGCTTTTGAGAGTTCCAGGAGGGCCTCATGGGTTTTTCATAAACCTCTTTCTTCAGAACATGGGTATGGGAATATGGTTGCAATCAATCAAGAGTCTTTAGAATTCATCTGGGGAGAGGGTCACACTTGCACAGAAATTCTTGGCATTAGAATGAACTTGGTACAAATATTTAGGCCTCCATTTCATATGTACTGTAAATTCCCCCAACTTCTCCCCCAAAATACAAGACCCTTCAGGCCTGTTTTATACATAAATGGTAGCAAAAAAGGTGCACATTTTTTCCCATTTGCAAGTACTCTTTAAAATGAGTTAGATTGGTGTTTAGCAAGTTTTTAAAGTAAAGTAAATAAGCACCAAGTTGGAACTGGGTGAAATCAGGGGGAAGTAATGGAGGGACCAGGCCAACAGTTTAGTCAGGATATAATAGCATGCTCATTCTGTTGCCTGAGTGCAAATATACTGCTGCCCGGAGAGTGGCCATGTTTTGAATGTATGTAGCAAGTGAAGTATCTGGAGGGCCTCAAAGATCAATTACAGCTTCTCTAGGTCAGAGCTACTGAACTGATGGATGAATGAGAGAGAGAGAGAGAGAGAGAGAGGGTGATTTGTAGACATGGCATTTAGTTCATCACAAGAGGCTATTAAGGAAACATGGTAACCAAGAGTGAGAAGTAAAATTCTGTCAAGATTACAACAAAAAACTAGTTGAGATAGAAAACAAAGAGAAGGAACAAACAGCCGATTCTCAGTATGGAATAAGATTAACAGTGACGCATGCCATACAGCTTGGTACCAGGACCAATGTTCCATAAATTTCTTGATCTGAAAGAGGTGCAAAAAGCAACATGGCAAAATTGTGGATGACACAAAATTAGAACCCAATCCTCCTGCCACTTCCATTGATTTCAGTGGGAGCAGGAGGAGGACCTTTCTTATGTTGGTCAGATCAGAAATGACTGAGCACCTCTAAAAGTAACCTAACAAAACAAGAAAAATGGGTAACAAAACTGCAGGACATAGTGTGGACACATGCAAGATAATGCACATTGGAAGGTATAATTTAAAATATTTGTATGCACCAACAGGTTCTGAATTATCTGTCTTGTTCGCGAGAGGTTACAGATGTTATATTGAAAAAGCAGTGATTGCTCCAGAAATATTAAGCATTTTAATAAAGGGAACAGAGAATAGTACAGGAAATATTATATTGCCATAATCAAATTGCCATAATGCAAATTGATAGGACTGAATGTCCTAACCTTGAATGCTGACATCAGTGCAAGTTAATAAAAAACATTTATTTTTTATTATCCAAGTCAGTGGATAAGACTAAATCAATTACAGGGATCACCTCTGTAGAATAAGGTGCTGGTTTTTTATAGTCACTTGCCTGGTTATGGCTACAATTTAAGTTGCCAATTTAAATACTGAAGTCAGGACATAAACAAGTAAAGATTTTCAGAGCTGCTCACCTTGCAGTCAGTATATAATAAGATTCACAGGCATTTTAAAATGTCCAGTCACCCCATGCCCTGTGGCCTCCTGACCAAGAGCAGTTTTGGTAAAAGAAAGCATAGCAGCAGAAAGGCAATGATCAGTTGCAGAAAGTGATCTCTCAACCCCTGTTCTGTCTCTCTATTTGTTTTCTCTCTCCTACTCCAGAAACACCATTAGACCTTGACAAATTTACCAGGTTCCTAACTAGGTAGCGGCAAACACACAAAAACGACATGGAGTGGAAACAAACAAACTCCACGAACAGTGTGATAAAAAAACATAGCTTTTCTGCCACTTCTAGTTGCTGTGAATGGGAAAGGTACTGGATTTCTGCCAGAACGGTGTTCTTAGGCCCGCTTATGGGCTCTGTCTTTTATGTCAGCCTCTGGCTAAAAAGTGTCTTAAAAAATGTGAAGCTCCATCCCTCAGCTGCTCTTCTATCCCTCCAGTCTTCTGGTTATTGTGAATTGTGAAGTATTGGTCTTTGATACCCAAAGTCCTTCCCACGTTCCAGTTTTGGGGTCCTTCTCCCTCTTGAATAACTCAAGTGCCTGTCTGTCCCGCTTACCAATCAAAATGATCTTGGAGAGTTACACATTTACCCATTGGCTATGTTCATTTCCCCATGCAGTTTAGGAAAGCTTAAGCAGAAGCATTGGAGCTGTCTGTTCTCAGACTTATGAAGACAGCACTGTACTGGTTAAAATTCAATTCCACATGGGTTAGAGTTTATTTGTAATGAAATCTTAAATTCTGCAGAAATTGGCTTATCCACCCCTCCCCCACCAACTCACCAGGGAAAGGTCCCCTCTCTTTACTACTAAGTCGATTATTCAAGCTCTGAGCACCAGCACAGTTAAGGTGGAACCAACAACCCTTTACTATTATAGTACTATTATTATTATTTAATTATTTGTGTTGTGGCAGCATTTAGAGGCCCCTGGCATGCACTACAATGCTAGCCATTGTATTTTCAAGAAATAACAGCTTGACCACAAATATAAACATAACATATGCTTTTTTGCTTGAAGTGTTTTGAGGCGTACTTAAGCACTTTTTAATATTGCCTTATTGTTTCTATATATTATAGGGTCCTCAGAATAGCTGGCGAGGTTATAAGCCATTTTCTATACAGTGCTCTATCTAGGTAGCAACAGAAAAGAAGAGGTCAGAGACACAAATTCTGTTGTCAGTTATAACGTTGAGACACAAGCTGGGTGAGGTAATATCTTTTATTGGACCAGCTTCTGTTGGTGAGAGAGACAAACTTTTAAGCTAATGCTTGTCTCTCTCACCAACAAAAGTTGGTCCAATAAAAGATATTACCCCTCCCACCTTGTCTTTCTAATAATCGTTGGACCAACACAGGTACAACAACAGTTATAAGACTGTAAATCAAGAATCACCCCTTTGAAGTCATATCTGACAGAAGTTATTGACCCATAGTGTTTCAAATTTAACTGAATTTTCTTGCTTCTCTGTTTTGTTAGTTCCTGTCTTGTGTTTTCACTTAGAAAGCTCTATAAACAATTGTTTAGTTCTTACTGAATGACTAAAGCAGCCAAACTATTTTGAAAAGAATACAAGGGAGTATTAGAGATAGATAGATTCTTCCCCCAAGCATCAGCAATTCCAAATACAGTGATAAGAAATTTGTAGTTTTACAATCTCCAGTGGGGGCTGGTGGGTGGAGGAAATAATTTCTGAGGCAGTTAGAAATCTACATATTCTAATTACACTGGAGTGATTGACAGCAAAAGAGAACTATCTGAATTAGTGCATTGTCAATGTAATCTCTAACTCAGTAATTAGGAACTTATTCTTCAATTCAACTTTCACAGATCAAAGGCAATGCTATGAATTAAAATAAAAAAAACCTAAATCATAGGGAATAAAACGAGCCATTTGAATTACATAGGTTACTTCATACACTCTCTGTGCCAAGAAAGACAGCTGCTTCAAGCCCTTATTAAACTAAGGTTAAACAATAATAAAACAAAGTGATTTTAATAAGCAAAATACTTCAAAAAGATTGAAATACATATTTCAATGCTACTGAGTGGCTACAATTTTATAGCTGTGTCAAAATGTTTTTTGGCACTGTGTAGTAAATACCAAAAGTTTAAAAGAAAGATTCTGAGTGAAATCCTGACCCCATTAAAGTTAATGGCAAAACTCCCCTCGACTTCATTGGCGCCAGGATTTCACACGCTGTCTCTGATAGCTCGCTTCTGAAGCCATTGGGCCTGATTCTGCCCTCATTTATATTGGTGTAAACCTAGGATAACTTCACTGAAGTCAGAAGTGTGTAAAACCAATGTAAAACTGGTGAAGATGAATCAGCCTCACAGACTTGAAAAGAAACTGTGCTGGAATATTAATATCTTCTATTCTATATTAGAGAAGTGGAAAGTCCTTTTATTTTACAGCTTAATTACTTGATGGTTTCTGTTTGGCTTGATTCCAGTGCCCCAGACAAAGAACACAAGTGCTTTTAGTTTTGTGGGTTTTTTTTAAATCACAGAGAAGCTGTAATATTTAACTAAAGTAGAATAAATAATGCTTCATGTGGAATGATTTGGAAAAGGTACTTGAGTTTTACAACATGCTGTCAAACGAAAGAGGCTTTTGGAAAGGTCACAAAAGAAAAGAGGAAAAAAAGAAAAGCTCTTCAAATGATGTATGAAAGAGTATCTGACCTTAATCAGATGGTCAAATTAACTAGTTTGCTTTACAACATACAAGAGCTCAGATTTAATTTGCCATAAAATGAGCACAAAAAAATAATAGTCATGAACAAAAATATTTGAAAAATCAGGTCTGAGATTCCAGGCCTCCATGCTGAGGGGAGGAGAGAGAAATCCTTCTGACCGAAGGGTAGCAGCAGAGCCACTAGACAGCATTTACTATAGCTTCAGGGCTGTAGTAACCCTCTGGCTGGTTTGCTCTCCCTTTGTGGGATCTATTGGCCATGCCTCGGTCCCAGGCCATCCTTGCCCCATACTCCCATCTGGGAAAATTCATTCTTTGTGTATGTCAGGAAGACTGAAGTCCTTTATTTATCAACTTAACATGTACAGCATGGGCAGCTGCAGCACAGGATTACTCACGCTCTCCTACCTACATGCTGCTACCCTGACTTAATAGAGGGACAATCTTTATGAATAAAAGGGTAGTTCAGGCTGCATATCAGTTTAATGCTTGGATTCTGCAGAACCATCAGCCAAGGTGCAAATTCTGATGACTGTGAGGGGGAGATATATAATTGGGGCAGTGGAGGTGCCAAAAAGAATGTTCAAATCCAAGAGAAACTTATTTTTTCAAGATGTGTCAACTGCGGTTCAATGAACAAGAAAATCCTTTTCTCTAATTCTCAAAGAACAGAGGGAAGGAATATCTGCTTTGCTCTGCTTCACTGATAAGAAAGAGGGAAATCCTTTCTTTCAAACTTTATGGAAACTCTGATGCCTGAACTGGCATAGCAGGGATATATTCCGGTTAGTTTATAGTCTCAGCTATGCTGATTTTTATGAAGCAGTTTCTCTGACCCATTGCTAGCTTTGATAAAAACAGCTATTGTGTGGTGTCCACATAGGTTTCTACCCTTTTACATCTTTAAGTAAACAAAGCTCCCTTGAGTGGTTTATTAACTCTAGTGTCAGATTGTTTGCTATGCTATCAATATTTTAGATTTTAATTTTGTTATTGACAAAAATATGTTTTCATTATCATTCTCCTATTTTCAGGCTCAGAATGTGATTTTTTAAGAAACACATTTTCATTAATTACAATTATTATAAAAAAACCAAATTTACTCACTTATCATAATATGACTATTAATAAACTATGAGTATTTGCCCCACTGGGTGAATGTACAGTGCAGTCTCAATCCTGCAAAGTATAATATGTAAATCCAAAAGTCTCAGAATAAGGCATTAACTTATGACAGCACAAAGACGAGTTTGATAGAGTAAAAAGCAAGGCTGTAAATATAGCAAATGACATCTAGTAGCCTTCAATAAAAATATCTGTACAGAGAGTCTAATCCAAAAATACCACTGACTTTAGTGTGAGTTTTGCCTGTGACCAGAATTTTGCATATGGATCCCCATGCATGAACCCTCATGCCTGGCAGCAGTATCTGTGTTAGGACAGTAGTATCAGGCCAAGAACTCCCTTTGTAATGACTGGTTGCACTGTTGCCTTCTATTGGGATTTTCTGTGCTCTTCTTAAAGCCTTAGCTCCTGGAGTTATTTGATTACATGAGAATCTCAGCTTTCAAAAATTTCTAGCCCTCATGGTTGTAGAGAAAAGCTAGAGAATGTGAATGCTGAAGACTCAAACACAGAAAGGAAATATAAACACCCCTCCATTCTTTTTTTAAATCTTATGATTTTTAAGCCTCCCTCATGACTTTGGGGGCCTGACTCATGATTTTTGAACACTTGTGGTTGGCAATACCGTGCTTGTATTACAGAATATATTCATCAGACTTTTATTATGCAACACCATCCCCATCAATGATGCAATGTTTACCACCAAGCTCCTAGTCCTAGTATTTGTAAATTGGATTTGAACTACGTACTTTAAGCAGATAAACAAAAGTGATTAACTTTTTTAATGTGGTGATCCACTTCATTGTTTTCATGAACTGACTAAATAACCACTGACAGATTTAGCCTAACTTTAACCCAGCAAAGAATATTTGTTTCCATTTTCATGAACCCTCTTTACAATCCTGCAAATTTAGCATGTTCCTAATTTTACTCACACGCATAACCCCTAGATAAATAAAGGATTTGCAAGATTGTGTTCTTGATCCTTAGGCACCTGCATTATGCCTCCTTGCCACACTTCCAGCTTTACATGTTAGGAATATTGAAGCATTACTCTCCCGCATCCCACTCTGCAAACTGGTGCCTATTTCCCCTTAAGCAACAAAGATTCCTGTGGCACCTTTAAGACTAACGGATGTATGTCCGTATTTGTGAAAGTTTCTTCATGAGGTTGATAGATTTCCATTCCATATGGCTAAATGCAGTGCCTTGCATGGTGTCAAGTATCAGAGGGGTAATGTTAGTTAGGACTCTTTGTTGCTTTTTACAGATCCAGACTAAAACGGCTACCCCTCTGATACTATTTCCCCTTAAGTTTCCCAGAAGAGTCAATCCTTCGTGGATTTGTCGCTCAAACCAAAGGACTAAACTCCACTATCTGAGTAGCATACAAAACTCCCATTCAAGAGAAGGGGCAAAATTTGGGCCCAAAAGTGGTAGTAGTGAGATCATGACTTAAACTAGGGTGGACTGATTATCTACATAATCTTTTTCCATTAAGTAATTTTTGAACATCCAACGTTCTTATAAAAGGGATCCCTTAAATAGTATGTCCACATAGTTTTCTGGTGTTTTTAAATCTTAAAAATTTTGTAAGTGACTTTCTGATTCCCCAGCTGAAGATCAGAAAGGTCCTTTGGGATGATCTAAGAGCAACACTGAACATTAAGGCTGGTTAATATTTCTTCCATTAGAAATTTAGTCAGTCTTTAAAAAAATTTGCATTTTTGGAAATTTTGTTTCAAAATAGCAGGACAATTCGTTACTTTCCCACCCTATTTTTTCTCCACTGGAAAAAAAAAGTGTGTGTGTGTGTGGAGTAAAACTGGAAAAAAATCAAGATGTGCTCTGTATATACACCTGCCTGAGATCTCTTGAGTTTCACCTTTGGCTACTGCTCTTACTAGTAAATAAATACCATTTTACAGAATCCGGGACAGAATGTGCATACAGGGAAGGAAGAGTGAACATCTCCCCAGAGCAGTACATGAGAGTGATGTCATCCTGCTAGGATTTGAGGCAGGAAGTGCAACTGACCATCAACAAAACACTGGAACTCACTGTATACAATGTTCGGTCAAATGTGCCAAGGTTCCCAAGCGAAAAAGAGAACAGAAATATTTTATGATTTCTTTCTATTACAGTAAGCTTAGGTGTTATTGGTATCAACAGCATACTTGGATCAAAACAGTGTTAAGTTTATTGTATATCAATGATCAACCTTCTATGCATTTGTGATATCTTACAGTATTGCCAACCTTAAGCATTAAAAAATCATGAGTCATCCCCCTCCCCCAAAATCATGAGATCATTATTTGCCTTCTGCTCTCTGAACCTTTAGGATACACAAAGGCCACATTTTCAAATATTTGCCTGCAGCCATGAGGGCTAGAAACTTACTATACTTTATATAAAAAATGAAAGCTGAGATTCTTGGGGAGACTTTTAAATCCAGCATCTGGAGCGTTAAGAAAAACACCTAATATTGAAAGACCTAAGGTAAAAATCACAAGATCTGGCAACATTTTGCTTTAGACAAATTTGCTGAAACTGGAAAAAAAAAATGTCAAGAAAGAGAAGTCAGTTGCAATTTTTTTTTCCTGCTCTCTGAGGAGAAGACACATCTGATCCACATTTTCCCTCATTCTGCAAAGGTGGATGGGTTCTAGTTTTATTTAATGTGTTTATTGTCCTATACAGAATCTACAAGTACATAGGTGCTGCACAATAGTAATTCAAAACTTACAGATGCTAAAAAGCCATCTTGCTCTGGGGCCAGATGATTTCACTGTGTATATTTCACTGTGACATTTAGGGCCAATTTTTTATACAAGAAGGGCTGAAATCTAAAACTGCAAATACATGTGTCTTTACAATGACTGAATGTGCAAGTCGGGTAATCACACATGCAAATAGGTACACAACCAACTAGCCATTTAAGCACACAATTACCTGATTTGCATGTGCAAGTAAGGGTGCACACTTGCGAGTGAACATAGATGCTTTTTTGAAAACTCACCCCAAAAATCTCCCTTCTTCCAACTTGTACAAACTCAGACCTGCCTCAAATCTCCCCCAGTGAGGAACATGGGGGTTATCTATAGGCAGAGTTTACAGTCCTCACTTCTGGAGGAAGAAAGGGCTAGTAGGAAAGCAGGGGCATATTCATGCAGTGGCAGTCTCCCTCTATGAGAAGAGAAGGGTGCATATTTAAATAAGGCCTTTGATACTTTACCTTGGGATTTTTGGAAACCTTGCACAGAAAACAGCCCAGCTGCAACAGCGGGCTGGTGTGTGGGGTGACATGGGGGGGAGCAGGGCAGCGACACAGGCACTGGACAGTGCCCTGGGGACTATGTTGTTACAAGGAGACTGCTGATGCAGGGCAGTGACACAGGTAGTGGGTAGTGGGCTGTGCTATGATGTGAGATTGCTGGTGCAGGGCAGCGACACAGGCACAGGGCAGCAGGCTGGGGGCTGTGTGGGGTATGGGTAGAACAATGACATAGGCAATGAGGTGGGGGTGTGGTGTGGCACGGGGCGGGGCAGGACAGGACAGTTACACAGACACTGGGCAGATGCTGGGGGCTGTGTGTGGTACGGGTAGGACAATGACATAGGCACTGAGGTGGCGGTATGGTGTGGCATGGGGAGGAGTAGGACAGTGACACAGGCACTAAGGTGGGGGTGTGGAGTAGCACGGGGGGTAGGACAGGGCAGTGAGACAGGCACGGGGCAGCAGGCTGGGGGCTGTGTGGGGTGCGGGTAGGACAATGACACAGGCACTGAGGTGGGGGTGTGGTGTGGCATGGGAGGGTAGGACAGGGCAGTGACACAGGCACGGGGCAGAAGGCTGGGGGCTGTGTGAGGTACAGGTGGGACAATGACATAGGCAGTGAGTGGGGGTGTGGTGTGGCACAGGGAGGGTTAGGATAGGACAATGACACAGGCACTGAGGTGGGGGTGTGGTGTGGCACGGGGAGGGATAGGATAGGGCAGTGAGACAGGCACGGGGCAGCAGGCTGGGGGCTGTGTGTGGTATGGGTAGGACAATGGCATAGGCACTGAGGTGGGGGTGTGGTGTGGCACGGGGAGGAGTAGGACAGTGACACAGTCACGGGGCAGCAGGCTGGGGACTGTGTGGGGTACAGGTAGGACAATGACATAGGCACTGAGGTGGGGGTGTGGTGTGGCACAGGGAGGGGTAGGACAGGACAGTGACACAGACACGGGGCAGCAGGCTGGGGGCTGTGTGGGGTACGGGTAGGACAATGACATAGGCACTGAGTGGGGGTGCGGTGTGGCACAGGGAGGGATAGGATAGGACAATGACACAGGCACTGAGGTGGGGATGTGGTGTGGCACAGGTAGGGGTAGGACAGGACAGTGACACAGACACGGGGCAGCAGGCTGGGGGCTGTGTGGGGTACGGGTAGGACAATGACATAGGCACTGAAGTGGGGGTGTGGTGTGGCACGGGGAGGGGTAGGACAGTGACAGAGGCACTGAGGTGGGGGTGTGGTGTGGCACAGGGAGTGGCAGGGCAGTGACACAGGCACGGGGCAGCAGGCTGGGGGCTGTGTGGGGTACGGGTAGGACAATGACATAGGCACTGAAGTGGGGGTGTGGTGTGGCACGGGGAGGGGTAGGACAGTGACAGAGGCACTGAGGTGGGGGTGTGGTGTGGCACAGGGAGTGGCAGGGCAGTGACACAGGCACGGGGCAGCAGGCTGGGGGCTGTGTGGGGTACGGGTAGGACAATGACACAGGCACTGAGGTGGGGGTGTGGTGTGGCATGGGGAGGGGGGATAGGGCAGTGACATAGGCACTGGGCAGCAGGCTGGGGGGGTGTGGGGTACAGGTAGGACAATGACATAGGCACTGAGGTGGGGGTGTGGTGTGGCACAGGGAGGGGTAGGACAGGACAGTGACACAGACACGGGGCAGCAGGCTGGGGGCTGTGTGGGGTACGGGTAGGACAATGACATAGGCACTGAGTGGGGGTGCGGTGTGGCACAGGGAGGGATAGGATAGGACAATGACACAGGCACTGAGGTGGGGATGTGGTGTGGCACAGGTAGGGGTAGGACAGGACAGTGACACAGACACGGGGCAGCAGGCTGGGGGCTGTGTGGGGTACGGGTAGGACAATGACATAGGCACTGAAGTGGGGGTGTGGTGTGGCACGGGGAGGGGTAGGACAGTGACAGAGGCACTGAGGTGGGGGTGTGGTGTGGCACAGGGGGCTAGGACAGGGCAGTGACACAGACACTGGGCAGATGCTGGGGACTGTGTGTGGTATGGGTAGGACAATGACACAGGCACTGGGCTGGAGTGTGACAGGGACACCGGCGCTGGCCAGGGCCACGGGCACGGGGCTCAGCTCCATCCCCAGCGCCGCCGGCTGGGGGAGGGATGCAGGGCACTGACCCAGCCCCAGCACGGCAATGTGTAAGCCACTGGCGACGGGGAGAGTGGGGAAGCCCAGCTGCGTCCGGCCAGACGCCCAAGTGGCCATGGTGAGCCGCTGCCCCATCACACCGCCTCCTCCTCCGCGCTAGGCAACTGTCTCCAAGCCCTCCCCTGCCGTCGTAAAGCGCCGCAAAGCGAGGCGGGCTTTACGGCTGGGAGTGGGGGAGCGGCGTGGCGTGCTGCGAGGGGTCGCCGCTGCTGCGAGCAGGTTCTTGGCCCATGAGTCAGGGGGGACCCCTGCCCCCCTCGCTCCAGGCTCGGTGTTCTTTGTACGGAGCCAGGCCCAGCGCGCTCCGGGGTGGCCTAGGCTGCTCCGCGTGCGGCTGGTGCAGCCTGGCGGGGGTCCAGGACGCGAAGGAGGGAGGGGGGGGTCACGTTACAGGGGAAAGCTGCGAGCCTGGGGCGGGGGCTGCTTTGCCCGAGGGACATCAAACTGCCCAGTGACCCCCTAGAGGGGTCCGGGCTTGATGTCTGCCCATGGCCCCCGCTGATCCAGAGCTCTGCAGGGGAAGAGTCTCCCTGGTGTTCCCCTGCGGAGGTACCCGGGTAGCCAGCCCTCTGACACCTGTTTCCTTCTTGTGGTAGATCACACTCGGGAACTGGCGTCTGGTCCACTGCTGGGATTAAAATGCTTTATCTGATTGGACTAGGGCTGGGAGATGCCAAAGACATTACCGTGAAAGGGCTGGAGATTGTAAAGCACTGCCGCAGAGTATACCTGGAGGCCTACACGTCGGTCCTAACTGTAGGGAAAGAAGCACTGGTAGGTTTACATGCCACTGAACTGAAAGTCTTTACTCTTTTATTTCCAAAAAGATATTAAGGGGGATGCAGGGAATTGTGAATCAGTAACATCACCAGGAAAAATAATAAGGCAACTCCTCAGAAGAAAGAATAGTAAAGCATCTTTGCGAGTGTAAATAGGATCCTGACACATCAGCGTGCGTGTTATATGAATAACTTGCCTCTCTAGCTTGTTAATCCACAGGAAATCCCAATATTTCAACATTTGTTTTCTTCCTAAATTGTGACAAAGTCCAAATATCAAAATTTTTTGTGGAACAGAAAATTTAGAAAAATATCAGTTTAGAAATGCTTAAACATTTCATTGTTTAACTGGAACTTTTTTGGTGGTGCTTCAGTCAGTACTAGGGAAGTGTAAATTCAAGTGTACACTTTTAGTGCCCATAAGCAGGGTGCGCACAGGCCAGTTAGTATACAAAATACTAGTGCACACTAAAATTTGTACCCCTTTGATGTGGACTAATGCATTGTGTTCACAGGACCTTAGTTTTGCTCTTTTGATTGTTAAATTATATTTGCCTGTGGTGCTGTTAGTGCATCATGGGAGATGTAGTCTAGAGCCCAGTCCTTAGGAGCAAATGATGGTATAAAATACCTGAACTACAGCTCCTGTGAGGCACCACTGCACTTAACACAGATGTCAATTCAACATTAAACCGCCTGAAATGAAATATTTCAGTTTGTTGATTCAGATTTACTCTATCCCAGAAACAATATATTTTGTTTAGATTTTCCAAATTGAAAACCTTGGTAAAATTGAAATTTTTCCTATGGAAAATCTTGATTTTGCAGAAACTACATTTTCCACCGAAAAGATTCCCAAGCAGCTCTGTGTTAAATACAAAATATTGAACAAAAGACTATGCTGTTTTAATCTTTCAAAAAGCTTTTCATGAAGTCACTGATATGATTTTGTTAGGAACATATAATATTCCTAGGATGAGAGGGCCTTCTCAAGACTTTGAAACTGGTTAGGAGATGGGAAACAAAAAATCGGAATAAATGGCCAGTTTTTCAAATCAAAAAGGGTGACCCATAAGATATTGCTGACCAAGTTAGAAGTTGATGACGCCTGGAAACTGGCTGCTTAATGACGTGAAGGGAAATCACATAAGAGCAACAATACAGTTAATCAGAAAGCAGTATAGAGATGAAGACTTTGGCCTGCAGTGGATTGCTAAAACCATTTCATATTCTTGACATGCACGGCCTCACAGAATGTGGGGCTCTGGGGTAAAATCCTCCCCTCCATTCTGAAACGGGGGCGCTGGGTGAGGGTGTTGGAGAGTGGGCCCTCCCCCCCCCCCCCCACACTCACTCACTCTCCAGTGTTGGCACCTGTCCTGCAGGGCTTGGCCTGCTCCCTGCTCTGGGTGTTGTGACCTGGCATGTGCAGTCGCACCATGACTTTTTTTTTTTTTTTTTTAAAAGTACTTTAGTCACTTTATCACTTTGATCGATTGGTCAGTTAGCCTCCCAAGTAGCTGAGATTACAGGTGCATGCGCCACCACGCTGGACGTAAGTACTTTAATATTGGTCCAAAAACATGACAGCTTACTGTAGTTCTGTTAAAATGTTTAGGATCAGCCATCACTATAAGGTAGTATGGTCTGGAGGAATAATGCAGATGGAAGCTGGGTGCTGCATTTTAATCCTGGTTGTAACAGACGATTCACTTTTCTGTCCATTTCCCTGCCTGGAAAATGGGACCATGATTTACTTGCCTACATCCCAGGGAAATCTGAGGGTTTGATAGCAGCATTAAAATAATGCTAAGTATTATTACTAACATGGGAGAAGGAGCTGCTGTGTATCACTTACTGTATGTCTCTACAATGCCTAGCACAGTGGGACCCAAGTCTTGTTGATTTTTAAGCACTACCACTAAACAAATGTTAAATATTTGTGTTTAGTTCCTCAGGTCAGTTACTCCCCTCTTTTCTGATAAATCTGAAATTCCAAATAGCGTGATGTGTTGATTAACCTTTATCAAGCCAGCTTAAAATAATGTATGTTAAAGCTATTGCATATTGACTATTTAGATTGACGTTCAATTTGTTGAAAGAACTACAGTAATTCCTCCCTTAATGTTGTAGTTATGGTCCTGAAAAATGCTACTTTAAACAAAACGATGTTAAACTCATCCAATTTCCCCATAAGAATTAATGTAAATATACACACACAGTATAAGTTTTAAACAAACAATTTAATACTGTACTCAGCAGCGATGATTGTGAAGCTTGGTTGAGGTGGTGAAGTCAGAGGGTTGGAGAGGGTGGGGTATTTCCCTGGAATGTCTTACTGCTAAATGATGAACTAACACTTGGCTGAGCCCTCAGGGGTTAACACATTGTCAGTGTAGCCTCAGACTCTTCAAGGCAGCAGGAATGGAGGGCGGGGAGACAACATGGCAGAGAGAGACAGATATGCTCCATGTGTATGAGAGATGCGCATTGCCCCTTTAAGTATGCTGACCCAGCTCTAAGTACCCTGCCTTTTTAAGTAGAACAGCAAGTTGAGACAGTAGCTGCTGCCCACAAGCTACCTCTGTCCTGAGCCCTGTGGTGTCCCATCCTGTCCCCCCGCTCTGTGGAGATGGGGTAAAGGAGAGGGAGACAGGAGTGGGGGGGGAGGTGGACACACTGACATTAGCACCTCTCTTCCTCCCCACCCCGCTGCGCAGCAAGCAGGAGGCTCCTGGGAGCAGCACACTACCAGCAATTGGTAGCCTGCTGGGTGGCTGCCACACAGGGAACTTAGGGGAGCTAAGGGGGGGCTGCCAACCCACCTTGGTTCCAAGCTCCCACCAGCTAGATCCAATGAACTGTTCTTTCTGCAAGCAGTGGACAAAGCAGGTGGCTGCCGAACAACATTATATGGGAGCACTGCACAACTCTAAATGAGCATGTTCTCTAATTGTTCAGTAATGAAACACCGTTAGCCGGAATGACTTTTAAGTGACGAGTTACTGTATATGAATCTTTTAGCCAACAGCCCAATTGTTAGGCTGTTCTCCTGGGATATGGGAAATGTGGGAGACCTGGATTCAGGCCCCTGCTCCAAATCAGGCAGAGTAGGGATTTGAAAAGATCCCACATCCTGGTTCTCTCCCATCCCAAGTGAGTGCCCTTATAACTAAGCTATTGACTATTCTGGGAGACGCACACACACCCACCTGAAAAATATCCAGTTTTCACTTGTACGAGGCCCCGATCTGGTAGGTGTGCTGTCAGGCCCCACTGGAGAGATAAGAGGGGAATACTAAGCATGAGTTTCCTGCTGGGGTTTAGGCATGAGCTAGGGCTCCGAGCTGCTAATTAGCTGTATGGCAGCATAAAGATGTAAGTGGCTCTGCACAGGCCTACCAGTGGGGACTTTATGCACCAGCTGAGGAATAATTTTGTGAATGTCAGTGGCATGTAAATATTGATCTTGGGTGCCTAAGTACCTTTGTGGGTCTAACCCTAAGCAGCTTGCCCAAGGTCACCTAGTAGGTTTGTGGCAGAGCAGGGTATTGAACCTAGGACTATTAGATCCCAGGCTACTGCCCTAACCACAGGAGCATCCTTTCTCAGGGAAGCCTTTGTTACTCCTTTATGCTGTGATCACTGTTAATGCTGGTTCTCTTGTTTATACACTATCCTTTGTAGGTGGAGAGCAGAGCTGGAATTGATATCACATTTTCTGTAAACTCAGACCTTCCTGACCTCAGTTGGCTAAACAACTATGATTTCTATCGCTCCCAAAAATGTGCTAGGTGGCTTACAGAACAGAAACATGACATGTCCCTGCCCTGAAGAAGTTTGCTATCTAATGTAACAATAGTACTTACATAGCATGATGAAACTTGAGTTATAAGGATGCACAGATGTGCAAAATAGTCACTAAGCATTCTAGAACCGAACCAAGTCATGGTTCATATGTGAGGCCCTGATCCTGTAAATGCTTACACATATGCTTCATTTAAAGAACATGTGTAGTCCCATGACTTCAGTGGGATTGCTCATCTGTTTAAAGGTAAGTGTTTGAAGGATCAGAGGCTGAATGTGTTATCAACATGCATGGAAAGGTATTTAGCATGCAGAACTGGAATTGGAGGGTGAATCTGAAGTGCAAAGAAACCAAGCATCAGCTGTTGGAGTCTCATTTCTCTGGGGATGCTAATAAAGAATGGTTTCAAAACTGGTTAATTACAACATGATATAAAAAAACTAGGTCATAGCACATTTTTAGCGAATGTCTAATCTATATCTGGTTGAATGCCGCAGAAGACAGACTAAAACAAATGGAAGTCATCACCAGCTATCTCATTTTGATGTTTTTCTTCAATCTGTAGGAGGAGTTCTATGGGAGAGAATTGATTCTGGCTGACAGAGAAACAGTGGAACAAGAAGCGGATAACATTTTAAAAGATGCTGATCTCTGTGATGTTGCTTTTCTTGTAGTTGGTGATCCATTTGGGTAAGAAAAGGCAACATTTTAATTATTCTTCTGGCTTTGTCATTTGGCTACTTCTAGCCCTTAACAAATGGGAGCTCTCTCATGTTACCATAATTTTCTTTGCTGGAAAAAAGAAACATTCCATTTTCATGATAATAGGAGTATTCCCCATTCATGTTTTTGCAGAACTGGCTACATTTGAATTTGATACAAGTGTAAATAAATGGCTCACACTTTATTCTCATCTTGTTTTGCAGTTCTTGCACCCAAACAGCTTGCAAAACATCCTTATCAGATAGGATCTCAGACCCACTGGCACTCACATAGATACATAAATCTTCCCTTCAAAAGTCAAGCGACAACTGTAAAATTAATTGCCATTATCCAAGCTTCCCTTCATAAAAAATTTTTTAGATGTTATCAGCATAGCAGATGTGCTGGGCTTGTTACAAAGTATGGTGCATTTCTTGATTATGTATTAATCATGCTTTGTATTTATAAATCATGCTTTGTATTTTCAGTTGCTTTTTAATTGAATGCTGGGTGTTGGTTGCACACGCTTATGGTATTATCTGTTCTAGTCTTTAAGGATGGCTGGCCATTATAAATGTCTTGTCAGTTTGGTTTATTAAGCATCCTATTTCAGTTTCTTATTCCTGCTGGAAGCTATAGCCTTTTTCTGTCTCCAGAAGGATGTCCTTCTGCCTATGCAATCAAGCATCATCAATCTGTAACGTCAAGCCATACAGAAGAGCTCTTTGTCTCCAGCTGGTGATCCAAGACTTGTATCACAGTTTTAAGGGGCACAGGGAAAATTAAATCACTGAGCACAGTTTGGTGGGTGAGTGCATTTGGAGGAGGAGCAGGAGGTTATAAAGGAGAGGAATAACTTATGTACATACAGACTCTAGGGAAACATTGAGACAATTTTTTTTATTCAACTGTGTAGCTGCAGGTGATGCTGGCTATTTAGAAATATTAAAGTAGTTATACTTGCACTGTGCATTGCCATTAGAATCCAGGCTTAAGTTAAGGTGCAGTACATATACCCTCTTGCTTTGATCCGGAAATAAGTTTAGGCATACAAGCCATATAACTACTGTGTCCATCAAAAAGTAGTTGGAGTTTGCTTGGGGCTCCCCGAGCCTGCTTCTGCAAATGTGTATACCAGTGTTTTTAATGACTAGAAACATATGCTTTTATTATAACATAGTACTCTGTCTTGAAAAAATATAAAGAATTTTCTAAAACTTTTATTTATGTTGTCTAAATGTTGTCTAGGCTTTTAGGCCCCAATTCTGAAGTCAGATCCGCGTGGGCAGACTCTAATGCCTGTGTGGAGCCTCGCTGACTTCAGTGGATCTCCATAAGGGAGGATGTAAGGGTCCCCCTGCAAGAATCATATTGGAAAACCATGACCCTAAAATCTAACTCCAGGCAGCTTTGAAGTTAATTGGTGATGTTGATGTTCTAGACCATTCTAGAGCATTGTACAGTGTATTATATGGCCACAATTTTCAAAGTTGGATCTCTAAAGCTAAGTGCTCCCCTTCCTCACCCAAAAGTGGCTTGCTGTTCAGAGAGACTGAGCACCCAGAATTGCTACTATCAATAGGAGCTGCCAGTTCTCAGCATCTCTGAAAAATGGGCCACTTACGTGCCTCATAATGGGTTTAATGGTTTAACTTAGGCACCTAAGTTCAAAAATTTGTTCGTGTTCCTTATAGAGACATTCCCTCTGGGGTGGTCATCTAAACTGTGGCCAAATCAGTTGGAGGTGGGGGAAACGTTGCAAACAAGAAGTGAAACTAAGGTTCTCATGCTAACTCAGTCTATTAATAATGTCAATTTTTGATGCTTAATCTGAGGGGGAAGTATGGATTAATTTTTAGCAGTAGATATAAAATTTGTAAAGCCTGTGACAGACATTAACCATTTGTAAGCAGGCTAAAAGAGTCCATGGTGTGTATTTCAGTCAGTGTTTGGACTCTCGGGAGTGTTGAAGGCAACTTACTGAAGAACAGTGTTCTGAAGTTTAATGCACCCCGTTTCAGATGTCTTTTTCTTCCTAATTACTCCAAGCACACCTGCTCCCTGGGGTCTATGAGGTGACTGATTGGTTGCTCCTAGTAAGAAAGGGCAGGATTGTCCTATCCTGTGGAAAACTCTGTGTGAGGACGACAGAGGAGCCAGGACATTCCAAAAGTTGACCTCAGAGTTTTCAAGTAATCTGTCCTCAAGAAGGAGAGGTTTAGCTAGTGCAGAAAGGAGGATGATGGCCTTTCAGCCCCACAGGTAAGGGATGTCCCATCCTGCTGATACAAAGGCACCACACAAAGGGCAGCTACATTGGAATTTTTCAATTCTTTTCCCCCACCACTGGTCCATTTGCAGTGGTCTCTGCAATATTGATAGAATGTGTTAATGTAAACCAGGCAACTTTTAGCACCATGTCAGACAGTGTGGTGACTGAAGTAAATGCCCACCTGCATCCAGTTTATGCAAGTGCTTCCATAATTGCTACTGTCTGTGAAGATGCTACTGGTACTAGGTCAGTAGTGTGGAAAGTGGTAGCATAGACAAGGGAATAGAGGGCTGACTCCCTCAGGCCCCTGGCTGCAATTGGCTGAGTCCCCATATGTGAGCACACTGCCTGCAGCTGTGCTGAAGCCCTTGTAGAGGGGCCTAGTGGGAGCAGATGTTGATTGGAGCAGATTTCAGTAAATAAAGCCAGCTGTTTCCCTGATTCTCTATTAGCAGACCCAAAAAGTCTCCAGAGCCCTTATGCCATGGGTCTGGAGAGACAGGGACAAGGCTGAAGAACCAGCCTCCTGCTTTCCCTCAACAGATGTGCTTGAGTCTCCTTTGCTCATGGAAGGGTAGGGGGGGCATAGGAGAGAGTTTTGCAGTTAATGAGGCTACTGTTCTAAGTCTAGATTATCTTACTGCTGTTCTCCTAGGTCAGGGGTTCTCAAACTGGGGGTCAGGACCTCTCAGGGGGTTGTGAGCTGTCAACCTCCACCCCAACCCTGCTTTGCCTCCAGCATTTGTAATGGTGTTAAATATATATAAAAGTGTTCTTAATTTATAAGGGGGGTCACACTCAAAGGCTAGCTATGTGAAAGTGGTCACCAGTAAAAAAGTTTTAGAACCACTGTTGCAGTGTGTTTCTAGCGGTATTTCCTGATTTCCCATAATTCAGACTCCATTAGTTAATCTGCTGTAGATGAATGAGCCTTTGTTATATTTTAAAAAAACTGACACTTCCCACCCACCCACACCAGCTGCTGCCACATTTTTGTGCACTTGAGCTGGCCAAGTAGTTGCATAACAAAAATGCATGAAGGTTGGGAAATAGTCAGGCCAGGGATTGAGGGAACTCCATGAGAATTCAGCTTGAATGACAGAGGATGTCAGGGCTAAAACAACCCTCCTGTGAAATTACTCAGCTCAGCTTGATACTACTACTTTCCCTGTTTCCCTCTGTGGAATGGGCAGCATTGACTGAGGTATCTTTGGAGAAAAGGAGACTGCTCAGCAATTGTTCAGATATGACAGCTTTCTTATTTAAATGTATTGCCACATTTCACATGTAATGTGGAAAGTACAGTACTATTTGAATTACACTTAATTTATTTTAAATTATTATAATTCAAATATAAGACTAACTTGGATCTATTTGTGCTTCTGATGCTGATCATACTTGGAACTCAAGCCTGCAGTTCCTCCTCTGGGCAAAGCTCCAAGTAACCTGACTGAGAGTTTTGTCCAAGTGTGAAGATGCAGGGTACATGTTGACTGATGGGTATGTTAAGCCAAATTCAGCTTGTGGTAAATTTCAAAGGGGATCGCTCCTGCTTACTTCTGGAACGAATCTGCATGTTGTTTTTACATCCCAATGCATTTTCCCTGAGTCTTGTGGATTTCAGTACATAAATATATAAAAGAGAGGAGTTTTAGAAGCCAAGCTTGGCTTTTCCAAGGTTAGTATATAGCTACTGTATACATGTGTATACAATATGTATAAATCTTTAAAACATGTTCTGTATACTGTGTAGTGCTTTTTTTGGAACATGTTTTCACAGACTCTCAGTGCAAATGTGAAATGGCCTGGTTGCACATTAATTGTAGGAATACTGGAGTTATGCCCAAGTTCTCTGTGCTAAGCTTAGCTGACATTTGCTATTCAACAGACATCCAGCAGACACCTGCAAAAGACAAAGGACAAATGGAACTGTCCTCTTAAAGTTGCTACCAAAAGTTACTTTAAAAAGTAATAAATATGCTAATATTGCAGTTTTAACTTTGAGAAAGCAATTGGGAGCTGTGAAATTCATGTGAGTCCCTGTGCTTTTTAGCCATTTTTTTGCTACTTATTGTTATGGTAAAGTCAGAGTAAAGTCCTTACTACCACTGCCCTCTTCGCATGCTGCATAGCTTTACTTAGGAAGCATTTTAATTTTACTTTCAAATAAGCTATGTTGATGGTTATGCTCAGTCAGCGTATTTTGTCAATCCAACCCATTCCTTCCTTACCACAGGGCCACAACGCACAGTGATCTTGTTCTGCGTGCAGTAAAGCTTGGGATTCCATACAGGGTTATTCATAATGCTTCCATAATGAATGCAGTGGGCTGCTGCGGTTTACAGGTAACTCTTATACTTACTGTTCTACAATTGTTAATATTAGAATCAGCAGTCTTTACCACTCTGACATTATGGAAGGGCTGCATGAAGCTATCTAAACTTTTAAGGAAGACAGCTGTGGAAAAACTGGCCAGTTTTCAGAATGTGTTAACATTTCCTTTTCAGAGTGTTCCATGCATTTATCATTATGTAACTTAACATTTGGGAGGCAAAATGCCTATTTGTATTGATGTACCTGTGAGTAAATGGGTGACAATTCTGGTTTCTCCCCACCACGAACAAGACTAGACAGTATTTTCTATGTATATCATATATAAAGCATTGTGTGTGTATGATATTTGTTTTGCCCTGTCAGCTTACTGTTCCTACTGGTGGTCATCTGGGAAGGTAAAGCTGTTATCCCCTTGAGAAATATACTATCAATGGAAATGAAATGGGTGCATACATGATTCTTGTATTATCTCAAACCCAGGTTAAAAAATGATGTCAAAAATTTGGCATCAGACACATTCCTTCCCTCCTGAGCTGATCCTCACCTCTTTAATCTTCCTGCCTTTTTGCCAACAGGTAAAGGATCTTAGATTTTTGTTTTATCAGGGGAATGCAAGAATGAGAGCCGCATACCTGAATACTTTTTTTTTTTTTTTTTTTAAGATATTAGCCTATTGCATGTCCCATAGATTGGTTATTTTGGACCTTGGACGCTCAAAAAAGTAGAGACTTGTTTTCTTTAATATTTTTAAATTTGTCATAATCTGCTCTGCCTGTCTTGTAAAATCTTCCTTATGTTTCCCTCCTTGCTCCTGTCCCTGTCCCAGTTTCCCCAATCAGAGAATCAGCTGCTGGCAGCTACATAGTTTCAAGGAAAGAAACTAAAATAATTCTACTCTGCAAGGCGGAAGCTGGAATATTTTTATTTTATGAATATAGGGAAAATGGGTGTGGTTGGCTGGAAAACTCACAGGAACTCCCTGACTCAATCATGGGATAAGTTAGTGTCCAGTATAAACAGCTTTCAAGCCATGTAACTACTATAGGTCTGGTTTGGGGCAGCTTCCTTTCATAGATGTCCAGAAAACTCTCTGCCTTTCTTACAGGAAAAATGCTAGACTAACGTGTATAGTCACTAATCATACATACATTAGCTATCTGCAACTTTCCCCTTTGTTACTCTTGTTAATGATGAGCATTTGCAGTGTGCTCAGCCCTACCCCTCCTCTGTCCCCAAGGAACTTGCCATTGAAGGCCTCAGTCCTGCACATGTGTAGGCCCCTGTGAAGAGCCATTGAGGCTGTATGTGAACATAGGGGTCTGCTGATGCAGAGCTAATTGGAGGATCAGGGCATAAACAAGCAATTAGGTGCATGTCCAGGGCACTTCCATCTCAGAAGGAGGAAGTCCTTTCTAGCCTAAAGAAGGGAGAGCTGCCTGTTTTTAACAGAAATAACAGATACCTCCAAAGTTAAAGCAGAAATACTAGCAGCCATATTTCAGTAGTTACCAGCAACAGCACAGATGTACCAGTGATAGATATGGCATAGGCTTTAGCTTTGAGCAGACTTTCATGACACAGGGTAAGTCTACACTGGGCCTGGAGGTGTAATTTGCAAGTCAGGGAGACATATCCATGATTGCTTTGATTGAGCTGATGTGCTGAAAACTAGCAGTGTAGCTGTGGCTGCGCAGGCAGTGGGACAGACTTGCCAAGCCAAAAGCAATCCCATCTGAAACCCTAGGTATGTACTCAAGGTGGCTAACCCACCCCTCTGTCCCCACAGCCATGGCTACACTGCCATTTTTAGTGCACTGGCTCAATCAAATATGGGCATTTCTACCTGACTTGGAAAGTATACCTCCAGCTCCATTGTACACATAACCACAGTGGTAGAAATGTCTGAGCCCTGTGTGCTCTCATGTTTAACTGCTGGTTCAACAGCACCATTCTGGAAATGTGAATGTTAATTGTAGTGTCTGCCTGCCCACAGGGAACACAACCCGTGACCTTCGCAATGTTATGATTCTCCCCATGAGTACTTTCTCACAATACCTGCCTGTTGCTGAAAGGAGAGGTCAGATTATCTTTTAGGAAGGAAGTAGACTTTTGGTGTTAAAATGTACATATGCAGTAGAGGTTGGCAGGTGTCACATGGCTGCACTTTATGGGTAGGGTGGCACAGCAGTTGGCTCCTTACCCTATCTGCTTTATTATAGTAAACAGCTTGCTTCTACAGTGAAGAGCTGGCAATGGATTCCTAATACTTATTAGCATGGGATGGTCTTACTTTCTGTGCCATTAGAAGAGAAACTGCAGGTCCCACCCTCCAATCCAAACCCTGACAGTGCAGGTGTCTATATTAAAAATCTGTAGTGTTTCTGAAAGTTTGTCCTACCTTGTAGCAGTTGTACAGGGAAAGAGGATCTAATGCTGCTACAGAGAGGCAGTTTCTAATCAGGACCGTCCTTAAAACAATCCTAGACTACACATGCATGTTTTGAGAGTTGTCTTTACTTTCTTTATCCAGTGTTGGGGGACCCTACCATGACAGAAACATGGGGTTATTCACCTTGGCAATAGTCTTTTTCTTTCCTAACCTGGGAGGTGCTTCACTCTCATAAATCAACATATTCCTATTCATGATTTCCCAGGGTGCTTTTCACAAGATCATGTTATATTACAGGATCGTAACCAGCTGAATGTTTAAATCTTCAGTGTTCTTTGAGGGAGCAAACAAATAATGAAGGGAAATCAAAGCTGACAAGGCACCTCTCATTTATTAAAGTTTGTGGCTCTTACTTCCATCATCCCTTAAAACTCTCCACTTTATTTTCATCATTGTCTCCTGTCATAAGTTTATTTCATTTGTTTTAGGAGCGGTTGCTTTTTTGAAGCATTTTGTTACTTTTTAGTATGACAGGGATTCCTCTTATACATACTTGACCACAGAACATTTTTTTTTTTGTCTGTCTTTTATTCTGATCTTGATACAAAACTTCTTACTCTACTAGTGAAAAACAGGAAACACCTTTATAGATTGTACTTATGGTTTTCAGAACAATGAGCTGTAGCTGCTGATTAGACTCTGTCTGGATGAAATGCAGTTACTGCTCAAACTGCTCACAAAAGAATGCGTCTCATATGATCAGACCAATGTTCAGTTCTTTCTGTGAAGCATATCATGCAGTTAATTGCATATTCTTTCTGCACAGAGACGCAATGAAGTCCATGGAGAAAGCATTCTGGTACTGTACACCACTTTTTGTGTACTGATTTCTATAAAGATGTTGCCATAAGGTACAAATTGCAGATCAGAGCATGAGCTAGGGCTGAACTTACTGTTTCTGGGACTGAAGGAGCAGAAATGTTGTTTTTGCTATTTTGTACATCAAAAGCTCATTAAAAGTAAAATATTTTGGAAGGAAAAATGTTCATCCACTCTGAAAACATCTCTGCCATGCAGTCCAGATCTGTGCTGCTGGTATGGAGAATCACTACGGTAACGGGTTAGAGACTTCATGTAATTAAAATGTTAAAGAAGTTATTGCACTGGTTCATATCACATTAAAGGGGCAAGATCTCTCCCTTTATAAAAAGAAAAAAAAAAGTTTAGTGCTGAGCTTCTGAAAAGCTCTTTCACTGCAGTTTCTGATACAGTTGGCTCGAGCTTTTTTGAGAGCTGGTTCAGTTAGGCACATTGCAAGACAGCTACAAGCACTAGTCACATTGTGCCAAGGTGTCTAGATCCCTGCTGTGCCCGTCTCTCCATCCTGTTTTGTGCTCTGCCTTACTGGTTGTAGTGTCAGGCTTTTGTTCAAGATCTGGAGAATGTTCCTTTTTATGTTTCCAAAATGAGACAAACAAGACAGGTGGGAAAGTACCTTTGATGTGAATTGCCACTTCACCAAACCTGGTACCACTGGATTCATTTCTCCATTGCCTTCTGGACTCTGACTGTAAAGCTGGATCGTGTCAGTGGTATTTGTTACTATAGTATCACAATTACGGGCACTAAGCACCATTCTAAAGGCCCTGCAATTCTGTATCTGTACCTGTAGAATGATCCTGCCAGAGGGGAGTCCCACAGGAGTCCACTCTAAAGCCCTCACATCGCACTCCTGTTGGTGTCTGCTGGAGCACTGCAGCCTTCCGCCCAAGCAGCTGAACTGTACTTCTGGCGGTATTGGGAACCCGTGACCTCAGCTCTTCCCCTGCTCATCTACTTGGGGAAAGAGGCATGGCCTCAGCCCCATTTCTTCCCATGAATCTACATCACGGGTTCTCAACCTTTTTCTTTCTGAGGCCCCCCCAACATGCTATAAAAACTCCATGGTCTACCTGTGCTGCCACAACTGATTTTCTGCATGTACAAGCCAGAGCTGGCATTAAGGGGTAGCAAGCAGGGCAATTACCCAGGGCGCCATGCCACAGTGGGCACAGCAAAGGTAAGTTGCCCAGGCTTTGACTTCAGCCCCGGGTGGCAGGGCTCAGAGGCCTTGGCTTCAGCCCCATGCGGTGAGGTTTCAGCTTTCTGCCCTGAGCCCCAGGAGGCTAACGCTGGCCCTGCTTAGCCAACCATCTGAAATCTGCTTGCAGCCCCTGGTTGAGAACCACTGCTCTAGTCCATGTAGTCTATAGGTAGAAGGAAGGGAGGAGTCCTTTGCTACCTGCTACAGGCTTCAGCTCTTCCCTTGCTCAGTTTTTCGCTGTTAGGCCCACTGCTGGGGCAAAAATGGCTTTTAATTTTCTCCTCTCCTGAATGCTGGAATAAAAAGCTGCTGTAGCATTGAACTGTGAGGCAGGGGACAAGTTGTGGGCACAGATATAAAAACTGGGACCTACAAAGAGGGGAGACAGTAGAGGAGAGGTTGACTAACAATAGCCAGAGAGGAGAGGGAGAGCGAACAGAAGAGCAAGAGAAGGGACCAACTAAAGGTGAGAGACTTGGAATAGATGGAGAAAGAAAAACATAAGCAAATTGATCTAGTTTTATCAGAGTGCTGCTTTTGGCAACCACCTCCAGTTACTGTCACCATTAACTAGCTGAAAATTGGCCTTGCATGCACACTTCCTGGACAACCCTGAATGTATGATCCCCATACCATTTGAAAGGGAGATTCTTTCCCTGTCCGTGGGGCTAAAACTAAATGAATGCCCTGGTGTGCCTCAAGAAGCAACTCTAAAGAGCCAGTACAGGGGAAGAAGTCCAGACCTAGGCTGTCAGCAGTATGCAGTGCGTTACTGTAGTTTTCCTTGCATGTCCTTGCGACGCTACTGAAGGTCTTTCTGGAAGTCATGGCTCAAACTGGTCGTTTTGCATAACCTCCCTTCCCTTGTTTAGAAGCTGCAGCAGAGCTGCTTAAGCCCTCACCCTTCCAGCTAGTGCTATTCATTTTGTGTGTGTGTGTGTGTGTGTGTGCGCGCGCGCGTTCAGCTGTGGAGAAACAGCATTGCCAAGTACATAAGCATTTTTTTTAAAAGGTAACTAGGAAAAATGCCTCATGTCCTGGCCCTTTTGCAAGGTAAATCCAGTTAGCCTTCAGAACAGTTTCATGTAGATCTGAATAAATGTCTGTCTTCTTTGATCCCTTATCAACGCATTACACTGATCATTTTCAGTTACTAGCTCTCCAGTTAAAATTTGCAAATGTAACTACACCATGAAGTAGGTTTACATTTACAAATACAGAACTGTGGTTCTCACTTCTGTAATATCTAAGCACTTTGCGAGGAATGAATAAACCTCACATTCATGTCGTGTAGGGGAAGTATTATTTGCAGATGGGAAACTGAGGCACTCAGTAGTTATGAGATTTGCCCGAGATCGCACAGGAAACCTGCAGGACTGGTAGAAGTAGAACTCTTATTTCCTGACTCCGTTCTGTGCCTTAACCACACAACCATCTGTCTTCCCTCAAATGGGAGAAATATAACACAAAATATGTTTCATTGATGTAAAATAGTAACAAATTTATCTTATTGTCTCCAGTTGATTTTCCTGCTAAATGCCCTGAGCCTTCATTGTATAAATTAGCACTTGTTTTGCACATCCTCTAAATGCTAGCTCAGTGCAAGCTATCCTACTTCATTGCTTACATGTGCTGTGTAACTTATAGGACCATTTGTCACCACTGAATCTGACCCAGAAAATCCACTTACCAGGCTGAATTTGGCAACTGTCTCTCAGGTTAATACAGGGGAGAGAGGGGAGATATTTTGATCTGATGGCTCTTCATATATAGAGACTAATAAGGGTCCCAGAGCCGCTAAGGTGACTTTACCCTTCTTGATTAAGTCCTGTATCCTTCAAATGCTCTCAGTGGAAGGAGGCTCTTAATCCTCTTAATGTTGAATCCCATTCTGCTCATGTAGAAGCCATTCCTGAGCACCAACAGGGAAGGCATCTCAGCAGAGAGAGAGACTTCCCTTTGTTCTTTTGCCTAAAGTTACTAGGTTGAAAGCCATGGCTGCTGGGTAGCATCAACCATAGGATGCAGAACACAATCACATTCAATGCTCTTTCTCCTTGGCAGCCATCTCCCACATCTCCATTCTCTATGACTGACAGCCCCCAGGAATGCTAGCTCAGTTGTGTGTGATGCAGAAGTAGCATTTTAAGTAAAAGTTTTAATTTTCCATGCTTGCAGTTGTATAAAACTGGGCAAGATGGTGTGAATGATAAGCCTTAGACTAAGGCTCATTTTAAATGGGCAAAAGTCATCAGCAACTTCAGATTTAGTTTTTGTTCTGTTTTAATACCTCTGCTGACAGGACTGTAGCTACAGAGGTTGCCACTGAATTTCCCACCCTTTCCCCTAGTTATTAGATATTAGCACAGTATGGTATGAGGAATACCTGGGGGAATCGGGTATCAAGGGCAAAACATTCCGTTTTTTAAGGATGAACGCTGTGTAGTATCACAGCCAAAGTCCTGATACCAAAGATGAAGGAAAGGGAATCACTTTCTGCAGTGGGGTTTACCAGCAAGTAAGCGCTAAGAGCCTATGATGCAAGGTTCTAAGTGGCCCTTAATGCCCATTGACTTGTTTCCACTTACATCACTGGGGCCAGGAGTAGCCATGTTGACTTCAGTGTGAGTTGAACTTCACTTACATCTCCCAGGAATAGACGCCATAATGGTATCAGTTGCAGGACGAATGCCCCATCATATAACCTGTGATTCCTAACACAGCAAAGGAGATCAAAGGTAGCCCTTAGTTGCATATTGGTCAATTCCCTTTACAGTCTACTGGGAGTTTGCACATGCATAAGAGCTGCAGGTGTGGGTCTAAAATACTTAACAACAAGAATCCTTTTGTATTCACCTCCTGAAATGTTCCCGGTGAGTAACCCATTTTCTGAACAGCTTCTAAAGCTGTTTTGAAATTTTAGGAAAGGAGACAGTGTACATAATTGACAAAATGCAGTGTCATGGTTACAGCTGATGCAGCAATCATTCTGGGAAAACATGCTGTAAAAATAAACCTTTGCGTGTTGAAATATTTCTTTCTTCGTTTCTCTGCAGCTGGTGCATTAGTGGCCTTGGATATTAAAGTGCACTTTCTCTGCTGTTTGTTTTAGTACACTACTGTGTTTGAGGGGGAAAGAAAAATGTTTTTTTCATTTACTTTTCCCTACTTAGCCTCTGCTCCTTCCTTTTCATGCTTTGTGTTCATTAGCTATTTGGCCACAACACTAAGAAGAGTTTCTTATGGTCTGGACTACGGTAGGATAGATTCTGATCTAATTCAAACCAGTGTGAATAATGAGTAATTACACTGAAGGTTGAAGTCTTCAGTGAGTTTAAACTTCTGTAACTGAGATTAGAATGTAGCCCGTTCTCTCTAATATGCTTCATTCCACCTTTGCAGTTTGTTTATATTAAACCCAATGGCTGAACTGCAGTGTTTAAAAATACTGGTACAAAATAACAGTAGGCTCCCTAGTCTTTAGTACAAAAGGTGTCAGGCTTTTCTTTCATTTTAAGTATGTAAATAAAATAGAAAGCACGAAAGATATTGGCAGTTTATGCTGGGGGAAAACAAAGCAAAGCTTGAAGAATGAGGGAAACGGACCACCTTGTTTGCACTGCTTTATGATGCATTTCGTGGGAGGCAGTCTGGTGTAGCGGATCAAGCACTGGATTGGGAGGCAGGAGACCTGGCTGCTCTTCCTGGCTTTTAGTAGTTGTACTGTAACAGATAATCGTAAAAAACATTTGTTTCAAAAATTTACAAGCACATGAAATTTCTCACATTTCTGAAGACGCTGCTTTTGGAAGCTTCCCATGAAGATTTTGAACATCAGAGAAGAGGGAGACAGATTTGTCTCTACTGCTGCTGATTTGAAAGGCCTGCCCTTCCATCCACTAGGTCCAAATGCAGCGCCTTCCTCTGTTGAAATTCCAGTTGTGTGTGACCATAGAACAGGAATCCAATAAATCTGATCTTCATTTTTGAGCTCTCACATACAAGATACCCCTCCTCCCCAAATGCCAGGCTGTGTTTAATGAAGGACACAGCGCTCTCAAGATTGATCAGAAATTAATTTGTTTCCTTCTTAAAGGGGTTATTGTTGTGATAGCCATTTTATGTCTGATTGGTTCACTGAAGATGTCATTCAGGTTGTTGTAAGTTTCTGCTTAAAACTCAGAACAGTGTGTTTGATCCTCATGTGTTTTGTTCTGTACAAAATATACATCGAATATGAAAACTGCAATGGTTTTACAGCTGTATGCCAACAACATCAAGCTTTACATTTTGATTTCTAGGTCCTGATCCATTGAGGTCAATGGGAAGACTCAGTTTGATTTCTTTGTGGTTGAAATCTGTCACAGAGTAGGATCCTTTTAAGATATTAGTGTTGTTTGTTTAATAATATCTATTGCTCCGTCTGCACTAAGACTTTTCGTGTGAATCATTTGCTTTATGCTGGATTTCAAGAGGTAGAAATAATAGCGTAACATATTAGCGCAGCCGCATGTATCAGAGACTCTTGAACCAAGAAAGTACCTTATCAGGGTGTGGGAAAGAGAGTTAAAATATTGGTTTTATTAAATATGCAAGTTAACTTACAAATCACGTTTCTTCAAACTTATGTAGGCTTGTTCTGCCATAGGAGGAGTGTCCAAGTATGTGGTGATGTACAATGTGGGTGGAAAATTTTTGCCTGTGCATATACAAATGTTTGCATGCACAACAGCTGTAATTTATTGAGCTCCTCAATTTAACACAACAGTAGACTCTATTAATGCTTTGATCCCACAACATTTCCAAAATGATAGTATATCAGTGAATTGCCAAAAGTAATTTTCTGCTGTTTATCCCCCTTCTTCATTTCTAAGAAGGAATATTAAATGTTTTGGGACCACCAGAAAGGCACATGGAGTAAAAATAAGGACCTTTCTCTCAAAATCTTACTCATACAGGGGTATAAATGACATGGATGATTGTGCCCCCAATAATACAGTGGTGCCTTATGTTGCTTCTGAAAGCAATTTCCATGCTGGCCAGTGGTGCAGAAACAGATGTTAAATGTTTGGTGCTGGAAGAATTGCCTCTTTATTGAATCAGTACCTCTTGAAAGTATTCTAAAATATTTTACATTCCATTAACAGTATTTTACAGACTTTTTCCTTTCTGTTTCCAAGATACACGTACATCTTTTGGACCTTCATTTTAAATGAAAAACCTTTTACTGATAGTGTATAAAAGAGAAGTCTAATGAGTTAGCACAGTTTTGACAACTGCTTACAAAATAAGGTACTCATTTTATGTTGTCTTAGTGAAAGAGAAGTCTCTGCCACAATTTACTGAGAAGCAGTGCTGTGAGATATAACAGAATTGGGCTAATTGGTAATGGGAAGTGGGATGTTTTACCCCCTCAGTCTCTAGTTCATACCTAGTTCAGGTCAGCAGTCATTGTGGAGAGTGGGGTAGTGGTTAAAGGAGTGATTAGCCTCGGTACTACCATCAAATGGTAAAGTGAAATGAGTTGGTTGTTCCTGTCCAGTGCATAGAGGGATGGTTGTTTGCATTACAGACATCATCACCCGGTTATCACCCAGTCTCTAACCACCCTTTTCTTTGATCTGTGCTGCAAAGGAAAGCTTTTCTGCTCCATGTGTACTGGGCCACCAGTGGCACCACAGGTTAGGCCTTCTTTTGGAGAGGAGACCACTCCTTCCTGGGTAGTGAATGATCTCCTGATGATTTTAAATGTCAGCCAGTAAGCAAGTCCGTTCATACTATGCCCAAGGTTGACCATGGGTTGCTGCACCAATGACTAGAGGATGCTGTTAGCTTATCTAAAATGACCTTTCAGTGATACCAGTCATATTGAGAAGACAGTGCAGATTATTAGAGATAAAATTGATCCGATAGCCAAGATCTTTGGATGCTGCTCATCTCCCAGACTCATCTTCCATATGAGGCCTGGTGGCAAGGTATTTCTAATGTGGAGGTAGAATGTACCCAGTAGTAATGATGTACAATTGTGTAACCGCTTGTCCCGTTAACTTTGCTTGCCCGGTTTCTGCCTGTGTTTTTTATAACTATAAAATGAAACTGAACATTATTTATTCATTTACAAAAGTATTTATAGTTCACACTTTAAGGCAAGTGGATCACTAATTAAGCTTTAATATTAAAGGCAAGTCTGTGTCCAGAGCATAAGCTTTAATTTAAAAAAAGGGGGAGGAGGGTTAAACCTTTCAATTGGTGTTTCAGTTGCCATGTTCTGGTACCAAATGGAAAGGGTCCAGCTAACTGAAAAATACTTTGGGTGTTTTTTTTTGTTGTTGTTGTTGTTGTTGGATTTCTACATGGGCCTTTAAAAGTTAAAAATTACATCAAGACCTTATCCTTGGTGTGACTTTTTTTTAAGTTTACCAGCAGGACCTCATGGTTATGAAATGTGAAATATGGGTTAATGTCTTTGCGTTACTGAAGTGTAATATTTAAATGAGGAAATAGTTTGTGTAATATGCCAAGAATCATTGAACATACTGTCCTCCTATCAGAATGAATGGGTAACCCCTGGGCACCAGTTCCGTAGGAAACTACTTGTTTCTGCTTTGAAGCATTACAAAAGTCCAAGCTGAAATAGCAGTCCTGATTCTCTGGTGCCCTCCAGCCATTTGAAGCATTACAAAAGTCCAAGCTGAAATAGCAGTCCTGATTCTCTGGTGCCCTCCAGCCACTTTGTGGTGCTCTGGCAGTGCAAAGGAGCTGTGCTCATGACTTAAATGGCCAGAGGGAAATCCCCAGATGGCATAGAACCCCCATAATGTCTTCTGTGTAAGATTTAAAGAAAGGGTAGCAGAGGACAGAGTGCAGCTTCCCCTTCTCTGCTAAAAGCAGATGGGAATTCCTCCTCCTGTCCCAGGCTTGAAAAGAGCTCTGTGCACGCGCACACACCCCAGTTTCAATCTATTTAACTGTTTCTTTTCAGCCTGCTGTAGCTAGGAGCCAGGGAAGAGGTGGCAGAGAAGAAATAGTTGGGGAGTTAAGAGATGCTCTTCCAAGCCTGGGAGAGGAGGAGGGGCTTTCATCTGCTTTTAGCAGACAAGGGGGACTGCACTCCTTCCTTTGTTTCAGTGTAGAATTTAAGGGGAGCAGTTGAGGTGTGTGGCCATGATGTTGAGAGAATTAACTTGATGTAGATGCATAAATATGTTTTCCAACTCCCAGCCCTGAAACTCAACCTGGGATCTTAAAGCCAAGCTGAGTTATTTCCTTTGTATGCATCACCACCAGTAATAGATTTGCAGGCCAAATTCTGCATTTAATTAGATCTCAGGAAAATATTTCTATTTTATGCTGCCCCTTACAATGCCTATCTGGAACTAATTTGCAGAATCATATCAAATATCTCCCATCACCCACCTTCCCCATTACTGTGAGAAAACAGCCAATATATGATGGCAAGACTGAAGGACAAGTGGATGTAATTGCTACTGTGTCTAGCATTGAGTGTGTGCATGCACGCACACACAGAATATATCTGCCTGTAGCCCCTGTCCTCTAATCCTCATGGTGTTGGTTGTCTCTTTTAGATTCTAACTTCTTTTGTACAGGACAGCATCTTCATATATAGCGCACACATCTTCTGAGCACTATTTTAATACAAATATTACAAGAATAATGTATCCCAAGGCTTGTAGAAACATTACACGGGAATGCAGATGCTACAGCATTATTGGAGACTGCCTACCTGCTTCCTTATAGATTTAGGAAATAATCTACTAGATACCTACAGTTTTGCTTCAGTCTTTCCAAAGGGCCCAGTCCACCTTGACTTAACTGGGGAATTTTGCCTGAATAAGGACTACATGATCGGGTCTTTTTAAGTGTAGCAGGAATATTGAAAGATAATGAAGACTGGTGACCAGAATAAAGAGTTGGATACAAGTCTTAGGAGGCAGCTTCACTACTCATTCTCTAACATGCATCGCTGCCTGGAGGATGACAGAACAATAGTAAACATCCTATTCCATAGCAGAGAGGGAAACTTTGTTCTAGACTTAGATACAAAGAAAAAACAAAGTCTTGTTAATGCAGTAGACGAGGGATTGGCAACCTTTGGCACATGGCTCACCAGGGTAAGCACCCTGGCAGGCCAGGCCAGTTTGTTTACCTGCCGCATCCACAGGTTCAGCCAGTCGCGGCTCCCACTGGCCGTGTTTCGCTGTTCCAGGCCAGTGGGGGCAGTGGCAAGCGGCGTCCAGCACATCCCTCGGCCCACACCGCTTCCCGCAGCCCCCATTGGCCTGGAGCAGCGAACTGCGGCCAGTTGGAGCCGCGATCGGCCGAACCTGTGGATGTGGCAGGTAAACAAACCCACCTGGCCCCTGGCGAGCCGCATGCCAAAGGTTGCCAATCCATTCCAAGGAGTTGCAGTGTGGCAAGGGGAGAACAGGACAAACAGGACACCTTTTTTAAAAGGAGGTGTTAATTTATTCTTTCTTGTGTGTGCAACAAAATCATTTAGAAAATACCCTTTTATAAGGGTGCCTTAGTTCCAGTCTGATGCTGCCTCCTTAAACGCACTCAAGACTTCCTAGCTTTTAGTTATGTCAAACCTTAATTTCCTTATATTTAATTTATAGAAACTCTTTGTAATCCCCACTTAAGTAATTTCTTCTTTGCTTGTGTGGGTTTTTTTTTTTTTTAGTTGTACAACTTTGGAGAAACAGTTTCTGTAGTTTTCTGGACAGATACATGGAAACCAGAAAGCTTTTTTGACAAGATTCAGAAGAACAAGCAGAATGGAATGCACACGCTGTGCTTACTTGGTAAGGGTCATCTGTCTTTGTTCTGCAGTCACTTTCATGCACAACATCCAGAGGCTATGGTGATAAATGTAATAAATTTAGAAGAAAAACGTTCTTAATTGTTTGAAGAACATACCCAAAATTGCATCCTTTGTGTATTGCTTATGTGAATTTAGAATAGCTTTACTAGCTCTATCTTGTTTCACTTATGGCCTGCGATTTCTAAAAAGGAGTCAAGCAATTAATAAAACCCTGTGCTTCAGTAGAATTCAACAAGGATCAGAGATCTGCATATGCTGTTAAGGTGCAGCATGAGTTTAAGGACAAGTGTATCTCCTGTTCAAGATCCAAACCAAGTTGCAGTAATTAGCAAGTGTCATTTTACTTTAATTATTTAGACCTTAATAGATTCCATCTTAGAAGAGGCATGTCGTATTAGCCAAATTTGTAGTATTTGATTAAATGATTTTCATCTTCTAATATAACATTCATTAGTCTGAAGACATTTACAGAGTGACAAGGTTACAGTGTAATATACAAAAACACTGTAAAGCAAGGATCTAAAGCAGATGACTGATTTTAAATTAGCACCACCCTCAGTAGCTCACATTGTTTTATCTGATCTTTTTATTTACCCCTTTCCTCTAATCCAGATCTTCAGCACAAATGCTGGAAACACACAAGACTGTGTATAACTCAAATAACATGATAAATAGTCCCATTGGCTTCAATGGGCCTGTTTGTGTGCATAAAATTACACACATGCTTAAAAGCGTGCAGGTTTGAGCCCTTGGTTTGTGACCACTTCAAGAATGACCATTTCCATGTCTCTTGTGCTGAGGAGGGAGCTGTCAGTGCTTAACAAAATAATAGTTTAAGTAAAAACATGCTTTCTGTGGAGTTTGGAAGAACCTTAGTCTGGAAACAATTTAAATGTACAAGTGTCATTGCACATTTGGCTGACTTTCCAAATGCACAGAAATGTTTTCAGAGGTGGTTAAAATCAGATTTTTGGTAACTTTTAAGAAACTTTAAGTTTTCAGACAGAAGTGTAAGTCCTATTATTGCAAGTTAACAAACTTGAAGAAGGGAAGCAGGAGGGAAATCCCCCCCCCCTTTTTTTTGTTTTGGTTCACTTACTCTGCATCTGTTAGCACTTAATGCTTTGCACTGTTTCTCATTTTGTGTTGATTTTAACATAGCAGCATTGTAAAACCACAAAGTTTGGCAGTTGGGGGTGGAGATGGTGGAGAATTCATGGCAGGTATAGGATTTAAATCAAATTTTAAGTCTCATTTGAAACCTGATAATTTCAAAATAAGTGTTCCTTTAATACCACTTGGTTGTGGTCTATTTTAATTTATAGTTTAGTCAAATTACATTAAAGGATATTTCATGAATGAGTAAAAGCAGAATGCAGAAACAGTGCTATTAGACTATGGTTCTGATTTGGAAGTACTGTAACTTCAACTTCTGATAAATTGTATCTGTTGTTCCTACAACATTTTATTTTCTTAAAGGCCAGGTTATGCACAGATCTTGTTAGAAAAACTTTTGCTCATAATTTCCTTGGCAGAAGTTGATGCTAAACTCTGAACAGCTATTTTAAGACTGTAAAAATACCCCAACTTTTACATTTTTTTGTACAGCATTTTTACACATTGAATACAGATTTAAGATGAGTGAGGTAAGTCTCCTGTCTATGTGTTTGAGTGTAATGGACTAAGATTTGAACACCAAGTCCAAAATTGTGATAGTCAGTACAAGCTAAACATTCTATTGTTGTATATAATTTGCATTGCTCCGTACTGTAGAACTTGAGTGCCTGTCAGAGATTAATGCAGCCACCTGAGACTCCATAAAATTGTAGAGTTGCTCTGTATATAAAACACACACATCCAGAAATTGTAGCAGGAAGGAACTGCTAATGAGTTGGGTTCCTGTATGGTGGTTAAAGTGAATACTGTCGTTCAGTTTTGCTGCCTTTACCTTCTGCCTTCTGAGGTGCAACTGAACCTAGAATCTAAAAGCGTGCAGTACATCTGGCTTTCAGACGCTTATATGATTAAATGTTTTCAAACAGTCTCATTTTGAGATTTTTTCAATCCTATGACAAATGTGGCCATCATTGTAGTACTTAAGCGCTGTTTTACATTGTTCTTATTTGCACTGGAATCCTAGAAGTAATAGAAACCCAGGTAAAATGTCATCTTTATAAAAGGAAAGGACAAGGGTTTTTCTTCATAACTAATATATGAAGCTCAGAATAGAGCTGATACTACTTTGCTGGAAATCTACATTTGTAGTTCCTACAATAGCTGAAATATTGGTATATGAAAAGCAGAAAAGACCTGCTAATTTAAACTACTAAATAGCCCTTACTCATTTAGACAATTAAGATGAGTGAAAAGATTACAGTACCTCTGATGAAGTCTTTATTTGTGCCTAATAAATACAACTTTTATCCTGCAGACATAAAAGTAAAGGAGCAATCTCTGGAAAACCTGATGAAGTGAGTCACTATTTTGAAAATAAATATATTGTCGGCATGTTCTAATGAAAACTGGTTGAAGATCCTTCCTCCTACTTAGTAATGCAGCACTCACCTGTTCCTTAGATGCTCACTTGTAATGACATAAAACACTTGGGCATGGTTCTGCATTCACTGCAATAAATGGGAGTTTTGCCATTTATTTCAGTGGGATCAAGCCCTTCGTTTGCAGCAGTTGCACATGAGTTTTCGGTATTGTGTTCACTAAACAAAACATTGTTTTAACTAGGTCCTTCTATAAGAGGTTGTTCAGTGAATGAAGTCTTATAATTGTTCAATCTTGTGCAGTATATAGTCTCTGTCCCAGAAGCAGATGAACGGCTGAAAACAAAACAGTGCTCTGAATCATCTCAGTGCACTGGCCAGAAACTGCATTTGGAGTGTTGACATTCCATTCTCTTAACGCGAAACAGAAGCATTTTTAATAGTGTTAGTTAAACTAAGGTCATTCAGCTATCTCAAAGTAGTTTGTCATTTCTAAACCATTTTTTTATAATTGGGTCTATGAACTATTGCTTTGAGACTTTTGGCCTAGAGTCAGATTCATAAACTTTGCTTGAATGTAGCCAGAATTGACAAACTAGCTGAAATGTGTTTGAGAATAATTGAATATAGTTCTGATTTGTAATTATCTGCCTACATGATGATTGTTGGGAAAACGTGTTACTTTAGAAAAACAAAACTCAAATAATCTAAGTGCAGACCCTGTATAGTTTCCAGCAGTCTCACTTGAATCTTAAGATAGGAAACTAGCAGCCAAATCATGCCTTGGTGTTTTACAAGTGTGCAGGGAGCCCAGAGATTGCAACTGAGCTGAAATTCACCTTAACCTCCCCCCCCCCCCCCTGCAGACAATGGCCCAAGCCAATACCACCACCAAGCCTATGGATTACTTAAGCTATATGGGTTATGTAAAGGCTGAAATGTGCCAATAGAGATAATGGAATGAGCGGATTACAATAATCTAGTATTCTGTGGTTTAATACTAGTTGGCAAAAAAGGTTTTAAGTTATTACTATTAATTTTTACAACACGAGGAAAGAAGATTTAATGATCCGCCGCGGTACAATGAGTGTGAATCAAGCTGCCAGAACAGCTCATTGCCATTTGTTCAAAAAGGCGGTCTTCAAGGAAAAAACCAGAGTAAAGTTTAATAAGTTATTTCCAGGTGCAAGTACTCCAGGCTCCCTTTCTCAACCTTTACTAGAGAGTCTCACACTTGCTCTGCTTCTATTCATTAGAGCAGACTCTCGCTGACATGAAGTGGAACTTGGGCTCCCTTCAATAACCTAGTCCAGATGCCTCGCAAACGATGTGTTTGGCAAAGCCCAGCTATACTGCAGGCACGTGAGCACTGGTGAATGGAAGTTAGTGATCCTGAGGCAATAGATCAGATCCTTAGTCTTGTCAACTGGTAGAGTTTACCATATATCTTTCCCATTGGGTCCAGCAGAATAACAAGGGGAGCTGTTTGAACAGATCCAAATGGAGGGTTATTTAACAAACGCGTTTTTAAGAACGTTAGTAAATATTTTACCAGTGAACAGTTCTCTTTAACTGTACTTGTGAACAGCCTTAGACAATTGTATTCAAGATTTTTCAATATGATAGACACCTAAGCATATCATAGTTAATTGCCAAATTCAGATAATTTTTTATATTTTTTTAATCATTTTTTATTATTTTTTTTTTTATTTTTTATTCTTATTATTTTTTTTTTTTTTTTTTTTTTTATTTATTTTTATTTTTTTTTTTTATTTTTTTTTTTATTTATTTTTTATTTTAACAATTTATAGTAGGGCTGGAAAGATTGAATTTGTTGTCAGAATGTCTTTCATCATATATATCACAAGCTGACCAGTTAAAGAAAAATGTATTCTGTTAACATTGAACAGAGGTGTGCGTGAAGGTAGTTTGATTTAAAAATATTTACTGTTATAATTTGACACATTGAGTGTGAAGTTAAAGCGTCAGGTTTTGAATCTTGGCATCAACTGACGTATAAGTCCCCACAAAATTTAAATAGATACAATCAAAAAAATTGTTAAACCCATAATTTGTGACACATACAAAAATAGGAGAAAATGCTTAAACTACTCATTGGTATGATCAAGATCAGAGGGTAGCCATGTTAGTCCTGGATCATGTAAAAGCAGCAAGAGAGTCCTGTGGCACACCTTAACTAACAGACAGTTTTGGAAGCGGAGATGGAGCTTTCAGGGTAGAGAATACCGGGCACCGTCGCGGATTCACCCATGAAAGCTCATGCTCCAAACTGTCTGTTAGTCTACAAGGTGCCACAGGACTCTGCTGCTTTTATTGGTATGTCAGTTTAAAAAAAAAAAAAAAAAAAAATCAGAGAGCAGAGCTAAAACAAACCCCACCTTCATTCACTTGTATTTCTATTAAAATTTGGTTTGATTTTTATTTATAAGACAACATTTTAGAGCAAATTATTCCTTTAGTAGTTTACTTCTCTCTGCTGAGGTCTGAAAGTAGGGGTGCAAAGTAAGGTCGTCTTCTCATCTAGACCAATATCCTGCTACTGACACTGACTAGGAGGATTCACTTGGAGAAGGGAACTAACTCCCCTCTGTTGTGTATTTGCCACAGCCCATGCTAATTACTGTCAGCATGTAGCTTATAGTACTCTGTCTCCTCAAAGAACAGAATTCCATCCCACTTAGCAACAAAACTCTTGGCTTGAAAGTGTTAGATTAAAATCAGAGGCTGGGAACTTGAGATTCAATGCTTTTGTAAATGTAAAATACAATCATTACTTTCAGTGAAGCAAATACTGCTCAGTAAAGAGACTGAATTTGCTCTCTAGAAAATGAAAGATGAATTATTTCCTGAAATTGCATTTTCTTTTTTGTAGAAGTTACGGAGAACACACTCTGTGTTGGCCTAGCAAGGGTGGGTGCCGTGGATCAGAAAATTGCTTCAGGCACCTTACAACAGATGTCCACAGTAGAACTAGGTGGCCCACTACATTCCATGATCATAGCAGGCAATATGCATCCTCTGGAAATAGATATGCTTAAGCTCTTTGCTGTGAATGAATCGAGCTTTGAAGACAATGCATGTCAAAGGAACACTTGAATAAAGAGCTTTTACCTGCCCCTTGCTTTGTGGCAATTTTTAATTTAGTTTTTCTATCCTTACTTTAAACATACAAACAGCATAAGTGGACTTACACTCTACTACCTACACCACTATGGGAGCATAAACATTCCCTCTAACATGAGTTCACATACTCTGCAGATGAAGACATGGAACTGCAAGTAAAGTGTCCTGTTGGTTTCAGGATGGCTTTTCAGGAAGGTTTTCACAGGTTTGAGCTCCTTGTGGTGAGAAGCTTCCCCTTCCCAGGGGCACCATGAATGCCAGAAGACCTACCCCTGGAGTGGAGGAATGCCCTCTGACTGGGCAGTGCAGAGGGAAGTTCAGATGAACCTGAGCAAGATGAACTGGGTAAGTGTGGGGAAAAAATAGCTTGCCAGCTCTGTGCACTCTACACCATGTGCACTGTCCCACTAGCACGAGGTGGACCTGTACCACATTCTCCAAATGAGGGAGAAAACAGGATCAGTGCTCTGGAAAACTTTGCTGTGCTTAGCTCCTGTCCTACTATACCACCCAAAGATGTAATTAATTTGGCCTATTGTGTGCAATTGGGGAAATGAATGTGGAAAGAAATTAACTGGGGGTTATGGGAAACAGTCAGGCCTGTCCATAAACCCTACCTTAGAAAAGGAAATAAAGGTGAGAATGTTGCAGCCTAGGAATCTGTTGAAGTGGTGACTGTTAATCACCTGAAAATGGCAGGGAACAGAAGAAGCCACATAGTCTGTGCCACACATTGCGAGGTAGTTCTTCGAGCTCTACAACATGGACTTTCAAGATCCTTACTTGCCAGCTAGTCACATCAGAAAACACACATGCAGGGTTTTTTTAACCAAGTTTTATTGAAAGGAAAATTTGATCCCAAATCTTTTTCAAATACATCAGATGAAACATTTTACTTAAACCATTCAAGTAGAAAAAAAAGATCAAAATTTTTAATATTGCACTTGGGGCAAGTCATAATGGCTTAACGTCAGCACTCCCCAACCAAGTTACAGTATAGCATCTCCGCAATTTTATTTAGAATGAGCAGTTTCCTACTCGAAACATTTGTTTAGAGATGTTCTAATACCACAGTATTAAATTTAAGCACACCAGTAAGAGTACTTCATGTATTTAAAAATTAACTGGAAAGGCGCAAACAGTACTGTGTTGCTGCTAGGAATGGTTTTGGCAATTTTTTCATTCACATTCCTTCATGTGCTAGCCAGCCCCCTCGGTAGCTACTAATTTCAACTCTTGAACTAGATCCTGGCACATACTACCATCAAGGGTTTTTGTATATGTGGGAAGTGAAATATGCAAATTCCTTTACACAACAGTGCTTCTGCCAAACATTGTATGCAGAGTAAAATTACCCCACAGGCAGGAACATACACTTGAAGTGTGGCTCACTAAACCTGAAAGGTAGATTATTCTGCATTTGTACATAGAGAGATGAATAAATATTTCAGTTGCTAGCAGATCCTGGGAGAATGACCTGCATCTTTTGAAAGGGTACTATAACAACCTCCTGCCCATGAAGGCCAGACATGGATAGTCACCAACACAAGGGCTTTGAGGAAAATGGGTGTAAAATAAAAAGCAGAAAGAGGATCTGTGGTCTTGGGGGTAGGGGGCATTAACCACTTCAGGAGTGGGTAATGCTATTGTATGCAATGCAGCATCTTATTCAGGTGGGGTCTGAGATCTTATTTTGGTTTTGCAAAACCAGTATTAACAGTGAGAGAACTGGGTTGAAGAAAGGTCCTCTTTATCTTATATTATTCCTTTAACATCTAAAAGTCACACAGTTTAAAAAAAAAAAAAATCAGCTGTCATACCAAATACAATCATAGAAGCTAACTGAAGAAAAGACAAGGTTATTCATGAATAAAGTTGCTGATCTGAACTGGTATTGAAACAATCTTAGGTGTATTTTAGGATTCTCATGCCTATTTAATACAAATTCAACATCTTTAAAATCCATTTTCTATTTCATACAATCCTCAGGGTTTCATATGACATCTGAATTATGCAGTACCGTAAGTGAGTGTGAAGGTACACTGAGCCTTGCATTGATCTGTCTTCCTTGTAAGTTCTATTAAGCAATTTATCTTAACGGGTGAAAAGTATATATAATATTCAGGAACAATGTTGTTCAACAGCAACTTCTCCAGGTATCTTGTTTGCATCCCAACACAACACAGTGAAAGCTCGCATCTGCACTGAACTGGTGAGTATTTCCTTCCTCCCTTCTCTACTCAGATTTTTAATTCTTAAAAATTAAAACAAATCATAACCTCAAATATAGTTAAAATAGTTAATCTTACTCAGTAGCACTAGCTTCCACCTCTGAGTTAGAGTTCTGGATTCTGATAATAGACAGGCAGCCAGTCTTAAAATTTCACAGGTTAATGACTGGAAGATCAAATACAGATTATTGCAATAGTGCATTACAAAAGAGTACTAGGCTCAATTATTCTGACATACACTAGTACAAAAAATAAGTAACCCATAGTGTAGTGTAGCAAGGATACTAGATTTACTTAAGCTCCTCACTTGAGGCCCACTCACACACAGTGTGTAACTTTATTCATGTTTAACTGTTTATAGGATCAGATTGTAATGGAAGGCCTGTTTTCTGCCATCTTATGTTCAATGCTAAGCAGCATTGTAGGTAGTAATGAGATTCACTGTAGCACCTTGCTATTGAGTCTTCATGGAGAGTTAGATGAGATTTTGACTTATCAGGTTTGTCAATTATAAAAGTGAAATTTAGCAAGTTTCTCCCCCTCTCCCCATCACTCTTAAAATGGACCATCTTCTGCAGGGATTCAGGATGAAGTTAAGAGATTACTAACACCTCCATTAGTATATTAGAAGCAGAATCTAGTGTCATTTGAAACAAAACAGTTGTAAGTAGCCCTTGATGGTTCAACAGTCAGGGGTTTATGTCACATGCTCTACAGTCTTCAATAATTCCAGCTCACCTAGTAATTCATTAGTAGATGAAAAAAATTAAATGTTGCTATGCTGTTTGGAAGCAGGGTGAAAGACTTCCCGGAAGACCTAAAACATGATAGCTAGACAGCCTGACACCAGTCCCTCACAGCCATCCTACCCCATAATGGACCAGAGTTAGCTCAGGACAGAGCATCCTGAAGACACACAATGCATTTGATGGCCTCCATGCTGCCCAAGCAATAGCATGAGAGCTACCCAAACAATGCTGCTTGGACTTCATGCTACAGGAGTAAATTTACACCAGCTTAACATGCAGGGTATGCCATGTACTGACTTTTGACCAATTTACTCGCACATTCTTTTCAAATAAATCTACTCAACCAAAAAGTCACGTACTTGAAATGACAACACAATCCTGTTGCTTAACAGCAAACAACTGGCTTCCATACACTATTACCACATTTAAAATATATTTTACAAAAACAAATGTTGTAGTTACGTACATCTTGCTATTAAATGTAAAAACCATCCCAAACATGATAAAGACTCATCTTGATTGTAAAAAATGTGCATTTCTCATTAGCAACACACTATGGGCTTGATTCCCCCCCCACCCCCCCGAGTCTCAAATTAAAGATCTTCCTAGGCAAGAAAAAAAATTAATCTTTGTTACAAGTAGTTTAAATAACAATTTTCATTAAAGGTTAGTGTGCAGAAAACGGATTATGCTATCAAATACTGGTCTTGGCAAGGAAGATTAGCCATATGACAATCCTGAGTCCTTTTAAAATACACAAGAAAAAAAAAACAAAAAACAGTAACATCCAAGCAATTGCATTTAGCAAGTCACAGCAACTAAAAAAGCATCCCACTAACATTCAGGTAAAACATTCACAATAAGCAACTTACCCCAATAATTTGGCTAGTGTTAAAAGTAGTTTAAGATGATTAGGAAGCTTAGCTCAGCAGCCCAAAAACAAATCAAAGCTGTAAGTCTGGAAGACAAAATCACCCCAAAAAGTCAGTTTGAGGTTATGGCTTGTACAATTTAGGTGAAAGAGGCTGAGTCTTCCTTTTAAAATGGTGGCTCAAAGTGATGGAGACCCCATCCTTAAGATAAGCGGATTGTTGCATTATTGCCTGTGTTAAAGACCTCCCAAACAAAAGAATACCCACAGTTCATGTATGTGCATGACATTAAAGAAGCCATGGAAGAGGTCTTACCTTGGGGTTTGAATCACAGCTTTGTACAGATTAAAAATTATTAGTTCATTCAGCACTCGTATATCTGCATCAATCTGGTGAGCTCAACTCAAGGCACAGACTAGCAATTATGCAGTATTTATATATATATAAAAATACAGACAGAGTGAGTCATACAGAAGGAATAAAACTGAATCTAAGAAGCTGCTTATCACTGTAAATTGCAATAATGCAGTAACATCTGCAGCACAATCATTGCACTATACAAACCATCCCTGCAATTCAATCTTAGGTATTTCTATAGCATGTCTCATACTCAGTGTTCATCAACTGTGACTAAAGTTGAACCGATTAGAATTACACCACACTCTGATTTTAGCACTACCCATTACTGGGTATTTAATCAGTTACAAGGACACTGATATCTGCATCAGAAAAATACCTAGAATTCGTACCAGTCAGCAGCACATTTGATTTTTCAAGTAAGCATCCTTGTCTTGTTTTACTCCACTAAACACTGTACATTGTGTAAATTTATTAATTCACAAGTTTCCCCTCAAATAGCAAATTTAGTTCCTATTAATAAAAAGGAGACTTCCTTTTTCTTGCTCTATGTCCTAGTCAGACTAACCAACAGCTTCAGATGTGGAAATCAAAGATACATTTGTGGGATCTTTACTGTTCAGTCTCTGAATTCAAACAGAATGAGAGACTACAGTAATTTTGCACTGATAATTGTCATAATTAATTTTTGTGGAAGCATTCCATCTACAGTACAGGTGTTGTAGGATTGTCTCAAGAATTTAACATTCATTTTGAGTTCAAAATGTAAATGGCAGTAAAAATATGGTCTATGGATGTTTCTGGGAAGTACTCTATGGACTCTGTGTGTGTGTGTGTGTGTGTGTGTGTGTGTGTGTGTGTGTGTGTGTGTGTGTGTGTGTGTGTGTGTGTGTGTGTGTAAACACACAAGACATGGATAAGAGAGATCATGCTCATGTCAAAATCAAACATGTGAACTAAGAGAATGTGATCTTGCATAGCACATCCAGTAGTCCTCATTTCCACTGCAGATACATTTGCCAGGAAGAGCTCCTCTCCCTCAGTTTAGTTAAACATAGTAACTACTTCCAACCTCTTTAATAGTCTATTAAAACCTAGTAGACTAATTTTCACAGCAAAGTTTCGACAGAAAAAAGATTAAGTCCGTATTTGAAAGATAAAAGCAAAACAGCTCTTCCATTACTATGATTATGCTGCAACTGCCTCTCTCTTTTGCATGGTGAGTTTATGAACATGGTTATTGCAATACAATTTCCAATTACTATAACAGTATTGAGAAACTTTCATTCATAGACTTAGACTCAGGGTTGAATGTTTAATTTGGTTAAAAGAACTCTTAGGACAAAATATATATATATATATATATATATAGCAAATAGATGTTTTGAAAGCAAGTTTCCCACAATAGCTTTAACTTGTAATGTAAATTAAACGAATTTCACTCCAGTTCATTTGATAAGATGCAACAGTAAAAGGGAGTCTAAAATCTACAGTTACACAAGTACACAGTCACATATACCACTAGCGAGAATAAGATTGTGAACAAGCTGTCACCATAAAAGTAATAAAAACCCTTCATGTTCCACGTTGATGCTGGCAAATACTTTTTCTGATATAAAGGCACTTTGAAAACCCAATATGGTTTGGTTCATTAAGTTTGCAAAGTACAAACAATTTTACAAACATACCATTATAACGAAGAATGCCACCCATTGTGACATTATGTACAAGACCGCTCTCTAATTTCTGATAACACTGGTTTTGTGGGAACAAGCAGCTTTCAGGCTTGTTTATTTGAACAGTTAGTTTGTGGCAAGCTGGGGTGTGAATCTACTCGGCTAGCCTGCTAGGGACTAACTGGCGATATGGACCCTGCTGACACATGCTTAGATCTAGTCCTCTTCATAACAGGACTAGATCAAAGTGCAGTAGCAAATTGTTAATACATAAAGGCAGGAGCAACATGGGCAGTTAGTCTGCAGCAGGCTAGTGCAGAGTAGATTCACCCCCAGCTTGCTATGAACTAATTTTTTTGTTTAGACAAGCCCTTCATTAAAGACATGACCAGAACTTGCAGTCCCACAATCTTAGTTTCCTGTTGGAACAATTGTAATAAGTAAAAAAACAACAACCTCACAGAATGAAAAAAAAGTTTGGGGGCCACAAAAGACAAGCCCAGAAGTCCAAGATGCATCCTTTCAGTTTTTACTCAAACGTGAACTCCAGAAGTAGCCAAAAGGCAGCAGTCTATTTGGTCTTGGTTAACTGGGGTGGCGGTGGCTCTGTCTTGAAGAGTACAATGTTTTATACCATTACAGTACCAGAAAACTTTGGTCCAAAGAACTCAATTTATGATGTTCACTACATGGCTGCAAAGTCAATCTGTACATAAAGCTGTCTGACTCCTGCCTGTAACAAAAGAGGGAGAATTAGAAAACTGAACAATCCTGACCCACACAACTGTACCCCAGTTCCAAATGCTATTATACTTACATACTTTTATTTGGTGAACAAACAAATCTATTTGATAGCTTGTTCTATAGTAATGATTCTACCAAACTTAGTGCATGAGTTAAAGATGTGTAGGGCTTCTACAGTGTTAAAAGAAAGCTTATCTTAAAGCACAAGTTCTTCAACCACAATCTAAAGATCATGGGACATAAATTTTTTAAAAGTCTGTGTTTTTAACCGTTAGAACAGATGCCAGTTCAAGTGAAGCAAAGCATAAGGATGTGTCAAAGTTTGAGCTATGAAACTGTCCTATAGCATAATAGGGATTTGTAGAGAAGACAGGCACAGCCATAGTGTAATGTGAAACAGCAAAATAACTTTTGGTAATGCTCAATGAGTACATAAATTGCAAATCACCCCTCTGCTCAAAAAATCTCAAGAGATTCAATTTAGGGAATGCCCTTAGCTCTGCCATTGTTATATATAAAATTACGAGTAAATTATTTAAGAGACTATTAACCCTTAAAGTCAGGTTGCTAGCTGCAAAAGTGGTGTACGTAGTTCATATGCAGAATCATCTTCGGGAGAAAGATAATAAAAATAGTCTGACAGAGAACACATTGCTGAGAATCAGATTAATGTCAACTAGGCGCTTAGATGGCTACAGTAGTGGAAGACAACTTTTAGTGAGCTCAAGATCTACACAAAAAATTCTAAGCTTCCATGCAAATAATCAAAACATCCACATCTGCCTCTCAGGACTTGTCTAAATAGGACGTTATACCAGTATAATTAAACCGCTATAGTCATCATGTGGACAAGAGTACATTCTGCGTGGAGTAAGAATAGCTTTTTCCTGTTTAACTTAAACTACTTCCAAAGTGGCATAAACTAAACCAGGAAAAGCCATATTTACTCCGGAATAAGAATGTCCACACAGAGTGTTATAGCAGTTTACATTGATACCTTACTTTATACTGGTATGACTCACGGACAAGCCCTCAGTCACAGATTTGCCATACTCTGGAATCACTTGACTTGAGTCTTTAGGAACAGAACCACACTTGAGAAAACATAACTTGTCTGGGTCCCTGAAGTGCAGTGCACTTTGTTTCAGCAATAATGCATACTGAACATCTGAGGTCACTTTGACTAACCTGCCAAATTACAACTTTAAGAACTATGATCTCCACTACTACTCAAAAATGCTTGTTCCAACTGTACCTTCACCTACTCCCACATATCAAAAGGGAAGGAAGATGTATCCTTTCTCCGAAGTCCATTTGATACCAACCACTAGAATGAACATATGGAATAGCTGACATCTTGCTAGCAAAATAATCTCTCTCACTGGAGATTCAAGAGATTTGAAATGACAAAATAATTACAAGTCTGTCCATCCAAACAGACTGCCCCCAAAGCCAAACTAGCTTTCCCAAGAATCAGCCCTCCCACATATGTAAGCCATCTTCAGACTGACCTGTCCAACACATTAGCTGTTTTGTTGTACAAAAACATGCCTGCTTGCCTGCTGCCTCCTAGTTATTTGCTGAACTAGATTCATATATGCCGGAACTTCTCAGACAGCACAGATTTATTTATAAGCTTGATTCTAGGTCTACTTGAAATCAGTGCACAACCTCTTTATGTTCCATCATACAAGCTAGAAAGCAAGGAACTAATATCAATAAGCATTTATTTTTACTGGCTCCTCAAGTTCACGTGGTTCAGGATTCTTTAAGTTGGTTCAGTGCAGCAAAGACTTCAAAAACATCTTTTCACTAAAAATGGAGGCAGTGTTGATAGAGGTACCAATGTGTTGCCTAAATACATGCACTACACAAAGTGTCTGCGGCACCAAGTAATAGATGGTAAAAACCTGAACATAACCAGATAGTAAAATTAAATATTATTGAGCAGATTCAGACAACATGGGTCCCACAATAAAAAGCAAATTAAGTGATCTGGAAAGTAGAGTGAGTAATGAGGTAGCAACATTTACAGATAACAAAGTTATTCAGGCAGTGCATCTGCTTCATGTGTAGTCAGGCCCAAGGGACTCGATATGCTGTATGCATTAGAAACAGAATTCAAAGGACTAGGTCCTAGTTGGGATTTATTGTAGCTCATAGAAAGAATTCCCAAGGACCCAGGAGCTTTGTCTAGTCTGGTAATCAGAAACATCACCAGATGTACAAACAATCTGTTGCACCATAAATGAGGCTGTTGCAAGATACAAGGACAGAGTTAACACTTTCCCACTGGAGCACATCTGAAAAGAACATTTCTACAAACACCTTTTTAACTGACCCAGGCAATTTCCTGTTTTCCTCACTGACATTATAAATATTTGGGCTTGAATAAAACTCCCTTCCCTTCATCATCTTGTCTCTCTGTTGTTGATCTCACTGAAGTTAATCCTAGGTTTATGGGCTCATCAGTTCATTATCATGTAATGTTATGTCACATATTGAATATCACCACTTTATTTAATAAAATATTGTCAGATTATTACTATAGTTACAAAACAGGGCAAGAAAAAGTATGCAACAACTGAAAGGTAAATTAAGTTTGAAGCCCATGTATAAAAGGTTTCATCCCTTACTATTTACCTAGGTATTTATACGCTGCTCTCCCTCTCTTCACTATCACGGTGCTTCTGAGTGCATCGCAAGGATTTAAGACTAGACATTACAACAATCCCTTACTTTCTTCACACCTTGTAACAGAAGTAACTTGGTTAGTTTACAGCTTTGTTTTCAAAGGTTCACGTGTGGTTCCCTGCACGTGACTTTTTTTGCAGAAAAGCTTAAGCCAAATAAATGAGTTTTGCATTAAGCTTCACATCAGGACTGCATTTTCTGCTACCATGACTAGTCAGGCATGTAAGTGCAAGTTGGTGAATCAAAAATCTGAGTGCAGATGCCCTTCACTGTGAGAGAGGTACAGAGAAAGCAAGTTCTTGGAAGCATTCCCATCCTCCTGTCTGCATCATCTCAGTCTTGCATAGGGTCAGCTTTTGGAATTAAAGCCTCCATTTAATGCAGATGCACTGTGCACTCTTAAGTAAAACAGTGTGGAGACAAAGTAGTACATGTAAGTTCCTATCTGAACTTTTCAAACAACGCTACTCGAATTTGATGAATTCTAGAATACAGTTAACTCTGGGGAATATGTACAGGCAGAGGCCAATTCAAAGCTGAACCGATGCTACTCATCATCTACAATTCTACAATCTAAGAATTTCCTGTATTGGTGAGGCACAGGTATCTGAAGGAAGGCATCCTCCCAACAGACCAGACATAGGATGGCTCTTAGTCTGACAGGGACACATAGGATGTCTATCCAGAAACAGCATCACTGTGAACCTGTTCACTTCCAAGAGTCAAAAACACGGTACAAGCCTGGATTTTTTGGAAGCTACAGAACAGTGAGGGATAAGTATATTGGCTTTTATTCATGAAACATGCAAAAGATCTTTTTTTTCCTAGAGAAAACTTTCTATTGCATTAGAGTGAAATCGGGGAAGGGGAAACACATTGGAGCTCTATATTATTTCAAGCACCCAGATATTTACCATTTTGAGAACTGAATGGTACACAGCACCTTGTAACATTTGAGTGTCAGATCCTGGTCAAGGTAAGATGTCTTACAGGTTGGATATAACAGGTGAAATGTAGTTTGTTAGAGTAAATGTAGCAGATACCATTAATTATTTTTTTTTAAAACTGTGGCATCATTTCTTACGGACTTCCGATCTTAGCTATAGATAGCCAATTGAATCTCACTGCCTTTCCTTTTAATGTGTCAGTGATAGAAAAACTAGCTTTGGTTGTTGTTTTCTCTTCCTTTAACCAGACGATATCAATTTCTGATGAAGTGCTCATGTGGTCTGTATTGATTTTGGTCGTCTAACCTTAGCTGGAACCACTTTTACCATACAGCTTAAGATACAGAAGTTATTAGTCTAAGAAAAGGGGAAATGCAACGATCTCAAACCAGCATGTGGTAATGGTTGGTGAATGTTGACGTTAGTGGCCACCACTGCCTGGAAGTTGCTAAAGGCAACAAAGCATGCAGAAAACGTGGCTTCTCAGAGCAACAGAAGTGAATGTCAATACAGAGGCATCACAGTGGATACAGAAGTAGGGTTAGTCTCTGTGGTCAGACATCTTATCCTGAAAACCTCATCTCTTTTCTTTGTCCCTGGTATGTCAACATAAGGCTTCAATGCAGGTCTAAGACTACAGCATTCTGGTGTCATGTCTCCTTTTAAGAGGCAGTAAAGAGAGTGATGAAGAGGAATGGGCCACATATATTGAACAGGTTTCAGTTTAACCATCCTGCTTCTGGTAGCTGGAGTTAATCATAAGTTAAAACAACAACTGTATTTAGTTTGGTGTTAAAGACAACACAGAGCTGTTACTTTTATAAATATTTTGTTGCTCTATTTTTATATTTACATCCATGTTTTCTCTATCATACACATCACCATGGTATCCAAGCATGCGACTATAAGCAGGCAGACATACCTGAGTAAAAATATTGTGAGTTTGGCTTAGAATCCACTTGGCGTCAGCATCAGGAGCTACAAATAGTTTCAAGGTCCCTATGTAAACGTCACTACAAAGGGTCCAGAAGTGTGGATCATGTAAACTGTAAACTCCTTGCAACTGCTGAACCTAAAATACCGATGACAGACATTTCAAAAATGATTTCAGAAAAAAAATACACTACTACACACTAAGCTTTCCTTTATAGCAAATAGCTAATAGAAATGTCAGGCAGTACTCATCTTCACAAGAGCATTTAGCAAGGTCTCATCTAAATTAGTTAGTACTTTTGTCTCCATAGGTCTGAGAAGGAGAGAGTTCAGTGGAAAGACTGAGAACAGTTCTATTACATATCCACACAACTGCTGCACGAGGCTACAGTTATTACACATTCCCTTCACTGGAAACTGGTGTTCTTCACTCCTTTCTAAAAACAGCAGTGTTTGAGGCAAGGAAGAAGGCACATGTACAGTTATTTCAGGGTGTGTAAGATCCACCCACTTCTCATCTCAACCAGGAATTCTTTTTGTGAGATGTTTAGTGCTACACAGCAACCCCATAAACCACTGGGGGAAAAAACAGGGACATTTCTTTGGTACATGCATCATGCTAGCATTCCATAAAAGACATGTACTGTATAGGTATCAGGGACACAATGCCAAATGCAAACTATGACCTTCCTTTTGTATTTACTTCCAATGTTTTTAATATGCCTCAACACTTCTTGCGAAAGGTTAAGGTAACTGCTCCAGAGGGGGAGAGAAAAATATTCCTTTGAATAGAAAAAGAATCTTTAGCAATGGCTGCTGAACATCAGATCAGAACCGGAGAACAAGCAAATTCTACAGATAATGATCCAACTGGCCTTCTTGTGAAATCTCCATTATACTGCTCTCTCATTATAATGCTCTCTTACACCACTTTGTGACACAATACATTAAAAGGTTTTATGATCTATTCCAAGCCAAAAGTGTATACTGTGAAACAGGAAATCATTTCAAAATATAACGTTTTGGTTGAAACTACAGAATATGTAAAATTTGGGACTTCAGATGATCAAATCCAGGTTTTTTGTTATGCCTTTGACCATTTCCAGATAAGTGTTCATTCATTTGTATATGTTTAGGACAGATTTAAGGAATCCTCTGTGGATTTACTGTTAGGAAAACATTCCAAAACACCCCTGAGAAGTCCAAACGTATGTTGCTTATTCATTTAATAGTTAAGTCTTATGCAAAAATGTCCGAAAGTGGAACAGCTCACCCTCTGATAGCACTGAGGCAGGGCACTTTCCAGGGAAGGTGGAGTTCGCTGCATTAAGATTCCAATGGACTCTCTTAAAAGTGGAACAACACTAGAAAGAAATAAAACAGTTAATTAAAGCCACATCTTCAAAGGATGCAGAATACAACAGCAATATTACCACCTTCTGACAGAATGAATAAAATCAGTCAGGAAATATGAGGCAATACACTGAGGAGAAAGCATTATTACAGATTCACCACAGTGGAAAAAAATGTTACAAAAGTCAAAAGGGTTGACGACATCACGGTAATACAAAAGCATGAATCTTGGTCACTCAGGCATTTTCTATACAGATAGTCAAGCAAGAGTAACAGTTTCATTTTGTGGGATTTGGATGGAATCTTGAAACTATGTTCTAAAACATATGGAAGAAAAAAATCATATGGTAAAGGGTAGTTTAGAACCAAGATCAATTTCAACAGCAATTATAACAGCCATAAAAATGTGCAAGAAAAGTTAAACCATTCTTGCTTTGGTCTCTGGCTTGAGACATATTTATAACATCTTAAAACAAAATTAGCATGAACCAGTCCAGACAGAACAAAATGATTTGTCAAGAACAGCCAACTTAGCAAATTCTTGATGTTAACAAAATGCAGGGGCCTCATTCAAGCCCAAGCAGTGAACATTTGGAAGCAATCTGAGGTTTCTTCCTGGCTGTCTACTCTAGTGCAAGGAGCAAAGAAGGAGCATTGTGCCAGTGAGGACAGAGTTTTCACACATTGAACATGTTTTACAATTCAAGTTTTACAAATTCATTCCTCAGGAGTTAATGCAATAATACATCACCTTACTGCATACACCAAGAATAAAAGTACCCTGAACTCTATCTTAAAACTACTATATCCTTTTGGCTTAGTGTAGCATAATGAAATTTCACAGGATGAAATGTATTTTGAGTCTTGTAAAATGTATATATAATCAGCTTACATTTAAAACAGACTGCATTTTTAAACCACCTGACACCCTCTGGCAGTAGGGTCAGCAATGTCTGAAACTGGAAGCCAGATTCCAACACCAGTACAATAACTGGAATAAATTTATTGTTTCCCAGTGTCAAAAATCAGAAGAGTGATAGGATGAATGTAATCAGAGGGAATTTAGAATGAATCAGGAAAGATTCTGTAAGAGCGAGATCAATTAGACCATTTGCCAAAAGAAATTGTGTAAGCCTCATTTAAAGCCAAACAAAGCACTGGAGAGACACTGTAGAGAAAATTCTGTATTGGCACAGGACATGGACAAGATGATCTCATGGGATTCTGCCATTGCTAATTTGTTAGTCTGTGGTACGTTTAAACAGTGATGCGTCATGTCTTTCAGACAGTTTGACCTATAAAAGTGCAGGAAATCAGCTGTTCCTGACAATGGACCCTATACTGTGTGTGTCACATACATCACTTTTCAAGTGAGAACAGGCATCCCTGAATGGATCTGAAGTTGACCTGAATTATAATTCATAAATTTACTTCTTGCTATGTGACCTTTTACAGTACTACGCAAAATAGGGATACGAATTGAATACCAGCTTATTGAGAACTCTACATTTCACTGTGCTTGTCAGTATTTTAACTGAAGGCTCCAACAGGTAAAGCTTTTGATAAACCACAGGGACCAGGACTGCACATTCTTTCATAGAGGGCTAGAGGGCCTATTAGCTTGTCTTCCTATTTAAACAAAAATGTCTTCCTCAGCCAGAGAGGGAGGCAATACCGCTCAGCAAAACAACATATGAAACTGAACTCTGCTGGAAATATTCAGGACTTCCTGGTAAAAATATAACTCTATTGATAGCATAAAATAGTATTTAACTTGTATCATTTGAAATTGGGAGTGACTGTGAAGTGTCTGTAGAAGGACTGGGTGTATGTACCCTCAGAGTCTGAAAATTCTTGCCACCTGGTGCAAATTAGTCCATTCTAAGGTTGGGTTTGGCTAATCAGTTTGGCTGGATCAAACCAATTTTTAAACATGGTGCACACTGGACGAAGGAAACATCCTGCTAGAAAGCAATTCAGCAGAAGCCATCTTTAAACCACAGTTGCTTAACTCTGCTGGGAGCCCAACTAGACAGGACTTGAGAGATTGGACATTTCCAAAGGTTTGTAATTATGAGAACATAAGAATGGCCCTACTGGGTCAGACCAAAGGTCCACCTAGCCTAGTATTCTGTCTTCTGTCTGCCAGGTGCCCCAGAGGGAATGAACAGAACAGGCAATCATCAAGTGATCCATCCCGTCGCTCATTCTCAGCTTCTGGCAAACAGGCTAGAAACAGCATTGACTTGTTGACCCCCTCAAAGAATTCTAGTAGATTGGTAAAGCATGATTTCCCTTTACTAAAACCATGTTGACTCTTCCTCAACAAATTATGTTAATCTATACGTCTGACAATATTGTTCTTTATTACAGTTTCAACCAGTTTGCCCAATACTGAAGTCAGGCTTACAGGCCTGTAATTGCTGGGATCACCTTTGGAGCCCTTCTTAAAAATTGGCATCACATTAGCTATCCTCAAGTCATCTGGTACAGAAACCTGATTTAAATGATAGGTTACAGACTACAGTTAGTAGTTCTGCAATTTCACATTTGATTTCCTTCAGAGATAGTGTGTAAAGCCTCCCCTTGACAGATAATAAATCTAGATGTAGCAACACTTAACACAAACTGAACCATCTGCCCAACCTCAACTCTTATACAAGTAAGTGACTGAGAAATTAAGAGATTTCAAAGGACAAATGGGAAAAAGATGATCCCATTATCTTCCGAGCACATGCGGTATGACAGGAAAGCCTTACTGAAAAGCAAAAAGCCATCCCAGAAAAGAAACTGGAGGAAGAGTTTAAAGATAGAATCTCACCCCTGTGAGGAGATTTACATTTTCATTACTTGTATTTGTGAAATTGTCCTAACAAGGCTTTGAAACAGACAAGTAACTAGAGAGTTTTAGACAACAATACATTTCACACCTTTGCCTGCTGCCTACCTAGACAGAATTTTCTGCAAAGCAGCACTGCATTTATTAAAAGCCCAACCACACTACCAATACAGCCATGTCAAGGAACCTGGTTACTATGTTGTTTCAGTTTGTAGTGTACAATGGAGCTTAAAGATGTTCTGTAATCAAGCTAATGCCTTACTCTCCATGTCCCTTTAGCATGCTTACTGAACTTAGGCTAAGAATATAGCTTAGTTATGAAACAGACCAGGGACAATGAGCTCATCTAGACTGCACGGCAGTCAGTGTGCCCTGCTGTGCTCTGCTCTAACTGCCCCACATAGATCCTGCTGGCATGAACTAAAAATTGTCCCGTCCGCACTAACATAATACTGTTGGAAATGGGACTACACCAAGGTGAGCTAGGTACCTTTTAGTTGGATCCAGCAGGGACTACATAGGGAATTTAAAGAGTGCAATATGTTAGGGTGCTCTACAGTTCACAACTCTTTAGTCCGGACTCTGATGCCATGTAGACATACCTTATGTTGAGATTGGGTTCCCTAACTCTGTAGTGCAGAAAGGAACAGCTATTATTTCAGGTAAGTGAACATTCTGATTTGGCAGAAAGCCAACTGTAACCAAGTGGGGTTTTCCCCACAATATTTTGTATGCATATTTTGTGTGCCTCCCTTTCCCCTATGTACCGCAAGATTAACTAGGGGAAAGGGAAAAGGTGTTTTCTTTGCAGAAGAATCCAGAGGTCCAGATAGGTCCTGACAATTGCCCAGTGATTTGCTACCAAGTAACCGACAACCCTGGCCCTCTGCAGGAAGCCAGACGGTGGGGCCAGCTGGAGAACAAAGAGCAAGTCAGGAGGAGACCAGGTTAGCCTGGGAAGAGAAACAAAAAAGACTAAGGAGGGGCCAAGAGGGGAGTAGCTACATGTGGGCCATGGTCTGCTGGAAGCAGGGATGCTTCAGGACTGGGAGCTGAGAGCGCACCCTGGGCGCCAGTCAGACCCAGAGGGACTTGGCTGTTTCCTGTTCTCCATGCTAACCTAAGGGCTCCCTATGCTGCATTCCAGATATTTAACAAATCCTTCTGGTTTACACCACTGTCTCAGAGTCACTCTAGTCTAAAGAGGCCAACCAGGGTTCCATTACTTCTTTTGGGTGCAAGTCTCCCCCTGGAGATCCAATTTGAGTGGACTCACTGAGGGGAGCTAACAGAGTGAGGCAGGTGGACTGAAGGCTCAGAGGTGCAGTCCCAGGAGTGTGGTGAAGCCAAGTGGCTTACCCCAGTAAGGGGGAGTAACTCCTGAGGAGGGCTGACACACTGAAGGGGTTCCAAGAGCCATGTGAGAGCACCACCGTATGTGTGGTTCTGTAACACCAGTCAGCCTCTAAAACTGAGAGAATCCAGAGTTTAGGGCCAATGATTTTCCATCATTCAAAGAAAAAAAAATCCAGCTAGAGAAAGGCTAAGCCTTGTAAGAAACCACATTTTTCCCTTTCACGTCTGTAGATACTGGAAAGCATTGGGAACATGCTGAATTTATGCTTGTGTGAGTACAACTACTTCCGGGGCCAACCCATCAGGAATGAAGACAGATAATACTAGGAGGGTTAAAGTAGAGTTTGGCCAAACATCACTAATATTTTGATATTTTCCATTTTTAGTCAGTCATGGTGGGGCTTGAAATTCTTGGGCTTTTTTCTCGTGAGGTAGCTCATGCACTTCAACTTCCCTTTGCTATTATTAGTTCTTGATGGCAACAGACTGAGAAGGAAAGCAAACAGCATGGAAGCCTCCTGTAGGAACAACCCACAGTGCAGTCTTAAGCATTCTTCATAAGCACACACTGCAAACTATGCAACTAACAGAAGATGCAGTTTCCATAGTGACAGTGTCTGGGAATAGAAGGAGTTGAGGTAACCATGTCACACTACTTGATAGTGTAAGGGAGCTGTAAAGCAGCACTAAATGAGAGATAGGGCCTGAACCTGCTGCCTGAAAAGAACAGTTCCATGAATGTCCAGATGTGTGTAGCTAGTACAGAAGAAGCAAGCAGTGAAGCACATCACACTCTCAGATGCAGAGGAAGTGAAAGGTGTTAAAAGGATCAAACAGAAAACAACGTATGAGATGGTGTTTTGATCTGGTAAATACAATTTGCAGCTAATGCGATTTGGTAAATAATCCAAACGTACCAAAGATCCGCCAGATTAAATAGTGAGCTAGTTTCCTGCTCCACTGTCAAATATTTATTTAATTATTTGCAGAGTTTCATCACACATTTCTAAAAACACCTGAGCTCAGGCTGCATTACTGTTTATGGCACTGTCAACGCTGGTGCAGCTGCATCATTCTTGGAAAAGAAGTGAGTTTTCTAGAGTAGACAGCCTTGGACAGCAAGAATGAAAAAAAAATATGCAGAACATTGCATAATCAGACACTGTATTAACACTATAAACAGGAAGTTAGATTAAGACAGTCAGCAATTTAAATACTAAATGAAACTTGTGACAGTCTGCTGGAGGCAAACAATCCCTGCTGAGTTTCAGGGACCAACTCTGGCCCTTTCGTCACATAAACCCTGGTCTTAAAAATTTAAATTCAGATTTCAAAATCATTTCCTTCCAGCAGCTAATCCTTTTCATCTGCAGTGTCAACCAACTTACAACTGCACAAATATTCCTGTACTTTTTTACTTTTAAAGTTTTGAAAAAGATGGTTGATAACTGGATCATGAGTTTTACTTATATAGCCAGGTACCACAATTAAGCTAATTAACTTTGGGAATACATTTTTCCTTCTTGTGCTTATCCCACTTATCCTACAGCACCGTTAATATCCATTCATCTTGGATTCCTTTTGTGGGGCAGGTTTTGGCTTTGTACTGAAAAAGCTTACTAAGGCTGGAAACTCAGCCACTGTACAGATGCCACAGTTCTGACCCTTAAGTATAGACACGATCAAGCTGGATTTTGCACTGAGCTAATGAAGGTTTCTCCTGTACTTTTAAAATGGGCCAACCTCAATTAGCTTAATCAATGCAACCGCCTGCTCGTCCTTTTTACACAATTCAGGGTAGCTCCAATACAGCTATACCAGTTGCTGGCTGGCCATCCCAATGGCTGAGTAGTTGGGGGCTATCAAGCTCTTTTGCCTGGTCTTCACTAGGAAAAATGAGTTTTTAACTCAAGTTAGCGGAAGTGATATGCTACTGCAGTAGAAATAATAAAATCCAAGTGTCAGATCTTATGTTTATCAAGGCAATGGATGCAATTTAACCACTGTGGTCCAGAACAAACAGTACTGCAAATATGCTGGTTTAGGACACTTGGTTCAAAATTTTCTTTCTGAACATTAGAGAAAGCAGGTCTTGCAAGCACCATTTAGGACCATCTGCTCAAAATTCCATAGTAATCGTAATCTTGGGTTTAATAAAATAAGAAATTTGGTAATTTTTTTTCTTGATTTTAATCATATAGTTTAACAATGTGATTAAATGTTTCCATTGTAATAACTGTTCAGTTATATACGTAAATTGGTTACCTTTTTCCAAATCTGAAGAGCTCTGTGAAGCTCGAAAAAGACGGTTACTCACCTTTGTAACTGTTCTTCGAGATCTGTTGCTCATATCCATTCCAGTTAGGTGTGCGCGTGACGCGTGCACGTTTGTTGGAGATTTTTACCCTAGCAACACTCGGTGGGCTGGCAGGGCGCTCCCTGGAATGGCACCGCCATGGCCCCCGATATATAGCCCTGCCGGCCCATCCACTCCTCATTCCTTCTTGCCGGCTACTCCGACAGTAGGGGAGGAGGGCGGGTTTGGAATGGATATGAGCAACACATTTCGAAGAACAACAGTTACAAAAGTGAGTAACAGTCTTTTCTTCTTCGAATGCTTGCTCATATCCATTCCAGTTAGGCGATTCCCAAGCCTTACCTAGGCGGTGGGGTCGGAGCGAGACATTGTGGAATGTAAGACCGCTGAGCCAAAGGCGGCATCATCTCTAGACTGTTGGACCAATGCGTAGTGCGATGGAAAGGTATGGATGGAAGACCAGGTAGCCGCGCGGCATATTTCCTGTATGGGAACATGAGCCAAAAACGTGGCAGATGACGCTTGAGCCCGCGTAGAGTGGGCGGTAAGATGGCCAGTCGGGACATGAGCCAAGTCGTAGCATGTCTGAATACAGGATGTCACCGAAGAAGCAATCCTTTGGAAGGAGATTGCCATCCCCTTCATACGTTCTGCCACCGCTACAAACAGCTGAGGTGAATGCCGGAAGGGTCTGGTTCTCTCGATGTAAAATGCGAGAGCCCTGCGGACATCCAGAGTATGCAGCTGCTGTTCCTGTCGCGATGAGTGCGGTTTTGGAAAAAAAACTGGCAGGAAGATGTCCTGATTCACATGAAAGGAGGAGACGACCTTAGGGAGGAATGCCGGGTGTGGTCGCAGCTGTACCTTGTCCTTATGGAACACTGTATACGGGGGATCCAAAGTCAAAGCTTTAATTTCCGAGACCCATCTAGCCGAGGTGACAGCAACTAGGAATGCTGTCTTCCAGGACAAGTACAGCAGCGAGCATGTGGCTAAAGGCTCAAAAGGGAGGGGTCCCATGAGCCTGGCTAAGACAAGGTTCAGGTCCCAGGTAGGGGCTGGTTGTCTGACCTGGGGATAGAGTCGCTCCAAGCCCTTGAGGAATCTGGAAACTATAGGATGGGAAAAAACAGAACTGCCAGCCTCCCCAGGATGGAAGGTGGAAATAGCTGCAAGGTGCACTCTTAGCGAAGAGATCGCTAGACCATGCTCTTTGAGAGACCATAAATAGTCCAAGATGGTGGGGACTGATACTGCCTGCGGAGAAAGGTCCTGCTAAGTACACCAGTGACAGAAGCGCTTCCATTTAGCAAGGTATGTTGACCGTGTGGAGGGCTTTCTGCTTCCGAGCAGCACTTGTTCCGCCACAGTGCAACAACGCAACTCCGATTGGCTCAACCAGCCAGCAGCCATGCAGTCAGATGAAGGGACTGCAGGTCCAGCTGGTGTAAGCCTGCCGCAGTCCTGTGTGATCAGGTCCGGGTCGAGTGGCAGGGAAATCGGGTGTGACAGAGACAGGTCGAGCAGCATGGTGTACCAATGCTGCCTCAGCCAAGCCGGAGTGATCAGGATAAGGCGGGCTTTGTCCGTGTGCATCTTGATCAGAACTCGGTGGACAAGAGGAAACGGTGGGAAGGCATGACAGGAGTGGCCCATCCACGGAATGAGGAATGCGTCCGACAGTAAGCCTGGGGAGTGACCTTGCAGGGAGCAGAACACCTGGCATTTCCTGTTCTCCCTGGAGGCAAAGAGGTCTATTTGGGGAAAGCCCCACCTCCGGAAAACTGAATGGAGAATGTCCGGATGGATGGACCATTTGTGCGCCAGGAAGGACCTGCTCAGATGATCTGCGAGCGTGTTCCGGACTCCTGGGAGGAAGGAGGCTACTAGGTCTATGGAGTGGGCTATGCAGAAGTCCCACAGTAGGATCGCTTCCTGACAAGTGGGAAGACCATGTCCCTCCCTGTTTGTTTATATAATACATGGCTGTTGTGTTGTCCGTGAAGACTGCGACACAACGGCCCTGCAGATGGCGCCGAAACACTTGGCAAGCCAGTCGGACCGCTCTCAGCTCCCGGACATTGATGTGCAGAGTCAACTCCCGGGACGACCAAAGGCCTTATGTGCGCAGGCGCCCTAGGTGAGCACCCCAGCCCATGGAGGACGCGTCCGTTGTTAGGGACACAGAGGGCTGGGGAGGATGGAACAGTCGTCCTGCACACACCCGGGAGGGCGTTCGCCACCAGTCGAGGGAGCCTAGAACGCTCGGCGGAATTGTCAGAATGATGTCTATGGTGTCTCTGTGTGGCCGATAGATGGAGGCGAGCCAGATTTGGAGAGGACGCATTCACAGCCTGGTGTGCTTTGTAACAAATGTGCACGCAGCCATGTGACTGAGGAGGCCAAGGCAAGTGCGGGCAGAGGTTGTTGGAAAAGGCCTTGGACAAGTGAGACTATGGTCTGAAACCGGGGGGGGGGGGGGGGTAAACTGGCCGTCGCAAGGTTGGAATCCAGCATTGCCCCCATAAACTCTATCCTCTGCATAGGCACCAGAGTGGACTTGTCTAAGTTGATGATCAGACCTAGACGCAGAAAGAAGTCCTTGATAATGGCCACCTGGCTGATGACTTGTGCCTCGGAGGTCCCTCGGATGAGCCAGTCGTCGAGGTAAGGGAAGACGTATTTGACGATGGCGTAAGGCAGCGGCAACAACTGCCATACACTTCGTGAACACCCGAGGGGCTGAGGAGAGGCCAAAGGGCAGGACAGTAAACTGGTAGTGTTGATGGTTTACCACAAAGCAAAGATACCTCCTGTGAGGGGGACAAATTGCTATGTGGAAATATGCATCCTGCATGTCGAGTGCGGCATACTAATCTCCGGGATCCAGGGAAGGAATAATGGTTACCAGGGATACCATGCGGAACTTGAACTTTTTGATGAATTTGTTCAGTCCTCGCAGGTCTAGGATAGGGCGAAGGCCCCCTTTCGCCTTGGGAATAAGGAAATATCAGGAATAAAAACCCTTGCCCCTTAACTCTTCCGATACCTCCTCTATAGCTCCAATTGAGAGGAACTTGTGGACCTCCTGGGTGAGGAGTTGCTCGTGAGAGGGGTCCCTGAATAGGGCCGGGGAGAGGGGGTAGAAGGGAGGGGGTGAAACAAACTGAAGGCCGTATCCAAGCTCCACCATGCATAGGACCCAACGATCTGACGTCAACTGGGACCACACCTGAAGGAACTGGGAAAGGCGGTTGTAGAACTGAAAGGGATCCGGGGAGGCAATTGGTACACTGCTCTCGGGCACACCCTCAAAAGTTTGGTTTGGGTCCCGGCGTTGGTTTGGTGGGACCGGAAGTGTTGCCCCCCTGAGGTCCAGACTAGCGTCTGCGATTATTACAACCTCTCCTTCTGGCAAAGTCTTGCCGTGGCCGAGGTGGAGGGTAAGGGCGCTGCGGTTGGGAGCGGAAGGGCCGTCTTTGCGTCTGAGGCGTATGCATTCCCAAGGAACATATAATTACTCTGTTGTCCTTCAGACTCTGCAGTCTGGGGTCTGTCTTTTGTGAAAAGAAGCCTTGACCATCAAACGGCAGGTCTTGTACCATATGTTGCAACTCAGGTGGCAGGCCGGACACTTGCAACCATGATATACGGTGCATGGCTATGCCCGAAGCGACTGTTCTGGCTGCTGAATCAGCGGCATCTAATGAGGCTTGTAAGGAGGTCCTCACGACCCTCTTCCCCTCCTCCAGGAGTGCTTCAAATTCCTGACGGGAATCTTGTGGAACCAACTCGACAAACTTCCCAACAGCCTCCCAGGTATTGTAACTGTATCTGCCGAAGAAGGCCTGTTGGTTCGCTATGCGGAGTTGGAGACCTCCCGCAGAATAGATTTTTCGGCCCAACAAATCCATGCGCCGGGCTTCTCTAGATTTAGGCGCGGGGGCTTGTTGGCCATGGCGCTCCCGTTCATTGATGGACTGTACCACCAAGGAACAGGGAGCGGGGTGCAGATAGAGGTACTCAGACCCCTTGAAGGCACCATTTACTTCCGTTCGACCCCCTTGGCTGTGGGTGGGATGGAAGCTGGGGATTGCCAAATAGAGTCCGCTCTAGCCTGGATCGAACGGATGAATGGGAGAGCCACTCGGGTGGCTGTCTCCGCGGACAAGATGCTAATCACCGGGTCCTCCACCTCTGGGACCACCTCTACCGGCAGGTTGATATTTTGGGCGACACGCCGCAGAAGGTCCTGGTGTGACCGGAGGTGGTCCCGATGATGACGTCCCCGCTACTGCCTCATACGGGGAGGATGAAGATGACAGCCCCGGGACGAGTGGATCCTGCACTGATGTCTGGTCCGGGGGAACCTCATGCGATTCCGGTGCGTGAGCACTGGTTTCCTCTGTGTCAGCTGGGGGGAGGCCGGCTGACGGTGGACTCGGGCACACGGTGCTCTGAGTGACTGGAGCGCGATGGGCCAGTCAGTTCACCTTGGGCTTTATGGTACGCCCAAGATGTCCAAAAGGATCACTGATGAGGTCCGTGGTCCAGGCCATGGGCGTGCGTCTCCGAGTCCCCATAGGAGGCGCTATCTGCACGGGAGGAGACAGATGGGTGCCGCAAGGGCCACGGAGGCGCTGAAGTCGTGTGGACCAGGTCTCTGCATCCATTGGACTCCTGTTTACGCGGTAGCGGTGAACGGTACCGAGAGTCGTAGCAGTGCCGGGAGTGGGACCAGGACCTGCGACCAGCGCGGTGCCGGGAGGTCGACCGATGCCTCACATCGCCATGCCGAGACCGGCTGCGAGAGTTACAGTGGTGCCGGGATCTGGACCAGTGCCGAGAGTACTGTGATGGAGACCGGGATCTCGAGCAGTGCCGCAAGTACGACTGGTACCGGGACTGCAAGCGGCGCTGAGAGCGGAAGCGATGTCTGGAATGAGAGCGTCTGCGGGACCTGGATTGGGACCGGCGGCGTTGCACAGCATCTGGTGAAGACGGCCTCATCATGGCGGGCTTGCCCAGTGACTGAACAACCCGCACCGGCGGAGCTGGGGGTTGGGGCAGCTCATGCTCCGTCAGAGCAATTAGTTCCCGAGCCGTGGAGAAAGTCTCCGGCATCGAGGCCACGACGAGCTCGACGACAGCGCACGCTGGGGAGCTGGTAGGCACCGGACTCGACGGCTCCTGAGAGACCGGAATCGACAGTGCAGAGGCAAGAGGTGCCGCAGCAGCTGACGGTGCCGGGCGGTCCGCCTTAGATGTATGCTCCGACTGCGGCGCAGATGCTGGTGCCGCAGGAGCCTTGTGCCTCTTGGACATCGGGGAGAGGGATCAGTGTCTGCCGAGGGTCGAGTTGGTAAAGGCTGGTGCCGGGGAGCCTTCACTGGAACCATGCGTTCCGGTGCGGAGGGAGCACTCGTCCCCGGTGCCGGAGTCAGTGCCGAAGATGGAGGAGTTAGAGCTGCCTCCATCAAGAGTTGCTTGAGGCAAATGTCCCGCTCTTTCTTCGTCCGGGCTTGAACGCCTTGCAGATTCGGCACTTGTCCACAAGGTGGGATTCTCCCAAACATTTTAAACAGGAGTCATGTGGATCTCCTGTGGGCATCGGCCGATGACAGGCCGTGCAAGGTTTGAAACCCAGTGAACTGGGCATAGGCCCCGGTACCGGGGGAGGAGAAGGGGCTAGCCCCCGACCCTCTAACTGTATACACCACTACTATAAACTACTAACAATACAAAAAAGTTAACGAGAACTATGGAAAACTAACTATGTACACAATAACTATATATAGACAAGTGAAGAGCTAAGGAGGTGGACATCAGCTAAGCCGCACTCCACTGTTCCAACGACCGACACGGGCGGTAAAAAGGAACTGAGGAGCAGATGGGCTGGCAGGGGTATATATTGGGCGCCATGGCGCCACTCCAGGGGGCGCCCTGCTGGCCCACCGAGTGTTGCTAGGATAAAAATCTCTGATGAACATGCACGCGGCACGCGCACATCTAACTGGAATGGATATGAGCAAGCACTCGAAGAAGCTTGTGTCTTTCACCAACAGAAGCTGGTCCAATAAAAGATCTCACCCACCCTCTCTCGTATATGTAACCTTCAATTTAAATGGGGTTTCATAAGTCTACATTTATAACACTACTACATATTACTACTCCTTCCTTGATAGCTCATTTGTACAATTTCATGACCAAGTAGTTTCAGTTCTTACCTAAAAAAGAGTGGTGTGGAGGGGAGGAGGAAAAAAATGAAAGCTTAATCCACTGGAAATAACTTCTCTGGTAAATTAAATGTTTGTACCCATTCAGTCACTGCAATTAAATACTTCATTTCTTTGACTGCTTAATATGCAGTCCATGTGGTTTCCCAGTATCATATTTAGTAATGGTATCTTGCTGTAATCGCTGTAGCTTCAAAAGTGGTTTCTGAGACCTCTTCCTTCATCCTATTGTCATTTTTCTTTTGATGATTAATTCTATACAGCTGCTTGACCACACTGTTTAGTATTAAAGTTGCTTCAACATTCTGGAATATTTGTTGCCCGAGACTACAAAATACCAGATTTTATATTTCCATATTTAAAGTACGGTAGTTAAGGACCTGCACAATAATTTGTGGCTTCTGAAACCCATTAAATTTAAGTGGACCCATACAAGAAAACCAGAAGATAGTCTGAATACCAGGAAACTTAAGAGATACTATAATGTTCAAGCTTGAGAAGGATTTCAGACAGGGTACTTGCCACACATTTAAAAACAAGATCATTTTAATCTAGACATTTTCTGTTTAATCTTGTGAACAGATGCTGTCGGGGGTAGGAGGAGCAGAAAAAAGTTAAATCTTTGTTTTCCATTATATAGTAAGACCAGCAAAATTAACCCTCAGTTCATGAGCAGCATGTACTGCAAAGCTCACTGCATGGTCCCTTGGATCGGCCAGCAGGCAATTAGTGAGCAGACAATTCAGATTCACAAACATCTCATTCTCTTTTGAGGGAAACCCACTATCTTGGCAGCAAAATAACTGTGCTCTAAGCTCCCAGACATACCTCGCTATTATAATATCATTAACTATATGAGAGAGTGAGTACAACAGTTATGACAACACTGTTTGAAACCTGGCAAATCTCATGAGACAGGCAAAAGATCAGAGTGGCCCAAGAATAAGATGGACATGGATCTGTCCACCATACAGAATGAGCTGTGTTTTTCATATTAAACTTTAATATGATCTCCACAACCCCCATGAAATTGGCTTTGAACAGTTTGGCCACTCACATGAAAGGAGCTAAACCATTTTAAACTATTTTAAAAAATCTGTACCGGAATCTACACAATCAGGTAACACATGCTTAGAAACAATTTAAGGGAGAATCTGTATTTCAGTATTCAAATGAGTTTGAGAACATTCCCAACAGGAATGTGAACAGGGCAGAGGTGGGAAAGGATGTGTCATGAGGTCCCCACTATGATCAGGAATTCCTAAGGATGAGAAGTGGTTCCTGACGTCAAATCAGATCAGCTACTTACAGCATCTTTACTCAAAACTGGTCTTCTGTGAAGCAGAGGACTGAGAAAAACTGCAGAATGTAGACAACTTCCTGGCTGAGAATGCACCCCCCCTTTGGCAAGGCACCAAAAAAAAAACCAAAAACCAAAAAACAAACAAACAAAAAAAAAATCAATAGAGAGTGCGCAACTTTCGCTGACAAAAAAAAAAAAAAAAAAAGAGTAGTACAATGAAGTTTACAGGGTGGTCAGTTTTATCCCCGCAGTCAACAGTTGAACAGCAAGAGTGAAATAAGTCTCTCTCCTTCTACCTTCTTCCCACAAGCCTCTGCTTCTCCATTTTTCAGAGCAACACTGAAAGTTGGGCTGTCTTCACTCCCACAAAATGCAAAATAAAAACTAGCATTAGTTATCTCACAAAAAAATCCTATTGGAGACAAGACACTGGTAGTTTTTATCCCTATGAGTTAGATGAGGTCAACATTATTCCCCCACTACACACACACTTGTGGGGGACCTCTCCTAGCTACATGGGATAAAAATTACCAGCATTTCAACTCCACTAGGATTCTAAAGAGAGATAATTAACTCTACAGTGAGGTAACTAATGTGATTAGTTATTAGTGATTTTGCTATCAACACACCTTTTGGGGGGTGACAAATCTTAGGCTGTGTCTTTAAGTAGACAACTGTGCTTACTTCTACAATAAAATTAACCCCTCAAGCTAGCCTCTCTCAAGTGAGAGCAACTACACAGAAATAACATTCAGCCTGCACAGAGTGATTGTGTCGGCAGCTGCCTCACACTATAACCAACCAACTCGAGTTGTGAGCACTACCACACTTGAATTAAGAGCTTGTGTGTATGACTCAAATTAGGAGCAACACTCAAGTTATCGAACACTAGTTAACTCTGCAATGAAGACAAGCTTAATTTCTCTGCAGCTCATGATTTTCTTGAATCTTTCACTGCATCATTCTGGAAAGCTGCGAGCAGAGCAGAGGTAGGTAGGTCACTAATAGAAAGCTCCAAAAGCTACATCAATGAGAGCTGTTTGCACTGGTACCAGGATTTAGGGTGATCAGATGAGAGGAAGAAAATATCGGAACACGAGGGAGGAGGAGGATTTGCTGGCAGAGGGGAAAAAAACAAAACAAAAATGGAGTGCCGCGAACTATCGAGACAAATTGTGTCCCAACCAAACATTGCTTGGGACACGGGACAAATGCCTAAATATCACGACAGTCCCGATTTTATCGGGACATCTGGTCACCCTACCAGAATTCCCTAACATTAAGTGAAAATTCTAAACTGAAATGGACATTTAATCCAAATCAGCTGCTTGTGCACAGAGGAAATACATCAACCAGTAACAGGGAGATTAACATCTTGTTTGAAAGGGGCAGCCTCTTTGACCATACTGTTTCTTTTCCGCCTACAATTTGTTTCAATTACCCCACTGCTATATTGTCTGAACAGATTAGCACATCTGCCATTCTCTTCATAGGAAGAGACTGTCCTCATTTTCAGAATGAATGGGTATCGTACAGTACATCTGGACTCCTTTCTGGTTTTGGGCGAACATAACTGAACTAAGAGGTAGGGTGGGTAAGATATAAACAAACAATTTACATAAACTAAAAGAGCAAAGACCAAATATTCCAGCAAACAGATGCAACTTCTAACCCAATCCCTAAAAGTTTCACTTCAACTGTATATATTCGATTAACTCTCACTTGTGAACTCTTACGCTACAGACTTAAGAATGAAAGAAAAAAACATTAACTAAAACTGATTGCCATGAAGAATCAAAATGTGATAATCATTTATTATGCTGTAGGTTCTTCACAAGGTTTGAATGTTCCTTTTTCATATTTGACTTAACTTTGATTCTTGAGCAGTTCTCTGCTAAAAAGCAGCATACTATAAAAAGACATTTCCCTACTCAAAGCCTCTCACTATATATTCTTAAAGAGCACCACATTGCTATCACCTTTTCAACATCACCTCAAGCAGTTAATACAAAGAAAGGAAATCAAAACCAGTGTTTTAACAGTGAAAGTGCACAAGATAGGCAAACTCTTCACTTTACAATTCACACTTTTTTCTGACACTTCCACCCTCTGCAAACTGCGTATTCCTGTGCAAACTTTTTAGTTTAAACTCTGCTTGTTATGAGAAGCCTTGTTATTCCTCTATTTTGAACGTCCTTCTACAGTAAGCACTTTTATACATTACTTTAAAACCACATGAAAATGTGCAGCACAATATATTGCCACGTTGTGGAAGTTGTCAGGTTGTTACACAATAAAGCTCCATTATATTATTCAGATGTTCATGGCATTACACTGGCATCAAGCCAAAGCAACATGACAATGCAATTTGATGTCAACTGTGCTTCAAAATAAAATGACTTTGGGAACCATTTTTTTAAAAAAGGAGTTCTAATGTTTCCCAATTTTCTTGTTCTTCCAATCCAACATCCGACACAAATTATGTTGTCATCTACGACACTGCATCAAAACAGTTATAAAAAGTTTTATATGGACAAGCAACAAGTTTTGTGGTCTCAATGGCTCTGTCTTGAGGGCCAAAAAGAGTATTTTTCAATTGGATTAGCTAAAGCTGATGGAAAAACCTCAATAAATATGCATGCTAACACATCTGAAATCACGCTGCAAGCTAGGTTTGATCGAGGGCTCCCTAATAAGCTGCAACATGGTCTGTTAATAGAGTGGCAAAACCACACATTTTATAGGGGCTTTTTAACAGTATTAGGCTAACTTGCTTGACTGAGCTAACATGATTGAAACAACACGCCCCTTTTGACCACCAAAACATACCTAATGTGCATACACATCCAAAAGATTTTAAAATTTGTAATGCTGAAAGGTAGTTTATTCCCACTATCACGGACAGTGGGAATCTAAGTTTGGGTTATACGATGAAGGGGATTTCAGGATCATACCTTATGGAGCAAATCAGTTTAATATGTTATTGCTGCATGTGCTGAGTTGTCATCTGATTTATAAATACCATTTCAAGTGTTTAGTCTTAAAATGGTAATTTGCATATGAGCACAGTAATGGGGGCCAAAGCATTCAGGGCTCAAATATAGGTTGTGCCTCACAATTAAGGCATCCCTCCCCCAACCCCACACTTCCTTGCAATTCATCAGTTCATTCTAAAATAAAATAAATAGGTGAAAATAGGTAAAGACCAAAAAAGAAGGGCAAGGGGTGGAGAAGAGGGCTGCTCGGCATTCACAACATAGTGGTCAGGTGGTCTCGGCTGTCAGGATCTTGCTCCCTGTCCCTCTCACTCTCTGCTGCTCAAAGAAAGCGGACAGGATCACACTGAAGGGCCAGGAGGGGCGCATCCCATGAGTATGAACCCATCCCCACTGGAAAGAGAACTTCCTACCCTGGCCCTGCAGGACGGAGCCATCCCCTGCCACTTTGAAGGGCCAGGAGCTAGTAGTACTCACTGGATCCAGCCTTCTGCTCTGCTTCAGCCTCATCTGCTTCCTCCACAAAGAGGTCCCCAAAAAACAAAGTGGGGGGGTGGGGGGGTATTTGAAAGTCACCTGAATACCAACTTTTTAAAAACCCAGGACTTTTTTTTTTTTTTTTTGAGAAATATCAGTAAATACAGAAAACAAAGTGCCTTACTCATAATACAATGATACTAAATGATGCACTAAATTAGGTTTTATTGTTTTTGTTTTGAAAACTAATTTACTCACTGAGACTAGCAAGGATATGTAAAAAGTAGAACTTCAACTGGAGTAAAGATAAGCAGATGCAGTTATTGGCTCAAATTATTAAAGCTCACAACGAAGAAGTGACCCTTAAATGACCCAAAGGTGACCTAGAGTAACCAGCAGTAACACAAGCACTCTCATCCAGTTCTTCTTAACTGAAAGAGGAATGTTTTCACAGTGCTCATGTAACCCATACACTTTACACTGCAGCATTTGACTTTGTTTCTCTAGTGGAGGGGGAGAGAAGCAGGGGAAGAGACACTGATCTTAGCTAGTGACTCTGTCTCCATGCATGTGCAGAGAGCAGGGCAGGTGTAATTCAGTTAGAAAGACCCAAAAACTAACAAAACAGGATGTTGTAGCCACCAGCCATGCTCAGCAGCTTTTCTGAGGCTATATAAAAAATGTTCATAGTGGCAACTCACCCAACTGGTCAGAGAGCAAGGGGGGGGAAGAGGTCAAAAAATAGAGTTAAAAACAGTCCTGTGGACTCAGCAGAAGATCGACATAGGACCAAATGATGTGTTACCTGTGTGGGCTGGGTCCAATACCAGCACCACTGATACAGGCTACGGATGTCTGCTCACCAGCAACTGAGACGATCAACCCGCTATTAATCCCAGGGCTGTAATGCTGCTAGCTGCGAAAAGCCCCAGCTGTTTGTTTGCTGACAGGGTTCTGAAATGTTTGAAAGGACTGAAAGGCTGCCATTTCTCAAGCTTCGAAGAGCCAAGTGCCGCACGCTGCATACATAAACACAGGCTACAGCACTTTTTGGTGGCAATGCAAATAATGTAGCTGATTTCCATCTTGTCCTTGAAAACTTTTCATCTAAATATTTAATTGGCCAGCTTCTTTTTTCTTCTCTTTGCTGTGTGTCTCAGTCTAGCCCAGTTAGGCCAACAAGCTGCATCCACCTACTTACAGTATGTCTACACAACTAGAGACTATACCAGCATAACTATGTCTGCATAGCCCTGTAGCTTGGACACAGCCTCCACTAACCAGTGTTTTTTCTCACCACCTGCCTGAGCGGAGTTAGCCCTCTTCTGTCAATACAGGTGTGTCTACACTGGAGTTCATGTTGGCGTATCTACACAGGTGAAAGTTGTGGTTCTCTCACACCCCTGACTGATGTAGCTATGCTAACAGCTGCACCTACGCTGGGGGTTATGTCAATAGAAGAGGCCTTCTGTCACCATAGCTAACTCCATTCAGAGAGATGGTGTTCCTAAACAACCATCTGTCAGCATATGCTGTGTCCATGGCTATGTCTATGCTGCATATGCTACAATGATGCTATAGTGCCTGAAGCACAAATGCAGCAATGGAAGGTGTCTCCCCTCCACCTCACATCGCTGTAGTTAAACCACCTCCCTGAGGCCTGGTCTACACTATGCGTTTAAATCGATTTAAAGAACGTTAAATCGATTTAACGCTGTACCCGTCCACACTACAACGCCCTTTATATCGATATAAAGGGCTCTTTAAATCGATTTCTGTACTCCACCCCGACGAGAGGAGTAGCGCTAAATTCGATATTAACATATCGGATTAC
>NC_133775.1:39361994-39411827 GCF_003597395.2 Chelonoidis abingdonii | reverse complement strand
TTACATTAGCTAACTTCCAGTCACTGGGTACCGAAGCCGATTTAAAGGACAGGTTACAAACCTTAGTTAATAATTCCGCAACTTCAAATTTGAGTTCTTTCAGAACTCTTGGGTGAATGCCATCTGGTCCCGGTGATTTGTTAATGTTGAGTTTATCAATTAATTCCAAAACCTCTAGTGACACCTCAATCTGTGACAGTTCCTCAGATTTGTCACCTACAAAAGCCAGCTCAGGTTTGGGAATCTGCCTAACATCCTCAGCCGTGAAGACTGAAGCAAAGAATCCATTTAGTTTCTCCACAATGACTTTATCGTCTTTAAGCACTCCTTTTGTATTTTGACAGTCAAGGGGCCCCACTGGTTGTTTAGCAGGCTTCCTGCTTCTGATGTACTTAAAAAACATTTTATTACCACCTTTGGAGTTCTTGGCTAGCCGTTCTTCAAACTCCTCTTTGGCTTTCCTTATTGCACTCTTGCACTACATCAGAGGCGGCCAAACTTACTGACCCTCCAAGCCACATTTAAACTTCTGAAGACTGTGGTGAGTCAGGGCACACCTGCCAAAGCCCCGAGCCCTGGGTGGTACACCCTGCAGGGCTAAAGCCCCGAGACCCTCCTCCCCGCTGAACAGAAGCCCCTACCTCACCACTCCACTGCAAGGCCAAGGTCCTGAGCTCCCTCCCTCCACCCACCCTCTCAGTCTGGTAGGTGGAGAATGAGGGGCTTGTAAGCCACATTTTAATGGTAAGAGAGACACATGTGGCTTGCGAGCCAGTTTGGCAACCCTGTACTAGATGGTGAACACCTAGTTAGACGTGGTTAAGGTTATGATTTAGTCACGGATTCCGTGACTCTACCGGACCTCTGTGACTTCTTTGGCTTCAGCAGTCAATGGCTGAAGCCAGGGCTGGAGGTGGAACTGTACACCCCCACCCTGTGACAGGGGCAGGAGCTGTGGCTGTGCCCCTCCCCTCAGCTGCAGCTGGCATTGGAACTGGGAGTGCATGCCCCGTCTTGCAGCTGTGGCCAGCTCTGGAGCAGGGGCTGTGCACTCACACTGTGGTTGCGGCTGCTGGAGCCAGGGCTGCCCCCCACCCCCAGTTCAGGGGCTTGGCATGTCCCTCCCCACACACGTACCATGGGACTCCAGCTGTCATTACTCTCACTCTACCTAACCGTGTCCCCTGGTTATTTTTAGTAAAAGTCAGACAGCTCATGGGCTCCCATAAATTTTTGTTTATTGCCCATGACCTGTCTGTCACGGTTATCATGAAATCTTAACCTCAGACATGGTCCCTGCCCCAAAAGAGCTTAGTCATTTGAAACCAGATGCAAATGTGTGAAAAAAAATGAAGCAAAAGATTATACAATTACATAGAAGCGAGAAAGTAAGTCGACCTTTCTCCCTTAAAAAAAATAAATCAGATCAGTTATTCTTTACTGAACACAACCTAGCCATCATTGAATGGCTGATTTCTTGTAGTCGTGATTGCAGAGGCAAGCCTTGAGGAGAAGAGAATGGCCTTACAGATTAATTCAGGAAGAGACCACCACACATCTCACTGACTAGGTCCCCAGAAAAAGCACCAGCAGTTCAGTTTCCAACTTCTGATTTACCATTATATGAAAAGACATTTAATCTGCCTCTGCTGCAACAGGCTAGGCAGGTTAAGACTGAAACACAAGTGCTTTATACCAAGGACATGGCCGATTAGTGACCAACCTGGGCAGTGCAAAGACCCCAGAATGATCCTGGGAGAATTTACATAGTATCCTGGGCAGGCAAAGTAATATTTAACGGAGCCTCTGATGAAGACCAACAAGACCCTGCCAACTGCTCCATTTTTTCCTGTCTAAGCATGATGTTACCTGGAACAGGTCTCTAGCCCTTTCATCACATGCTACAACAGCTTGGAAATTCTCTTATCTAAATATGACACGCTATTCCTATGTCCACAACATAAAGTGATATAACCTCTACTAAAGTAGCAGCAAACATCTTCCAGTGTCCAAACAATGTCATTTATTGTCCCCTCATTCCCATTCCACTTAAATGGTATTTTTTGCTTTGCTTAGCACCTTGCACAAAAGTTAACCCCATGCATTAGTCTCCACAGGATTGGACCTTAAAACCAGAATACTAATCTACAAAAGTCACAGCATTCCACTACGCTACCACTTTTGCTCTCTCTTTTTCCTATTGGTCACCTTGAATTTTCTTAGTTATATTATATTTTAGCAGTTTCATTTGTACAATTGCTTAGTTAAACATATCAAATTTAGCTAGTGTTGATAAAAGGAGAAAATAGTAAGTATACTGTTATAACCTCTGCGTATTGCATGAGTATTAATAAAATATAAGTTTATTAAAATGTACTATTATAAATTGTTCTAGGCATCCCTGAAGAGTTAATGCTTAAAATGACTATCCATAATTCTCGAAGATACCAAAGGAGAGTCACATCAGACTGCCTCCAAATACTGCCATGTATTACCATATATGGTAATAGTACCCAAGTACAGCTGCAGCCATTCAAATACTGGATAACACCTGCCTGTTAAATAGTAGCAATGCTCTGTTATAGTAGTTGTCTGAAACTGAAATACTCTACCCTCTTCCATCATTGAAGAAATTACCAGAAGAGTGCCACTGAAAACTCTGGTTTCAATGAAACTTCTATTCACAATAATTTCAGTAAACAACAATAATGGGGAAATATATGGCAGTTCACCATCTTCTACTGCTGCATGCCTCAACATGGGAACCACCTTTTAAATGACCTAGCATATGCTATTTAAAAGAGTATCCACAAAGCCTCAGAATATAAATACAAAGGATCAAGCAACATTCTCTGATGAGCATGGAAGTTTAATTCAGCAAGGATCAGGCCATACCTTGTACCAGCAAGCTGGACCACTACACTGAGCTATTCTGCTCCATTTACTCGTACAGTACATCATCTTATATCAGCGTGTACAATGCAAAGGGAGAGAAGTGTTTTACAACATGGACCAGAACAAAATCTTTGTAGTGCTAGGATAATAAAGCAAAAATATGCAGATGGCGATTGCTGAAAAAGATCAAGATGATTCAAGCAAAAAAAACCAGAACAGGTACAAAGAATGGAACAAAACAGCAAAGAGAGGAAACTGTTTATTTTTAGAGCAAAAGGGTCAACATTGTCAAGAATCAACAATATAATTTTGTTTTTTAAAACAGACCTACCCCTGTTTTTAGGCTTGTGATTACAAACAACATGGGTCACTAAATGTTTTACTATTTAGCCATTTGTATCAACACTTACCTTATTCCTATAAGTAGAGCTATGAGCATTGAACAGATAGGATCTGCTATCATTAGTCCATAGTTCTGCATCAGTATAGCTGATACGATTACACCAACACTTCCAAGAGTGTCTGCGACAATGTGTAAAAATACACCTACAAAAGAGCATTAAAAAAAAAAAATCAAACTCAAAAACTAAAGGCCCTTAAAAAAGTTTATGGAAACATTTTGATGAAAAAACTCTTAACAAAATCAGACAACAAAATGAACTGTGCTAGCAAATTTGGTGTTGATTTAAAGGGCTTCCTGTAAGTCAGCACAGAATTAGGACCTATACCTTGAAGAGTAGCTAGGGCATTCAGAGAAACTCTTTTTTAACAGCAACAGAGAGTCCTGTGGCACCTTACAGACTAACAGATGTATTGGAACATAAGCTTCCGTGGCGAATACCCACTTCGTCAGACGCATGTCATTTTTAATGTGACCATGCTATGGAATATTCTTGACTACCACCGTCAACTGAACTGGTGACTAAATGTCAGAATACATTTAACCAGTCAGAAGTCCATCCAATGGGTAGGCCATAATACAGCAGATGAGTTAAATCTTTACCCCCGGTGGTCCATAAGCAACATCTCTACTAGAGGAGATAAAAAAAGTTTTGCCACCAGGAGCTCTGCGAGATATTTGTGTTTTACAAGTTACATATTCACTGTCAATACAAATTAAAAATATTTCTTGCATTAGTAAGTTATGATTTTATGTGAGAAAATATAGCTTTAGATTAAAACAGTTGAGAGCCAACTCTTTGTAGCTAGCCAAAGATAAGCCTGTGGAGCTCTCTGCTGGCAATTATTGGTACAGTCACAGTTCATCAACTGCTGTTAAAATAAGTAAATGTTCACAGCTTGAAGTATTTCACCCACAACCCATAAATATCTAGCCAGATTAAAAAAATAAAAAGATTTGTATTTGATTAAGAAAAACATTTTCATCAGATTTAAAATCAATTCAAACTAGTATTTAAATTGCTTGCATAAGGAAACAAACACAACACACAGCAACTTTAATATCTTTACTGGGAGTTTTAATTAAAATTTTTCTGCCAAAATAAGAAAGGTAAGATAATTGCATTAGTGTTCATTTCACAATGCGTTGTTTGCACAACAAGGAGGAAGAGGGCTTCCAAGGTATGTAAAATATTTTAAATAATCATCCACTATCACTGAGTTTTATTCATTAAGATAAAACAGGTAAGAAAACCTTGAATAATCAGTCTTGTTAAACTCACATGTCATTCTACTAATTAATATCTTATGTTAAGACTAGCAGGCCAGAAATTTGCCTTAAAGAATTTTTTTTGAATTCTTGTTATATATTTGCTTCTGAAACACAGCCATTCACAAACACTTTAATGTGCCTGTGCAGAGAGAGAAATTTAAAGTAATATGTATGGTGGAAGAGATCAGATAAGACTATTGTTGTGCACGATATATCTGACAACTATAGGATAACCCTGAGCCACAAAAAGTATCCGATAAGAGGTACCATAAGTATACATTGCTTTACGTCAAGTACAACGCAAGGAAAAAAAGTTACATATCACATGTTGGCTTCAGTGTGGTTGGTCAGGCCAATGGTGATTAAATAACCAATTTTAAAATAATCGTCTCTCTTATCATTCTTATTTAAGCTGCACACATGCAACCAAATGTCCCCTTTGGAGCTCATGTATTGCTGTGTATCATCAACAGCCAGACAAGACCGAGAATGGTGGCAGATATCAGAGAGCCTTTGTGCATGCCCTCCATAGGGATCTGGCAGACCTTGGGAAAGAGTAAAAGCACCATTTTCTCAGGGTGATAGAGCACAAGTGGAAAACTAGGTAAATGAGGCCAAAGGCACTGAAGCTGCACAGCCACTGAGTTTCCTTCTACTCTCCCTGAACAGACTTTAGCAGCTGCCAGGAGGTAACCTTAGCAGACTTCCCCAAATCCCCTCAATTACTAGGGATCACCCAAGTGCTTCATTCTGAGGGGAGGGGTAGAGGTAAAGAGATGACTGTGGCTCCTGCGCAGCAGCAGACAAAACCATGTAATGGACAGCAGAGACAACCCATGAGCTGCTACAGTATAGCTCACAGAAAGCTGGAGATCGCAAAGTACTAAGGCAGCTTTGTTGTCAGCCCCAACCTAGCCTGCCCAGCGGCTCCTAATTTCCCTCCTCACCCTTCCATTTATTTGGAGACGGAAGAACACAACACCTTCCTGCACTGACGCTAAGACTGCAAGATGCCCATAGAGACGTGGGTATAGAGATGTTCTCTACCAGCCCCAATCCCTATCCCCAATATTATATTATAAGAAAAGAATTGATCCAGGTGTCCAGAATGAGCTAAGTTACCGGGGGGGGCGTGTGTTGTTTTAACTAGACAAGATGGTTGTTCACTCCGCATATTCTCACTCTCCTGAAAGGTGAAGTTAAATACTGCAATCCTCAACCCTTTAAAGTCTGAGACATTGGTCAAAGCTTTTCAAATGTGTTCCAGTATGATATTACTTACTATTTCATTACTTTTCAGAGCATGTATTGCTCATAGGAGATAGGTACTGGAAATACAGAAATTAGGTCACTTATATAAACTTTTCACATTGAATTTCTGAAGAAAATAAACCAGCCCTTAACACAGCTTTCTGTTCATTATTAATGCCTTAACAAAGAACACCACCGAATTTATAGCCAGCATCTAAACCAGTCTATTATCTAAACTAACAACACACTGTGGTTATTCTCGTCATACCTTCTAAAATCTGTCTGTTGGATCCTGCAGCCCCTTCAAGCGAGTGATAATCTGTAGAGACAAATATTGGCAAGTTAAGCCAAATGCAATGTATCCTTCTAAACTTACCAATTCTGTTAAGCTTCAGAAAGGAAAACTACTTTGAGTGGACCAAAGGTTATTCATGATGACTAGTCATAAGTCTGGCTAGAAAATTTAGTATCTGCTATATCAGAATGAAGGTAAAGAGCAAGCTGAAATTTCAAGATGGGGGAGGGGAAGAAGAGATGGGGAAGCCTGTGTGTATGTATGAGTGTATATTTTACACACACACACTATACTCCCGTTTATCCAAAACCCCATTATCCAGATCTCTACAGTATCTAAACCCTTTCATTGTCCCTCAGCATGAGACACATGTGGCTGAAGGTATGTATCACATGCTGGGGGACAAGGAGGGAATCTGGATAATGAGGAGGTTCGGATAACGGAGCACAGACCCTCCGCAAGGATTGCAAGGAGGATGACGACGACGAGCAGGAGCCACTGCCGCCCTTGGCTAAGGAGAGGCCATCTTGCTACTGCATGGCTCCTGTAGCAGTACAGGGAGCTCTCTGCAGCCCAAATGTGGCTTGAGCAAGTGGGGCTGTGGCAAGAGGGCTCCCTGTGCAGCCTGGGGACAAGGAAGGGGTCTGGACAAAGCAGAGGCTGAGATAATAGGGTTTTGAATAAATGCGAATGCACATGTGCATAAAACGTACTATAAAATGCCAATCCCTGACAGCACAAAGTGTGGGGGATTGCAGTGGAGGCTGCAGTCTTGGCAAGGAAAAGCAGAAGCTATACTTTGAACCTTTGCCTACACACGTGAATACTTAGGTGGACATATCTTTTGGGATGTAACCAAGCTGTATGTATAGCTAAACCAGTATAACAGGTATAATTTTTATTCAAGTAATATGAACTACATGACATAACTCAAGCTGTTAAGGGTTTTTTGAAAAGCTGATACCTTTACGTTTTCCTCTACTCAAACAAGTTTACAGTTAAAGTTACATATTTACTACAACAAGTATTAGTATAATTCACAAGTATTAGATTAGTTCTCATTATTGCAATGTTGAATTTACTACAAAGCTTACAATGAAACAACAACATTTATATGCTTAAAAAAAAAAGGCAGTATTGATTTGGATGTACCACTAGATGCATTAGGTGAATAAGAACGTCTCTAGCATTCTCTTTTAGAAACATTTCTTCCATATGTGCTGGCTAAAGCAAGCTGCCAGCATCTTCTCATCTATCCACAAAGATCTGTGCCAGTAAAACTTAACCTCTGGTATATGGCCTTTGTTTTCAAACAGACACTTACCATGACAAAACTCCTGATTGTGTGAGTGTCCCTTCCCATGACTGTGATCATGAGAATGCCCATGGCCATGTTTGGATTCATGGCTGTGACCGTGACCTCCGTGACTGTGTCCATGGCTGAGAACGCCATTAAATAGAGAATGACTGTGCTCATGCCCTATAAATAAATATCATTGTCAGAATACTGTGTATGTGAATATTAAAGAAAAGTATGCTTACATTCATTTCTAAAGTAATGATATCTACCTACTCCACAAGGAAAATAATTTTTTTCCCCCATGTAGGTCAGGCAAAGCAAAAACTAATACACATAATTCAAAATCTAAATTAATCTGTTATGCTGCTTCATAAAATATTTACTGAACTTGAATAAGAAAGTCAAAATACTTTATGTTACTTCTTTTTGAGCCAAGCCATTTTTGCATGACTGTAACACATACTTCCAGCTCCATGTGGTGAAAGTGGCCATACTTTTCTGCTGTGTTTATACTATGATATTTTAAAAAGCGATCACATTAAAAAATGTGTAAAATACTTACACTACTTCCATCTGTCAGGATGAGTTACAGTTCACAGACTACATTAGAAGGTCTGATGTCAGCAAAAAGGCAGAGTAATATTTAACAGATATCTGTGTGCATAAATCTTGCATTTAATTTGAAAAACAACGCTAAACAATTGCAAGAACTACTGAAAGATTTTCTTCTTAGATTTAAGATTTTTGTTCAGCTATTCTCCTGTAAAATGCTCCACCTAAGGCCATTTCAGTCTCCTATTTAAAGAGAAAAATCTTTTGTATAAATGAAGATTCTTGCAAGTCTCTTCCAATAAACTACAAGTTCCAGACAGTATATTAATCTTTTTTTGGTTTCTAATTATTGGGAGTTCAAGGAAAAATGGACACTATCTTAGTAATACTGAAAAAGCCAAGGCTGTATATGACTCATTAGGCTTGCCACTGAAAGACACACAACATGCAGACCCTGGTTAGAGGGCTAATTGTAACTGAACACAAATTGCCAAAAAGGAAAAGATAATGAGAATTACAACCGTCATACCAGAGCCATGTGAGTGTCCATGGCCTCCATGTTGAAAAACAAATATTCCTATAAGATTCACAAGGAATCCTAATATAGACACAGGAAGAAGTCTCTCATGATGCACATCAGGAGGCTCCAATGCTCTCTACAAAAAGAAGCAAGTTTAGTGCATCATTTATAATCCTACCACACAATCAGAAGCAACTCCAGAAAATAGACAAGAGTATTACATATCTGATCTGATGCAGGAGTTTTCTGATACAATATCCAAATAAAAAGATTAATGATAATGAATTAGGAATGTTGGTATTTTAGAAGAATTACGAAAACTTAAAAAACCTCAATACCTATATTGCTCCTTGTTTGGAAGTCAGTCAAACATTTTGTACATCTCTTTTCAAATGGTATTAGAGCTACATTTCACTATCATCTTCATTATATTCTGTTATGGCATTATTCAGCTCAAAACGATACCAAGACATTTTAGTTCTCAGTTATATTTGGACTACGTAAAATTATTTCTCAGTCTGAAGAACACCTCTTTCCTCTCAACAGGTGAGGTAAGAGGAGCAGCTAAGAGTTACATTTTCTTGGAGTTTTCATTGCCCCTAAATCCTAAGTTAAAAATTGAAACAAGTTTACCATAACCTATTATGGACATCACTAAAACACTCCAGAATTACTTTTTTGTAGTTAGCAATGCTTCCCCTGACACTGTTTAATCCTGCAAGCATCTCTAACAGACTAGAAAAAGGGCTAAAAAGGGAAGAAGTGCCTCCCCATCTAGCATGTGAATGGGTGGGAATGAACCAATGCTCCAAAACTGGATCGCCTATTACCAGAGGTCAGTATAAAAAGATGAGGCCCCTAGCATGGGCCAGGGGGAGCTCTCTAACGAAAAACCTAATCCTACATTCCCAGCAAAAAAGGCAAGCTGTCATTTTACCAGGGTACTGCTCTGAGGCCTCCTGGTGGTCTCCCTACTTCATAGCAGGCTTTGGGTTAGTATTTTTTCTGGCTAGCTTTTGTAGTCTTAAAGTTTTCCAAAGCATTTGTGTGACTTACGAGCTTATGTCTCATTAATTTTCCATTAACTAAGTCACTTGTGAAAATGGGACTTCCCGCTTTTGAAAGTTTTACCTTTTGTTAGTATCAAACAAATAAACTACCTGTCAATAGAACAGAAATCTAAGAAAACATACTTGTAAGTGTTCAGATTGTTACTATGTGACATTTATTCAAGATGTCTTCCGGGCAAAAATTAACACTACCTCCTAACAGCATAAAAGCCAGTTTCTCTGCTCGCTCATTTTTCTTCACAACAGTGATCAACACTACTGCTTCTGTTTGACAATCTTATCCCTTTCTTTCCTTCTGACAAACGTCTAATCCTAACTTCTTACTTAGAATGCACTGTCCACATAAACTGCTCACATGGCTCTCGTCTGTTTTCTAGCCTTATTTTTCCTCTAATAATGAAAAGAGAGTCATTCTATGGAATACTATACTGGCTGTGTAAGAAAAGGGTAGATCTGACAGAAGTCAGCATCATTCATGCAATCAAAATACGTTATTCTGAAAGCTAATGCAGACACTGAAAAAATGGACATTTATACATGTACATCCAACACTGACTCCAGCTGATCTTCTCTGTTCTGTTCAGATAACACAAGTTTAATTGGTTGTGAATATGACTACTCATCATCCATTACAGTAACGCTTAAGTTGTCCTCTCCACTTAAATATACACTCCTAAAGAAAAATGCAACTTCTGCAAAGGTAAACATTTTTTCAGGGGAGATTTATTGACTGCAATTGACCTCAGAACATACCTCAACGGCTTCAGAGAAAATGAAGAATGCTGTGAAGATCAGAAACAGACCATTTACAAAACCAGCCAGTACCTCTGCTCGAACATACCTAGAATCAAATTAGCAATGCCAGATGTTACCTCTCCTTTTTATAAACTGAATGTCCAGAAGCGTTAGAGTTTTTAATTTTAATATATCAGAGGCAGAATGGTACCATGCACTGGACTATAGTTTATTCTTTCCCTCCTATTGTAGCTACGTAGAAAGGAATTTTTTAAATGAAAGATAGATGGGGAGTTTCGAACGTCAACCAACCTTATTTTTATTGGCTTTGATATAAAATACAGTAAATTATTTTGCACACTGCAGCAAACACTTTTCAGATGATTTCAAAGTGTATTACATAAGGAGGAGAGAATCCCCATATTATAGATAAGGAAAATGGCACAATATTAAGTGCCCCGGACAGGTCTCTCATAAACCCACCAGCAGAGTGGGGACTAGAACTGACGTCTCTTGACTCCAGTCCACTGATATAAACACTATAATAGGCTGCTTGCCCTTCACCAGTTGTTTACTGTTTTTCAGATATCAGATCTGTATGAAAGAAATGGTTACTTACCTTGTGGTAAGTGTTTGAGATGTTTTGTGCATGTGGAACCTACTTATGGTGCAGCAGCTCCTCTTGCACAGGTGTTCTGAAGTTCAAACAACAGTGTCCAGTAAGGGTCATGCATATATCCTTCATGACCATATGCCCCCCATCACAAGTTGTTCTCTCTCAGTTCCTTCACTGCCCAGAGTCTCAAGAGGAGTGAAGATAGAGGATGGGTCATGGGAGTCATACGCACAGAACCTCTTGAAGAATAACAATTTACCACAAAGTTACAGCTTCTTCTTCATGTTCCTGCACATGTAGCTCCCAGTGACAGTAATCAACTAGCAGTTCAGTGAATTAGGCAGTGAGAGCTAGGAGCTTATCTTCCAAGCTGAGCATATTCCAATCAGCATGCATTCCAGATGCTGATACCAGGGAGAGTAGTGGTTGGTCAGCGGACAGAGAACCATGTCACTGCTCTACAAATTTCAATGACTACACCTCTGCTGAATCATGCTGCCAAGGTAGCTTGAATAGAACTAGCAGTAACTTGACTTGGTATCTTTAATTTATGGATGACATTATGGATAATCTCAATTTAACCCATCTAGATAATTTCCAAGAGGAGGCCGCTCTGCCTTTATATGCACTGCCATATGCTTTAAGAATAATGTACTTTCTGACATCTGGAGATGAGTGAGGCCATGGAAAAAAAATTGACCAAAGTGTATATATTGATTAATATGAAGGTCCAATACAATCTTAGGGATAAACTTAGGGTGATGTTGCATGGTCCCCTGTCTGCATGGAACATTGCATACGGTGGATTAGACAGTGTCTGGACTGTCTATATGCAGAAGTTCACAGGACAGCGCCAATAAATTCTATGAATTGGGATGGAATCAACTGAGATTTTCAGTTCTAACTCTGAGAATAGGCCCTGAATCCATTTTACTGAGTTGGAGTCCTGCTTGCTAATTTGCCTCGGATTAACCAACTGTCAAGGTGTGGGTACACAAATACCTTGACAATGTAAATGAGTGGTTACCACCAACAGATACTTTATGAAAATTCAAGGTGCAGCTGAGAAACCAAATGAGACGACCCTGAACTGATAATGTTCCTTCTGTACTGTAATGAAGAAAAGCTTTGGTGCAACAGATATACCACCGCATGAAAGTGTGCGTCTTGTAAGCTGAGAGTACTGAATCAGTGCATGGCATATGTCATTAGATCCCAGAGTCACCATGCAAAACTTTGGATTGGCCATATAAATTTTGAGGAGCCTGAGAGCTACTAAAGATTACCCCTCCCCCTTTTCCCTTGGTATCAATAAGTAAAGGGAACAAAATCCTTTTCCTCTGAGGTGAAGCACCACTGGCTCTACAGCATGCAGTTCCAATAGAGACTGTATCTTTTGGTGCACAAGACTCACGTGAGGCTGGTCCCTGAAAAGGGGTGGGGAGAAGGTACCATGGCAAAACCATAGGTCATACCTTGTAGAATAACCTGCAAGCCCCAACAGTCTGATGTTATTACAGTCTAGGCATCCTTGTATTGTTTTCTGCTTTAGGAACCTCTGTCCCTTTCTAAACTGATTTAGTTTTTTCTGATGGTGCAAGGATGCAGCTAATTGAAATCTCTGTCAAGAGGTATTCTAATATATTGTTATCTTTTCGAGTTGGAAGTATAAAGGCCAAAGGATCTATGCATGGCCCAAGAATCTTTCAAAGGGTGCGGTGCGTCATTAAACAGGTCTTTTCCATCAAACAGTAAATCCTGTACCATAGTCTGCAGTTCTTTAGGTAGACCTGAGGCAGACAACCAGGAGTGTCTCATCATGGCAATTCCACTAATCAAGTCCTGGCATCTGTAACGGTCTGCCTGGAGAGAGACACTAGAAATCCAGTGTCCCTCCGAGCAGACCAATTTTAACTCCTCCATTAAATCAGGAGGTAGTTTGTTGGAAAAATCTGCTGCCTTGTCCCACTGCATAGTTACTTCTAGCCAACAGAGCTAAATAATTCACCATCCTGACCTGAACGGATGTTGAAGGGTAAACCTTGCAGCCAAATGGACCTCCCTCTCATATGACAGATCTGTAAGCTTGTTTGGCTCTAACTTATTGTTGTGACTAACAATGATGATGGCAGTGAACACGAACAAAAATATTCAAACCCTTTAGGAAGGACTCAATACTTTCATTCTGCCCTTTTCAAAGTTGGGGTGACAGATGCTGGGGGCTTGCCCATAATTCCTTGGCAGCAGCAAGAATCTCTATCAACTGGAGGAGCTATTCTGCTCTGAGCAGCTGGTAGCAAGATATCAAATAACTTGTATGTCTTGTCCAAAAAGTTCCTTTGTACCTGTTTCAGGATCATCCCACAGATGAGGTTTCATCTGGTGTAAGTATAGAGAGACGTGTACGTAAAGGGTTATTGTGAATTTCTCCACACACTTCCTCAAAGGATTTTTTGATTCCATATTTGGTTGAAGTACGGGCAGAGAACACGGTTTTGATGGCTCTCTCAAGGAGATTCTTGGGAGACTCAAAGACTTGGTAGCCATGAATAAGGCGGCCCAGGAGGCCAATAAGGCCTTAGTTGAAATCCACAGGCAATGGGCTTAAGGAGGCTGTCCCTAGGGAATGAAAGCTGATTCTTGCAATGGGGGTCTAAAGGTAGAGTCCTTAGGATAAACTATTTTATCCCAAAGCTTAGCTCAAGAAGACAATGAAGGTGGATGAGGTTCTGGAGAATGGTCCCTACTGGGTGCTTGGGAAGAGTCACAGATGACAATGAAGAGTCTTCAGAGTGGGGAACTGCACTAGAAGGCATTGCTGAAGTATGAGGAATAGACAATTTACCATGATTACAGCTCCCGGAATGTAGTGATATCTTCATGATCGGTATCCTGGGCTGTCCCAGTAGTCTTCATTCCAGCTGAAAGAGGGGAATAAGCCAATAAAGGGGAGCATAACTCTGGAGTTATTCTAATGTCATCCATGTCCCTGAAATGGAGAGCTGAAAGCATCTCTGGCAGCACTTACAAGAAAGAGAGTCTGGTACCACTGCTGACATGTTCTTCTTGCTTGAAAATTATAGCATCAGCACTGCAACAGCCAATACCATCCTAGTGGCTCCCTGAGCTGGTACTGAGGAGTTAGCATGCGAGTGCCCTGGTACAGTGGCCTCTGCTTGTACTGGGGTATGCTATGACTGCTGTTGCTGCTGCATTGGCACTGAGGAAACCAATGCTGAAAAGTCAGTCCTTGATCTCTTTGGGCTGCTGAGGGAAGCTGGTTTGGCAGAGATGCTTTCTTCCTTAGAGATATTGGCACCAAGGTGGCCTTGAGTAGTTCCCTCAGTACCCATGACTCTGCCTTTTTTCTTTTGCAGTACCAAAGAGGAGGACTGAAGCCTAACTGCAGTTTTGCCTACATGGTCCCTGAGCTTGTGGAGAGCTGGAGCGTTTGCCTGGTCAACTGGACAAGTTTTAGAGCTCTTAAAAGGAGAAGTGATGCCTCTTAGGAGTTATAGAAGTCGACATTACCTCACTAGCCTCTGGGGCACTGACAAACAGGGTCACTGCCTAAGTCTGAGAGTTCTTGAAGCTCTAACATGTCAGTCTGATTGAGGTCTAAGAGTTCTCCATTAGAAAGAGAATCAGTTTGTTTTCTCTAACTTTCTAGGGGCATTTTATAAAAGCTGTGCAGACATCTCCTCAAAATGTGCTATGAGGCCTCCCTGCTCCCCCCAAACAGAGAGTGCAGATGGGTACAGCTTGAATCCTGGCAAGCAGAGGATAGAGTCTGAAACTGACAAGGTAACTGACTAATCTTACTGACTGTACTAAATAGTCAAGGACTAAATAACTAATACAAAGTTATAAGGCAACAAATTGTAACACTAACAAACTATACTAACAGCGAAATCATAACAAAATGTCCCCAGTTGCTGCCAAAAAGCAGTTAGAAGGAACTGACGAACGAGTCATGCTACCCCTTTATGCCCATGGAGGAGGAGCAGGGTGCAGTGTACTGGTGGGCATGAAGGACTCCTGAGCAACCTCTACTGGCGAACTCCTATATAAGGGATGTTGCTGCACCATAAGTGGGATTCATGTGGACAGGAACTAGAAGAGAGCTTCTCTCTGTACTCTAAAATCTTCCTCACTAAGATCAGCCACTAAGAAGAAGAGTATTTTCATGCTGCAGGTAAACCGTTAGAGTCGAGTTTTAGATGGATAATTGTTCCAGCTAGAATGTGAGCAACAAGTTAATTTTCACTTAGGACCTCCACTGCTGTTTTAAAATACACAACCAGTGTTTCAACCACTCCATTTTTCACAAAAATAAGCAGAATCAGCTTAGTGTGATATGCAGTACTCCAACATAGGGAATATTCAAGTTAAGACTGGGGAAAACAAAGTCCAATAAGAAAAGCTGTTTCAACTTTGGCTATCATCCAATAGGGTGGATGCTTGCAGAAAAAAACAATTAACAGCAGCTGAACAATATGCAATGTGACATTTTGGTTTGCAACATGATTTGTGTTTCCATTAATATCAGCCAGAAATCAGTTCTTGGAAGCGTCTTAAACTTCACTCCAGAAACATAACCCTGTAATTTTATGTATAATTATGCTATACTTCTGCAGGAGAGACACTTGGCTACTTATGTGCCAATTTGATGAAGTTCAAGTTTAGTTCAATAACCCTACCCCCCCCCCGCTTTTTTTTTTTTTTTTTTTAAATGAACAGTAAATTTCAATAGTTTCCCCAAAAATTTTCAACAAAAACTAGTAATGCTACACTTTCCTCAGGTATGGCAACAGGAAGTGCTACCTATGCACTTAGGAAAATACATTTCCTATGCTATAAGAAGCTAAAATTTCTTACCCATATGAGAAAGCATCATTTGATCTCCACTTTGAAATGACTGAAGCTGCTAATCCGGCCAGTAGAGCAGTACAGTCAAAGAACATATGAAAGGAATCTGATATTAGACCTAAACTGGAAAGGAGCAGAAATATTTCAGTTAGTTCCATAAGGCCATATAAGTTTGAAAATCAAAGTGTTTTTAACACATACCCCACCCTAGCAGGGCACACTCCTGTTATTTTTGTGTCTGAGATTACAAATACTCATTGCGAATTACTGAGCAACCTGCAGGTGGTGAGGCTATCTGAATCTGGCTTACCTATTACAGAACTCCCACATAATGCCTTTATGCAGTGTTTTCCAAACTTGGGACGCCGCTTGTGTAGTAAAAGCCCCTGGCGGGCCAGGCCGGTTTGTTTACCTGCCCCGTCCGCAGGTTCGGCCGATCGTGACTCCCACTGGCTGCAGTTCGCTGCTCCAGGCCAATGGGAGCTGCTGGAAAGGGAGGGGGCCAAGGGACGTACTGGCAGTCGCTTCCAACAGCTCCCATTGGTCTGGAGCAGTAAACCGCAGCCACTGGGAGCCGCGATCGGCCAAACCTACAGACACGGCAGGTACACAAACCGGCCCGACCCACCAGGAGCTTTCCCTACACAAGCGGCATCTCAAGTTTGGGAAACGCTGCCCTTAAGAATAGTTATGATGCTTTAAACAACACATGGAAAAAATTCTACTACTGGAAAACAAAGTTAGACTTTCTAAGTCTGTACACAACATTTAGAAGCCAAAGTAAAAAGGGTCATTATATGCTAAAAATCCAACAGGGTTCCAGGTTTTTATCTCAATAATTTGATTATAGTCACTTAATTACAGGCAAAAAGATGCCTGCTTTTCTGAACTGCCAACTCAATCTAGAATTTAAAAATATATAAAAGAAAACGATCTGATAGTGCATCGTTTAGAATAAAGATATGGCAATTGAAACTTAATTCTCTCAATATAAGAGTCAGAAAAGAAGTCCGCTTCCTTCTCCCCTTCAATAACTCCATTGATCCTATTGTGCGAGTAGGAGAAAAATGTGTCAAACAAAGCAAACACACGAATCATTACTATATTTAGTATTACTATTGTGGCAGTGCCTAAGGATTCTAAACAGAGAAGAGGGTACCACTATAATAGATACTGTACAAAAGCCACCACAAAGACAGCCTTTGCCACAGAAAGCTCACAATCTATGATATGCAACAGATGATTGACCTTCCAGATAGTGGGAAGGAAGCAAGGGGGAAGAGGACAACAAGAAAGCAGAAACAGGTTCCTTGGCACAGGCAGCATGGATAGACTAAAACCACTTTGATTTAAATTTCCAATTTTAATTATTAAATAAATCAGCAAGCAGGAAACCTGGACTTAAATTATAATTTTATTTTTGTTTGTACTCTAGTTCTTTACAAAAAGATTGATTCTCATTGTTTGAGAACAATTAAAATATTTATTTGCAACTAAATGTCACCTTTACATTTTATCTGGTACTTCTTTTTGCTAACCAGGAGGATACATTATGCATTTATTTAAGCAAATATAGCTTAATTTACATGTATTTAGATTCATAATATTTATACTTACTATGTTAGAAAGTAGTGACAGGTATTTCTTAGTGGTTAATTTTTTACTTCTTATTTGTCTCAAGCTCTATTTGGATGGAAGTTAAATTCATTTTAAAATGGTAGTTATTAGTTAAATAAAATATCTTAAATGTACTTGATAGGTAAGACAAATGTTTCAGAAAGATTTTAGATAAAAAGGTTTTGCATTTGAAATTAACTGATTTATCAAGCAAAGGAAGTATTATTTGTAGTTAGTGAACTGAACTGACGGTTTTGGGACGTCATTTCCTCAAGATTTTAGAACTAATAGATTCTTATTCTCTCCGTTAGTTTTTATTCATAGGTTTATTCCATTTTTTCAGCTTCCACTTGGTTTCTTAACTTTGAATGAACAAGTCATTAAACTGAACTAGTTGAATAAACCAAAAAGAAAATATTCTCTCTGCACCTATTGAAGAGGCTATTGCTGTTAAAAGCTGGTTTAATCACTTAGCCAGTGACTTCCACCAGTTTAGCGTTTGTCTCTCTTTGCTTAATTTCTTTTATTTAAATTACTTAATATATGATAGTTAAATTATGGCAGCCTATGGTAAGGTATAAACTAAAAAATAAGCCTGTATTTAATTTTAATAAAAAAAAAATCCCTCTCTTTTAGTCATCCATTTTTTAATCCAACCTGTAAGGATCCACAGGTCTACAACCCAGGTTTGCAGAGTCCTGGGTGACCCACACCTCCAGAGTACCACTGTGGAGTCAGGCAAAGAACCATCCATTCATTAGTGGATAGTTAGGCACCACAGAAAGTACAGCCCAAAGATGTCAGCACAACTGAACCCGGTGGTCGCCTGATTGGTACACACTAACTATTTAGCCTGGAAGCTGCTCCATGGAACCATCTGACCAACAGTGCAGACTCTGGCTTGCCACTGCTCCAGACCTAGTCTTTTCTCCCCCATCTTACTCCTGACTCAGATCCGATCCTGGCTTGACCTTGCTATCTGTTTTCCTGACTTCGCTTGGTAACCAGTCTCATCTCTTACCTTTGACTCCGACCTAGCAGACATCATTGGCACCACCGCCTACACCCTGGCCATTATACAACCTGAGAAAAGTTAGCAGTTCTACGTGGTTGACAGCATAACTAATGCCACAGGGCAGATGCACGGAGTAAAGTGACACTTATATTTAGTCATTTTTCAGAGTACAGATTTACTTTTAAGCTTGAACCAAAGGTGTGACATTGCTCCCAATACATTCAGACAGCACACAATCATTTCAGACAATTTATTTCTTTAAATATGTATACTAGGTACTATGCATTATCAGGATTGCGTGGAAGGTATACACCATAAAATGGCATTCAAATGCCTCTCTACAGTGGCTACTAACTTCAGAAGCCACTGTGAATTACTGAACTGTGACAATACACAGTCTCCAGTAACTCAAGCAGCCAGTGTTCACAGAAGTGCTAACATAGCAGGGAACAGGCACAACAGTAGGGTAGATAGGGCATGTTCATGTTAAAGACTTTTTATAAAATCTAGTAATTCAAAAGTGTTGTTTTCAGGGGTGGGGAAGAGAGGAATCCCAAATGACAACTCAAGCAGCCTGCAACTTCTTTTAAGTCTTTGCTTGGTCCCGAATTCATGACCAGTAAACTGAGCCTAATGTATGCCATGCTGCCACAAGCTGCAGTAGTGTGAAGCAGCAAGCTGGAAAGACTTGCAGCTCCTTCAGGAAGGAATATTGTATTTTTAACTCAGTGGTAACAGATATTCTCTAAAGGAGACTTAAACCAATATCAGCATCTGCTTCAAATTATAATTAATCTTTCACAGCAGCACCTGGACTAGGGTGAAATGAAACAGCACCCACTTCTTAATGCCATTCAGTGAATGCAATGGACTCCATTCAAATATTGGGTTACACTCATTTGTAACATTACATTTAGAATAAAAAGGTAATTCTTCTACAAGGCAATATGTGCATACACCACAAACATAATTAAGCACAGCTTTCTTTGTAAAGGCCAGATAACAGAAAGGTTACTTCTGTGGTTCTTTGAGGAAAAGTTACTTCTGCACTTTCACACGTCTGATGTACCTTCCAGTGTTGATGCTAGCACAAAAACAGTGCATGATGGGGGTCACATTAGTACCGTTTCACAGCGCTGAAGATTAGGAGCTAAGCTTACTTGAAAATGCAGAGGGTATTTCAAAAAAATCACCAAAAACTTCTCCCACATGCAATTACAAAATATTTAAGGGTCAGAAAATGTTCTAAAATGGACTCATGTGCTTTTGTTGATTTATGATGTATAACAGCCAGATTTATTTTAAAGTTTGTTTTTGTCTTTTTACCTATCAAAAATAGAAAAATCTCTTCTTCTCTAGTTTCAGAGTAGTAGCCGTGTTAGTCTGTATCCGCAAAAAGAACAGGTGTACTTGCGGCACATAAAAAGGACTAAAATTTATCTGACCATAAGCTTTTGTGGGCTACAGCCCATTTCTTCTGATGCACAGAAGACCCATTCTATGCATCTGAAGAAGTGGGTTGTAGCCCAAGAAAGCTTATGCTCAAATACATTTATTAGTCTCTATGGTGCCACATTAACTCCTGTTCTATTTTCTGATTATGGTGCAAGACGTCTGGGAGTTCCTAGAAATATTTTCTGTTATATTTAAAACTAATTTAAGGGGAAAGGGAGTTTAATATTCAGGCAAAGAAACCTTCTATTATAGATTAATAATTAAGGTTAAATAGATGTTAACTAAAAAACAAATCCAGAATTTTAAGTAGCCTTACTTAAGGCTTCTCCTGAGAATGCTCAACTTTATCTTGGCTCTTGTGCGGTCCACCAGTTTATCTTTAAGCACAGGCAGGACCTGAATTTCTAATGTAAAAAAAGCAAACAAGCAATTTTATGAAAAGATCTTTCAGACATTTACCTTAAAAAAAAAAAAAAAAAAAAAAAGTCAGCAACAAATGGCACAAACCACATTTTTTCCCTTTAGCAGGTTACTTATACAAAAACTTAACTGTTTTCAATTAAAGTATTTCAGACTCTAGAGCATATACTGTTTTGCTAGATGTGTGTGTGAACACTGGAATTTTCAAAAGACCCTAAGTGAGGTAGGTACTTAATAGCCTTTGTATTTCAGTGAGGGCTAAACACTGAACTCATTTAGGCTTCTTTGAAAATCCCAGCCATACATCAGATATAATTAAATTTAGATAATCTTGCAACATAGGAACTTCTGTTTTACATCTTAGTAACCATTTAAGTGAGGAGTACAACATGAAATCTACTTATGCAAGTTTTGTTTCCTATTGCGAAACAAAGTCATTAATTCCTTATTTTTAAAAAAATCCAATACAATGTATTGTAAAGCCACTATTTCACACTAATTCATTTTACAGTTCCTCCTCAATGAATTCATTTTAAAATACTGCTTTTGATTATAGGGTACATACTGAATATTTCTAGTTTGTTAAGAGAATTCTTTACTGTATTTTGACAAAAGGGACTAGAAGTGCTACATTGCTAGCACACTGCTAGGTAAGAAACTTGTATTTCATCAAGGGGGCACTCTGGAACAATTTATGAACACACAAGAACTGATATCAAATTATTGCATTTGTACCTGAAAAGAATATCCATCATATGCAGTTGGTTGGCATAGCAGCAAAAAGATTCTGAAAAGTGAGAAGTTGCAAATCTTTTCTTTTCAAAGGACAGTACACCAGTTTAGTATTTTGCAAAGCCAATGTCTCTCCTAACTGCTAAATTCAATTTATCCAAATATATTTAGATGCAATCCACAACATTTAGAAGCTAATCATAATTAGAAAGCTTTTGTAGTCATTACAAAGATTTAACAGAATGATACTATCAAGACTGCAAGCAGCATGGTGCCACCAATTCTTCCATCAAAGCACAAAGTAATTTGTCATGCTGTATAAAAAACAGCAATAATATATGGCCTAAAAGGGGGGTTTCCACAGCTAGTCATAAAGAAGAATCCTTTAAATTCAGTGATATACCACGAGGAATATCACATTTTTGGAATCATAATCCAAAATCCCACAGCAAACGTTTGAACTTGTCTGTCATATGAAAGCATAGCATTTTTTCTTTGCCGCTAATTCTTACATATATTTAGCTTTTCCCCTCAGCCATCAATTGTATAGGCAAATATCAGAATAGATAAACTAAACAATTTTATTTGATGCCACTATACCTGCAGTGACCACTGCCAAGTAGATAAATTCAGTGTTACGGTAAAGTTTCAAGTACCTCTAATCTTGCACAATAACAGATTTTTTTGTGCGATGTTCAAGACCCATTTGCAACAGAGAAGCAGAAGCAGTAGTAATATAGTTCTCAAACTCACTGGCAAAACTCTACAATTACTGCCATTTACATGCATTATCCTTTGGTTGCTGTAAATAGTTGTGGCCATATGAAATAAAACATCGAAGAGGGAAGGTATTTCCCTGTCTTAACATCCCACACATAGGTTAGTGGCATAAAGAATTCTTGCTTTTTTAGGGAACATAAACTAGAAGGTAAAGCATGAAGATGAAGAAACCATCTTCACAAAACTGGGCCATATATGTGAAGACAGGCAAGGTTAGTGACCCGAAGCAGTGACAGTATAAGTATCACGGACAACAAAATCATTTTGGATGTGTAAAATGAGATATTATTCAAAATTTGTTTTCTAGCACTTAACATCTCTCTGAATTCTGCCATTCATTACAGTACACAAACTGAATTCCCCCCCCCCCAGTTAAAAAAAATGGACACTGAACAAAAAGATAAGCAGCAACCAAGTGTTTATTTTCACACTCAGTAAACCAAAAGTGTTCACATTCTCTATATTTCCTTTTCACACCTCAGACCGCCATTGAGAAAATATGTATACCTGAAATACTTGTTACTCAGAAAAGAATTCTGGCACAGAATTTTACTCAAAAAGGCAACACCTTCATTCTAGGAGATTAAAAAACAGACATTAAGATATAAATAGGCATATGCCTATTTATTTGGACTGTGAAATGTAATTTGAACCTATAAAAAGCTATCACAATAAGCATCATGTTACTAGTGATTTAAAAACGGATGCATTATTTCCATTGTTTCATATTACAGGTCATTCATACACAATGTTTTGTGCAATTAGTTATTGCTGCATTAGTGCTAGAGATTGCAAAAGTCAACTGGTAAACTGCCAAGCACTCAATACCGTCATATAAATCCAGACATTGAAGATAACAAGCTGTTGCCTGGTATGCTAAGTGGCTCATCTCACCATGACTATGTAACCAATACTTCATAAACTTCATTGGAGGCCTACTGGTTTCCAAATACAGTTTACAATGCTGGTTTTGGTCTAAAAAGCCCTATATGGCATGGGATCCACCTATTTGAAAACTGTCACTTGATCACTGCTATTTTTAATTGTTCTCACTGCACTTTCCAGGTGAGATTTTTAACAACACTGTCAAGGTTCCTTCCTCACTCTGAACTTTAGGGTACAGATGTGGGGACCTGCATGTACAGTTCTAAGCTTAATTACCATCTTAGATCTGGTATCACTGCCACCATCCCCCAAGCACTACTTTTCCCTGGGTAGTTTTGAGGGACTTCACCAATTCTCTGGTGAACACAGATCCAAACCCCTTGGATCAAGCACTACTTTTCCCTGGGTAGTTTTGAGGGAGGGACTTCACCAATTCTCTGGTGAACACAGATCCAAACCCCTTGGATCTTAAAACAAGGAGAAATTAACCATCCCCCCTCCTTTCTCCCACCAATCCCTGGTAAGTCCAGATCCAATCCCCTTGGATCTAAAAACAAGGAAAAATCAATCAGGTATTAAGAAAAAGGCTTTTAATTAAAGAAAAGAAAAGTAAAAGAAAACCCTCTGGGAGAGATTAGCATACCAGCTACTCTCACAGACAACAGATTCAAAACACAGAGGATGTTCCCCTGGGCACAAATTTAGTTACACAAAAAAATACCCAATCTGATTCTACCTCTAATTGCATAAGACAGGTTACAAAGAAATAAACAAAACCCTATTTATTCCTTTTTAAAAACTTACTACTCTGATAAGAGGCTGGTTCCTTGATCTTTTTCACTCCGGCTGAAACTCTAAACAAAGGAAAAACTTCCCTCCTTCCTTTTGAAACATCTTGTTCCCCCATTGATTCTTCTGGTCAGGTGTTAGCTAGGCTAGTTGAACTTTTTAACCCTTTACAGGTAAAAGAGGCATTAACCCTTAACCATCTGTTTATGACAAACACTCAGCACTAGTCTAATGTTTTGGCAGAACATTACAGTCTGGAATGAATATTTTATTTGTTAAGCTTGCATAAAGATCAGACCTTCTAAGATAAAGATAAAGATAAAGATATTCTAAACGCAAATGTGTTTGATCTTTAGCACCTACCATCCTAAACCAATACCTGGTTTTCTAATCCTTTTAAATCTAAAACTATGAAGTAGGACAAATTCAGACACATATCTAATCACCACACATACGCTCACTTGTAAATTTACAGAAATTCTATTGCACGTAAGATTCAGCTCATACCCTTACTCTTACTGTTGTCTTCTGCATTATAAGATTTAAAAAAAAATAGATGTGAAAGCTGTAGTATTAAGACTATTCTTGATTTATATGACCATTTCAATCGTCATAAGCAATATTTTAGCCATTTTTAAAAATCTAGCAGATATTTACTTCTGAAGATATTACTGAAGGAAGCAGGATGTAAATTTTACAAGATTAGTAATGAAATACATAGCTTTTCATCACTGGTTACCAGTTCAAACTCAATCCAACTCAGAAATGAATAAAGGCTGTGTCTATCTCTGGCTCTTTGAAGGTCTACATGATATGGGTTTGACTATCTCCGTTATCAGTAAACAGATGTCCAGATCACAGAGGACCACCTCTACAACTAGCATGCCTGTTGGCAGTTTCAGTAAAGGAAGTCAACAAACAGACTATTCTCACATTTTGAGGTGACCCTTCCAAGCCAGTATGGGAAAACTTGAATTGCTGCCATCTATGTTGTTCCTATTCCAAGCTGTCACTTCGGCATCTTTCATCAACATTAAATCCAGAAATATTGTTAAAAGAGATTAGATTAGAGATTAAATTTAAATGAACAACATTATTAACTATTTTATAAATTAATCATGTGGTTAATATATACCAAACAGAATATAAAAGATCAGCTGTTCTCAAACTGAGGGTCAGGACCCCATAGTGGGTAACGACCCCGTTTCATTGATCAGGGCTGGCGTTAGACTTGCTGGGACCCAGGGCCGAAGCCCCATCACTGAGGGCCAAAGCCCAAGGGCTTCAGCACTGGGTGGCAGGACTCAAGTTACAGGCCCCAAGTCTGGGGCTGAAGCCCTTGGGCTTTGGCCTCTGCCACCCTGGGTGGTGGGGCTTCAGTGTTGGTTCTCCCTTCCCCCCCTTGGGTGGTGGGGCTTGGGCAGGCCCAGGCTTCCCCCCTCCTTGGGTCACGTAGTAATTTTTGTTGTCAGAAGGGGGTTGCGGTACAATGAAGTTCGAGAACCTCTGATCTAGATTAAAAATAATCCCCAAAACATTTGCTTTGTTCTGAATTTTAAATTACAGACCATTAGGAATGAATGAATACACTTGAAAATTAGCTACCAGTGATTAAAATGACATTGAACTAAATTTTCAAATGTTGTTCTGATAGGTCACTTTGTAGTCCCTGAAATATAAGTAGCACAGACTTTATAAATCAATCACAAGTGTACTGGGAATTAGGATTACAGTTCCAAAAAAGTCTTTATTGGTCCTACCAATTATTGGTTCTCATTCCTCTTACTCCAATTAAAAACTGGAAAAGCCATTCCACCATAGCCATAAGACTTATTGCACACAGGTTCAACTACCTTAGTTAGGAGGAAGATCACAGGAAAGGTGGTGTTAGGATTACTTTACTGAAGAGTCATCCTACTTTGAAAGCTAATCCTTCAAACGAGGTTATTTCCAAAAAATTTTACATCTGAATTGAATATTTCTTTCTCTAACTAGGTATCTAGGGAGGACTGTTCCAAGATTCCTAGAATGGAAAGAAAAACAAAGGCTTCTATCTTCCTCCTAGTTGTTGGGAAAAAGTTAGCATATCAAATGAAGCTGGAGTACAATGTCCTGGAATCCTGAGGCAATACTTGTTATGACATAGGTATATCTGCTGTGTGCAGTCTCCAATTATCAGGGACTTTACATTCAAATAAGGCTCTCCCCCCACAAGAAAGATCATTTAGATTAAGGTAGGGTTCAAATTTAAGAATAGCTATTCCTGATTAATTCCCAGTAAGGAATTATTCTAATTCTGAAATAAGAGCACTTTCCAGAATAACTTCTTGTGTACAGTATCAGAGGGGTAGCCGTGTTAGTCTGGATCTGTAAAAGCAGCAAAGAGTCCTGTGGCATCTTATAGATGCATCCGACGAAGTGGGTATTCACCCATGAAAGCTCATGCTCCAATATGTCTGTTAGTCTATAAGGTGCCACAGGACTCTTTGCTGTTCTTGTGTACACAAGCTCTAAGTAAAGACGTCAACATCTTTGGCCATCAAGTGTGCTTATGCAGAAGCAGTTTCCTGGATAGGATAGGATAGGATACGTTCCTTTGGCAAACAGCAAGGGATTGCAGAATAAGACATACAATACAATCACATATCTGATTACAATATACACTCAGACCTGGTCTACACTTAAAAGTTAGAACAGCAGAGCTTCAATGCTAAGTGGTGTGAAAAATTCAATCTATAGCGCTGACCTAACCCACAGTGTACATGCACCTAGGTCAACAGATTCTTCCAGCGACCTAACTACTGCTGCGCAAGAAGGAGCAATACCTACAGCAATGGAAAAACCTCTTCCATCACTGTAGGAAGCATCTACACTACAGTGCTAGAGCAGCGCCATAGCTGTGCCACTGTAGTGCCCATACTGTAGTCAGGGCCTTAGTATATAGTGGTTCCCAAACTTGTTCTGCCGCTTGTGCAGGGAAAGCCCCTGGCAGGCTGGGCCGGTTTGTTTACCTGCCGCATCTGCAGGTTCGGCCAATCATGGCTCCCAGTGGCCACAGTTCACTGCTCCAAGTCAATGGGAGCTGCTGGAAGCGGAAGACAGCGTGTCCCTCAGCCTGGCCTGCCAGGGGCTTTCCCTGCATAAGCAACAGAACAAGTTTGGGAATCACTGGTCTACTAGGATAATGGGTGCTATAGAAAAGCCTCCGGTAGATGCCAACCTTTTGGAGCTTAATTCTACAATAATAAAACAGTTCAAAAACCACTGTAGTCTTTTCTTGTGTTTAAAAATATCTGTAATCTTCTTTCCTTCTTAAAAAAAAGACTTTACACACCGTAAGGTCCAATACACGAGACATTGTCTTGAGCCTACTAAGACATTATAGGATTGCAGTGGTGACAATTCCCCAAAAATATCATTAAAAAAGTCACATCACACTTACCAACAGCACTCAAGATCAGTCTCTAACAAAAATATTTTGCAGCAGACTGGGACACACTAATATTCACAATAAGGGAGCAGTATAGGGACAGCAATAAAAGAATTAAAAGAACAAACTTCTTAAAGATGTTTCAGATATTGGGATAGTTTTCAGCTACACCAATGGTTCTCAACCTGTGGTCCACGGATGTGTGGGAGTCTGCAAACAAGGTCTAAAGGGACCTGCATCTCCATTCAAAAAAATTTAGGGGCCCACTATGCAATACTACCAACCTTTCTGCTTTGACAAGTTTACTCTGAGGCAATACACAAAGCAATTTTTGTAGAAGATATAGCTTTACAAAATGTGTTACACACAAACAAGTTTCCTTCCCTATCTACCACACTCATGTTATTCCACAGTTTCTTCCTTGTTATAAACTTAAACAACTGCAGTACAGGTTATGGAAACTGCATTGGAACTATGTAGTTACAGCAAATTTATCAGACTCTAACTTACATTTGAAAAGAATGATCAGAATGAAAATTCTAATCTCTACTATAAGAACATAATGGCACAATACCATAGCCCAGAATTTTCCTTTTAAGATAATCAGTCCCATAGTGCCTACCTACATCATTAACAGACTTGTTAATCCTTTATCACCTGGAAACAGAAATTCCCCGATCTTGATTCATTTTAACACCACACAACGCTTAGATGTATCCTTACTCACAAAGATCAAACATAAATTCAGATAAACTTATGGGTCAGATAAACTTGTGTGGGAACAAAAATAGTGGAATATGAAAACCTCTCTGACCACATCTTTTCTAGTGAACATTTCCAACATCTGAGACTTTGTTCTTCGCTTCTCCCATTGGACAGAGACATTTGGACACACCTAAGGCAACAATATCAAGTGTCAGATTTGAAATCCTTTGATCACCTGGACCTGTTGTACATCCTTCAAAAGATCAGTTTTAGAATCTCTAATATTAAACCTTCCTCCACACCAGAATAGTCTAACTTTGCCCACGGCAAACTATTCACAATTCTCAAAATAGCTACAAAGCCAAAGTCAGGCAAATCTAAATCATTAATTGCCATTCCGTGCCATCCAAACAGTGCTGAAGCAGCAACTCTTGATGAAAGCAAAGGATTTTACCTACGTTCAGTGAGACATTTAAAAACAATCATAGGAGGGTAACAGGAAAAAGAGCTTTTCACCTCTAGGTTAGTGCTTCAAGTAAGGCCCACAATAGAAAACTGTTAGTCTGATGGACCTTTTACGGTTTGTGAAGTCAGACCAAAATCTGTGTTCAGAAAGCAGGGATCCACTATTGGCGCTGACACCTTTGTGGTCAGTCTCCGTAGAATCCAAAAAGTGAATGAATACAAAGACTGAAATCTCTCATCTTAAGGACAGTTCCTCTGTCAGCAGAGAGGCACATCCACGGTGCAAAGAAATCTGCCATTGTTTGTACACTTCCTTTTAAATGGGATAGATTATTTCTATTTACACTGGTGTCAAGTGAGCATCTTAAACCAGCACCAAAGTCACTTCACTTTTTTAATTTCTTTTACTATTGAAATATTTCATGTTGATTCTTAAGCTTTTGTCCTGTGTCTTGTCTAGCTTTATGAGTCTATGAATTAATGACATGTATTGTTTACCTGTTCCAGGATGTTTCAACTCCACTTAGGGATACAAAGATAAGGGCACTCTATGCACCTTTCAAGATAAAGGATCCATGTGGTAGGTGGGGGAGGGTAACTGCAGCAATCCCCAAATGGGGCAGTGCACCCCAAAGCCATCACTACTCCTCTGCCCTGAACCCAGCGACACAGCAGAGGAGACGGGGTCAGAGGCCCTCTTCAGCAATATGCAGAATAACACCTGAAAGATGGATCCAAGAGGCCAGCACTGGCTATGTAGTTTTTATATTTAATTTCTGAGGTCTGTCTAAGCACGGCCATTATACACCTTTCAAGTCATACCCTTCCTCAATCCGAGTTAACTCCCAGATGTAGACAAGAGCTCAGGGCTGGTCTACACTACGGGGTAAAATCGATTTTAGATACGCAATTTCAGCTACGTGAATAACGTAGCTGAAGTCGAATATCTAAAATCGATTTACTCACCCGTCCTCACCGCGCGGGATCGATGTCCGCGGCTCGCCATGTCGATTCCGGAACTCCGTTGGGGTTGCTGGAGTTCCGGAATCGATATAAGTGCGCTCAGGGATCGATATATCCTGTCTAGATTAGACACAATATATCGATCCCCGGCGTAGTCTAGATGTGGCCTTTCAGACTAGCAGGGTGCAACGTCGGGGAAGGGGCACTTACAGCCCCTCCATCATGAAGCCAACGCCTTGGGAATCTTTCTTCAATAATTCAAAAGCCTCACTGGAGCCTGGTTATCAATCTGAGACACGGAGCTATTACGGACCTGGGAGCTTGAGATACAAGCATGGCCCTGAAACTCATGGAAGCTGGGGGAGGGACGGCGGGTCAGAGCCCCTAACTTCGCCCGACTCAACCTCCCCACTTCAGGGACACCCCGGCCCGTAAACCCCGCCTGCCGGTGCTCGCACTCCAAGCCTGCGGCCCCAGCGGCTCAGTACACGTGGCACTGCTGCTGCGGGAGCCGCCCCCCCGCGCCGGTACCTGTTACTCCAGATGCCGTAGAGCAGCTCCACAAAGGCGAAGGAGAGATTGAGGCAGAGGAAAAAGAACAGGTTCCGCGAGGTCTTGTCGGACAGGATGGACCTAGACACAGGGCACAGCGGTCACTCGCTGCCGCGGCCCCGGGAAGGGCAACTGCAGCGCGGGGCACGGCCACTGCCCGGCAGCTGATAGCGTGAACCCGGGGGGCGGGGGCGGCCAAGCGCACAGCCACCGCCCCTTCCCTCCGCAGGTGGCCGGGTCCCTCGGGCGCCGCTCCTAGGCACAGAGCCCCCGCCGAGGCCTGGGGCCGCCGGCTCCATCCCAGCCACTGCCACCCCCCAGTTCCGGGGAGCGCGCCCCAGGAGACCCCCCCGGGGCCGGCCCCCGCCGCTCACCTGAACCAGCCCGAGACCTTGCTGAGCAGGTTGAACTTGGGTGGTTTGTACTCATCGTCCTTGATGGATAAAGGCAACATCTTCCCGGCGCCGGGCGCAGGCAACTCCGGAAACGAGCGGGGCAGGCTGGGAGCGGCGCGGCTGCAGCGCCCCTTCGCCGCGCCGGGATCCGCTTCCGACACCTGCTCTGCGCCTGCGCAGGCGCCACGAGAGACAGTGGGTGTGGCCAGAAACCCAGTTCCATGTTTGGGGGCGGAGCTAGACCAGGAGAGAAGAGCGATTGGCAGGCCAATGGCCCCGGACTTTATCCGGAAGGGGCGGGGACGGGTGAGGGGAAGCTGGTGTCTGAGCCTGGCGGCGTGTTCCCTTTCTCCTTATTTCCGGGCGGGTTCGGCCAGGCTTGGCCGGTTGTGGGTGTGCTGCGGCAGTAGCCTCTGCCGCGGGGGTGCTGAGCCCGCAGCTATGCTGCTGTAGCCAGAGCCTGCGGAGGAGAGATGTCTGTGATCTTTCCCCCTGACTGCAGCCCTTTACAGCTACACTTCTCCGTCCGAATCCTTTTCTGGACGTTCAAAAAATGACTTTTCCTTGAGTCTGCTCGCTATCTCAGCACCCACAGTCCTCTGTGTGGTACCTCCTTTCTAAATCAAAATGATCTTCTTTTTACTGCAGAGCTGCGCTGCTTGACCCAGCCCCTTCGGCACTGCAGCTTGAAAGCGCAGTTCAGGGAAATCAATTATTTGCTTGCAGATCACCTTCATCTTTTGATAGGTGAGAGAAGCTGTATGGATCCTCCTGCCAACACACACACCAGTCCAGGGACGCATTCTATACAGCAATTACTTTAGCTATTTCATTTCCATGAACTTTATACAGCGTTCTCAGAGGTAGTCATATCCTAACAGTCTTGAAAGATTATTTTGTTACTGAATAAAAACTGCCGAAGGTGGCTGCAAAATTCTCACTGTACTGTAGTATCCTATCAGATAAAATAGTATTTGTATCAGCGAAGGCGTGAATAGGTTAGATATGTAGATTTCCCTTCTATTTTCTATTTAAATGAACTTCACATAATTATAACATCTTGTTTTTCTGTGTGACTCGCAATCTATAGAGAAATATTTGTATTTGAACGGGAATGAGGAAGAGATTTAATAAAGACTGTAAAACAAGGGAAATTTAGTTTTATACAGTCGCAGGTACATTTCAAGGTGAACTTCTCACATAAAACAGATGGGTCTGACACTGAAAACAAACACATGCAAAAAATATCTGACTCTCTGTAAGAATCAAAGCTTGCTTGAAAGAAGAGTTGACACAAACTGTTGTGGTCGGGATAAAGCATGAACTACAAATTCGAGCCTGCTGGGAGGAGGAGTTTTCATCCAGCAGGAAGTACTATGCCACAGGAAGGGAAGGTAGTACGGGCTTGTTCCAGACCTTCTGCTGAATCTCTCATGTTGGGATGAGGAGAGGAGGGTTTTTCTATCGATGTTGTTGACTTAAAAATACAACCAGTGCAAACTAACTGAGTTTACAAAAAATGCGCACACTTCTTAGGCTTGGTCAAAAATCTCCATTCTTCCTCATGTAAATCAAGGCTTAGACAAATAATCTGTCTCGCTCACGGTCTCCAGCATTCTAGGTAAGAATACATTAAAATGCAATTATATGGAAGGTATTTTAGATTTGGACAACGATGTGAAGTGGCTGTTCTTTGAATAATTTAATTTATTTGGATTTTTTTAATGAACTGTTCATAAAATGAATGCTGCTTATTAGAATGAGTAGGGGGATACTGTATAGGCAGAGAGACAGCAGCTTTAGAATAATTCTTTCTTAAAAGGAGGGTTAAAATTGCATATCTTGACTTTCTCAGTATTTGTATTTTATTTTTGTTTAAAAGAGGTATTCCTTACGAAGGAATGTTGAGTTTTTGAATGTGGGAAGAAGCCCAATACAGTGCAGTGGAATTTTATATCCTACTTTGCTGCATTGTTCAGCATATTCATACATGAAAGCACCGTGATACTAATTCTAATTTAATATCTTAAATTGAGATTCATCTGTGATATCCTTATTTATCATTTACAGCCCATTGTATGTTATTAAGTAAACACAAATGTACAGAAAGTTTTAAAATAGCACATAACACTTATGTTTGCATTTTCAATGTGCTTTAAAATATTAACTAGTTAATCTTCACAACAATCTTGGCAAGTATCACAATGCCTGTTTTGAAAATAGGGAATCTGAGATACAATTTAAGATCCGCATTTTTAAAAATTCATACTGATTGCAACTGTATCAGTTTTCAGGAGACCATCTTGAGACACCTCTGGAATGATAAATTCTGAGAAGCTGCACCTCCTATTGATTTAATTAGGACTTGCACTTCTAAAAGTTAGGCACAATGGTGTCTCAGATTGGACACTCACAAATTGAGGTAGCCAAATTCAGTGGTCACTTTTGAAAACGGTGTAAGTGATTTCTCCAAGGTCACACAGAATCAGAACCAGAACCTAAACTCAGGAGGTCCTGACTGCCTGTCACATGTTCAGATCACTAGACTGTGCTGTAAATATACACACTTTCCAATTTGCATTTCTATCAGTTAAGTTCATATAACCTAAAATAAGTTATTTTGTTGATATGGAAGCATAGGTTCAACAACTTAATGCTAGCTCTTCCTCTTCTAAGTTTCCATATTTCTGTTGTCCATAGAAGCAGGTATCTATGTTCCTCAAACAGACAGATTTAACAAAAAAAAAAAAAAAACCCTCACAAATTTCCTCTTAATCTGGAGAAAAGAAGATGGGGGGGGGGTAACATAACAGTTTTCAAGTACACAAAAGGTTGTTATAAGAAGGAGAGTGAAAAATTGTTCTTGTTCTACGGACTCCTGCCATGAGAGCAGGGGACTGGCCTAGATGACCTATTGAGGTCTCTTCCAGTCCTCTACATCTATGATTGGCTTCCATCCAAAATGTATGAAATGCTCACTCTGATTCGCAAGCGTGGAAAACGCTGCCTCTGCAGTTCACAGATACCCATAAAGTACAAACCTTTATTATTAACTATTTGTGTTAGAGTACTAGCTAGAGGCGCCAACAAAAATTGTGGCCATATTGTGCTAGGCACAGTGCAAACACAGAGTATAAATAATCCTGCCCCAAAGAATTTAATAATGTAAATGGGGGGGAGTATTTCCCTGTCTACAAAATGAGGATGCCACTAGACAGAGAGATTAAGGCCCCAATCCTACAATGGCCTGCAGGCAGGGAGACCCCTAGTTCCTTCACTGGCACAAGTGACCTGTCCAATGTCGTATGGGAAATCTGTGACAAACCTATGAACTGAATCTGGATCTCCTGGACTGCAATCTAGTGCCTTAACTACAAGACCTACCTTCCTTTCTGCCCTTCCACTTTTGCTACCATCCCACCTACCCTCTTGCCCCTGAACTTTTATTGCCATCCCCACCTAACTTGCCTTCAGAAGAGATGGGAAAAATCATAAAACCAAGTGATCACCATACGTGCTTCCCCTTTAACCTCTAAATCAACCAATAAACGGGGGAGATGGAGAACATGAAAGGTATGCACTGGGAAAATGGGAGACTATCACCTGAACCAGCTGTGATTATGGTAACTACGATGTAGTATAATGTGATCTAGTGGATACGGCCTATTGGACTGAGATTGAGGACACCTGAGTTCTTTTCATAGCTCTGTGTCACCAACCTGATGTTTCATTTTGGGCTGGTCACTTCAACTATCTTGTTTATTTAGATCGTAAACTCATCCAGACTACCTAGCAAAACGGGGCTGTGTTGTTTGTAAGTGGCCTGTAAGTGTTACTGTAATAGAAATAAATAATACTGCAATAAGCAGCTAAACATGCTTCAGGTACGAACTTTTTTCTTTCTAACATGCTAGTTTAGCAATGCATTTTTATAGTGGTCATGAAATCCAATGAAAACTCTTCAGCTGAACAACAGGAAAAGATGGAAAGTTGCCAAGAATGTGTACATTCATCACTTGTTGAGATGAACACTTGCCTTATACACAACACAAGATCCTCTCATATACACAAACGTATATGAGAGGATCTTGGGTGGTTGGTGAGCAAATGCATGATCAAAAGTTACATAATTCCTTTTGCCTCCAACAGATCCATACAGAATTGATTTCACTTAATCAGCGCCATCCTTTAAAACAAACCAAAATAAACCCAGTCCAATTTGGCAAAAATGAGGTAAGTACATTTTTTTAAAACTAAAAGTATGACTTTAATACATTGTTTCATCCTAATATTTTCTAAACTGGTCTATATATTGTGTAATTAATTAAGTGCTTGCATTTATTGTATCCAGAGGAAAGTAACATCCCTGTAAACTTTAAATACTTTTTCTAGGGTTTAAAACATGAAGGATCATCAAGTGCCACCAATTTTTAAATAGAACTCCTCACTGAAATCAGTGAGGGGAGGGGTGCTTCTGCTTAAGCAAAGCAAAAGCCACTCCCAGCATATCACCCACTCGTAGTTTTTTAATAATCTTTATTGATCAGTAGCAAGCTTAGAAAGTTGCATCTGACTCATATCTGTCTTGAGAATAAAAGAGAGCAAAAGTACATAACAATTTTAAAAGTTTACCTAAGATAACCATCAACAAAGAATCCTCCCTGAATAGCTGCTCTATGAGAAAGAGTGAGGTCCATGTTAATTTTACATTGAACTGACAAATATGTAGGTAGACAATCGATGAATTTTCTCTTCCCATTTCAATTTTTGTTAATAAAGAGGTCATCACATCTGTAAGCTACCAGGAAGAGTTATGGGAATCCGACTACTTCGCTTCTCTTCTGTGGTGATCTTTCTCTTACTCCTCGTGGCAGGTGCTTTAATGGCTTTGCTTCCTAACACTAAAGATGACAAAATGCCCAATTTGCGAAGGGAACCAAAATCCCAGAGCCAATCTGCCTTGGATTCATTTACTCTTGTTATGCAGACATACAATAGGACTGACTTATTGTTGAAGCTCTTAAATCATTATCAAGCCATCCCCCATCTACACAAAGTGGTTGTTGTGTGGAACAATGTTGGGGAGAAGATACCAGAGGAAATGTGGAATTCCCTGGGACCCCATCCTGTACCTGTTGTCTTCAAAGTGCAGACCATGAATCGCATGAGGAACAGACTCCAGATCTTCCCTGAACTGGAAACACAAGGTAATGAATGCCTCATTCTTATACGTAGCATTGTTGCTAACAATATTATTTACACTTTTCAGGACACTTATTTTATCTGTCACTCAGAACAACTGCATATTTTATCATTATGGAAAAAATCCCACTGACCAAGTGGATCCAGAAACCTCTGAATCCAGCAGATGTTGAGCAATTCCACTTAGCAGAAAATAGTGGCTGGGAAGATGTAAGTAGCGGGACAAATGGAGATCCTGTAGCATGGACCCTTCGGAGGCTGTATTAGAAGCACTGGGTGGAGGAGAGAATGGAGGGAGGGCACTTGCTGTACTCATGGAAATGTGGTTGCTATCTCAGTTTCTTCTTTCAGGCAAAGGTGACTAGATAGATTAGCTTTCCAGCCAGATCCAAAATTCCTCCCTAATCCAACAAAACTAACATTAAAAAAAGTCCAAATCAGTACAGGGGTTCACATACCTTCTTCTACAGCAGGGGTGGGCAAACTTTTTGGCCTGAGGGCCACATTGGGTTTCCAAAATTGTATGGAGGGCTGGTTGGGATGGCTGTGCCTCCCAAAACAGCCAGGCGTGGCCTGATCCTCCCTGTTTCTCGCCCCCTGATGCCCCCCCCCGGGACTCCTGCCCCATCCAACTCCGTTCCCTGTCCCCTTACAGCCCCCCCAGACCCCTGCCCCATCCAACCCTCCTTGTTCCCTGACTGCCTCCCGCCACCCCTGCCAACCCCTCCTCTCATTCCTGACTGTCCCCCTGGAACCCCTGCCTCTATTCAGCCCCCCTGTTCCCTGCCCTCTGCCCACCTTGACCACCCCCCAAACTCCCCTGCCCTCTATTCAACCCCTCCTGCTCCCTGCCCCCTTACCACGCTCCCTGGAGCACTAGTGACTGGTGGCACTACAACCACAGTGCCCAGAGCACCAAGACAGGCAGCCGTGCCGCCTGGTTGGAGCCAGCCACACCACCGTGCAGCACAGAGCACCAGGTCAGGCTATGACTCTGCAGCTGCGTGGCCCGGGAAGAGCTCATAGCCTGGCCGCCCAGAGCATTGTGCTGGCTGCACAGTGAGCTGAGGCTGCACGGAAGGGGGGACAGCAGGGGAGGGGCCAGGGGCTAGCCTCCTGGGCCAGGAGCTTGGGGGCCTGGCAGGAGGGTCCTGCGGGCAGGATGTGGCCCGAGGGTCGGAGTTTGCCCATCTCTGTTTTACAGCCGTTTGGTGGAAATCCAAAAGCATGTGCTGCTCTCTATATTCCCTCCTTAGCCCAGTCTGATTATTTAGCCCAAATCACTGCTTCTTCTCCAAGTATTTTTCCCTTCCCTTTGGCTTTTCATCCAGGCCTCTTCTTCAACTTTTTGCAGGAGAGACCCGACAACAAGTCCTGTTTCCTTCAAGTAAAAAGACACATAAATCCCACCTCTTTTGTGGTCTCTTTCTTGTATAAAAGAAACTATTTTATTTCACTACCCCCTATGCTAGAATACCTTGCTACTCAACCTAAAATTCCCAGAAACCTCTGAGCACTACAGCCCCCAGAATGCCCTGCTGCTTAATCAGGTTGCACTGAGCCATACCATTGCCTTAAAGGGATCACCATTATGTTTTCTTCCTACTTGCATCCTGCTTTCACCCCTACATGCTGCATGTTTTCAGGTTCTAGGGTCTCATACAAGGCTAGAAAGGACCACAAAATCATCTAGTCTGATTCCCTGTGTATGACAAATCCACCCAGCACTCACATACCAAACCCAACCACTGAAATTCAACCATAGTATTATACATGAAACTAGACTATTACATGCAACAGGGAGATAATAAGAGTGACAGAGGAGCATGAATGCCTGAGACTTCTGCAATGTCAGGGAACTGATTAAGTGAGATATACCCAGTTAATCCCTGCAGTTGACTGCATCCCATGCTGCAGAGGAAGGTGAACCTTCCTCCCTTACTCTGCCTAAAGTCACCAGAGATCGGAAGCAACAGGCCTTATCATGCAGTTAATAAGAGGGAATTCTTGTCTGTATAATATGCTACTTTTGCCTGTCTAGGTCCCAGAGAAGTGGTGTGGAAATACTTATGTCTTGGTGTTTCCTTGATATTAAGAAATAATTATGTGGAAAATCATATAATCCATCATACTGGACAATATGGGATCTGATTTTTTTCCTTGATTTTTATAGTTGTCCTTTTCACAGTATTAAAAAGCTATTATGACTGCAACCTGACCTGCAAATTAGTAAAGTCGGTTGTATTCCTTTGATAGCTCAGTGGTTTGAGCATTGGCCTGCTAAACCCAGGGTTGTGAGCTTAATCCTTGAGGGGGCCATTTAGGGAACTGGGATAAAAATCTGGAGATTGGTCCTGCTCTGAGTAGGGAATTAGACTAGATGACCTCCTGAAATCCCTTCCAACCCTGATAATCTATGATTCTATGAACCCCTCCGCCCACAGATTTTCTGCTGTTCAGTTATGCTACACAACTTGTAATGCTACAGTGATAGTTTGTGACTGATAATAGCAATAATGTGCTAAAAATGATGTTTGCTTCAGGTCAATTAATCATCTGTTACAATTGCAAAGTTAAACATCCTTTTCACTGCAACCTTAATATCTAAGTATATGTTTTCAGCCTATGTTTGCATGGTGATTTAGCTATGCAGCTCATCCTAATGTTCAAAGGAGTTATCTGACTAGTTTGTCATTGTATATAGCACAGGTAAATTCTCACATACAGGCAGTCCTCAGACTTATGACACAATTGGTTCCTGAAAATTGCATCGTAAATCGAAACAGCGAACTCAGAACTGCAATCCACTCCATTGCGGGACTGAGGGTTGTAAAGTCAAAACCAATGGTCGTTAAGTCGAATCAAAGTGTCAATCTAGAAGCATCGTATGTGCCATTTGTTGTAAGTCGAAGATCATAAAGTTGAGGACTGCTTATATTTATCACTTAATGATTTTAAATTTTTATTTACATGCATTAAAAAATTAAAATGTCTTTTCCCTCTCTTCAGCTGTTTTAATGATGGATGATGACACACTGATTAGTGCCTATGACCTTGCTTTTGCCTTCTCTGTTTGGAAGGTAATGTTTATATATTGCATCCTGCATATTTAAAATGGAGTTTATATCAGTTTTACTAAATGGAAAGATTAAATCAGTTCATTGTTGCTATTTCTAGGACATGCTGTTATCATCTGTCATATAGATGAGCAGCTAAATTCTAAAAGGCAAGACCCTCAAGAATAATATTTTAATGATACAAGATTACAGACTGCAGATATAAGCAATGTTTTTACCATTCCTCTGCTTAAAAAGCAAATTACCAAGTCACAGATATCAGAAAATCTAGTTGGTTAAATGCAACAGAGAAAATTTAACTTGATCTGGAAGCTGTGCACCAGAAATCAATAGTAATATTTCTCTTTACTGTGTAGAGATTATCTGTAGGCTTATTTTTGATCCCAAACGCATGAATGCAAATTAACTTTGGCCTGATGCAATTTGGCACTATATGATGTGGAGTGAAGCAGTGTATCAATTTCTGCTGGTCATTTTGTATTAACTTGCAACAATTTCTATGCGGTGCAGGCCAGCGGAGCGGATTATTTTATATTATCTGCACCTTTCATAGCAATTAATTTGCACCTCTATCAATAATAGCCTTATAAGGGATACTTATATTAAGAGGTTTTGTACAGCTGTATTGATTAACATTTTGATTGTACTGTGGAGCTCTAATTTTGCTATCTTTTGATTTTCTTACAGCAATTTCCAGATCAGATAGTGGGATTTGTTCCTAGAAAGCATGTTTCCAGTTCTTCAAGTATATACAGTTATGGCAGCTTTGAATTGCAGACACCTGGATTTGGAAATGGGGACCAGTACTCCATGGTTCTCATAGGAGCAGCATTCTTTCACAGTGGATACCTAGAACTCTTTCAAAAGCAGCCTGATGCTGTTCATGCTTTGATAGATGAAACTCAAAACTGTGATGATATTGTCATGAATTTTCTAGTGGCAAAGCATACTGGAAAGCCTTCAGGAGTGTTTGTGAAACCTGTTGACATAAGGAATTTAGAAAAAGAGACTAACAGTGGTTATTCCGGAATGTGGCACCGAGCAGAGCACTTGCTACAAAGATCTTACTGTCTAAATAAATTGGTTAATATTTATAACAGTATGCCATTAAAATATTCTAACATTATGATTTCTCAGTTTGGATTCCCTAATTATGCCAATCACAAGAATAAAATGTAAGCATGTATAATATAAGGGGTATAAGTTACACATCAAACAGTAAATTCAGATCAGTGTAAGTTAAATGCTGAGGGACCAGAAGAAGGCATGCATTACTCCAGCTTGTCCTCCTTTACACATAGCCTCTGAATTTTGCCCACAGTATTTTCTTTCCCCAGGGTAAATTATTGAGAAAGTTTAAAGAACAGTGTGTGTGTAATGTTCACTTATCATAAAATCACCTTAATCTCTTAATACTTGAGAAGCTGTTATTGTCAAAATTACAGGGCCAGATCTTCAAAAGCATGTGCAGAAAAATGCATAATCACTTGGTGTGCACATATGAAAAACTTAACTTCTATTTCTTTAGAATATATTTACCCAATCAAATGACATTTTGGCATATTTGTGTTGTTTATATATATATATCTTATGAGACTGTTCTATTTTTCTCAACAATTTCTAGTGAAAACTTCTAAGGGTTACACTGAGCTGTTTGCAAGGGTACTAGACTTGGTTATAAAACTCCTCAAAGCTTGTATGTTAACTAGTGTTCTTCAGCGTGAAATGTGCCTGAGGTTCCAATCAAACCATAAGCCTAACTAAGTCATGGAACAAAGAACAGTCTCAGTATCAAACATCTCTAGGAGCCTCACCTACAACACTGGCCACTGAGGGGTTATGGAGCATGATGTGGCTGATGCCGCCTTTTCTCCTATCATTACTTTGCCCACAGTCACTGGGACGCTGCTCAGGAACTGAAAGGTAAAAGTTCTAATTGCTAACTTGGGAAAGATAATGAACATGGAAAGCATATATCATAAGAAATGTAGCTTACTCTACCACATATGCAGCCAAAAGAGACAGGTGCCATATTTGCCATTTACTACAGCCTTTAGAACTTACTCTTATATCTGTATTTTGCATGTACAGTAGAACCTCAGAGTTATAAATGCCTCAGGAATGGAGGTTGTTTGTAACTCTAAAATGTTCCTAACTGAACAAAACATGGTTGTTCTTTCAAAAGTTTACAGCTGAACATTGATTTAGTGCAGCTTTGAAACTTTGCTATGCAGAAGAAAAATGCTACTTTCCGGTTTTTTGGGTTTTTTTAGTAGTTTATGTTTAACATTGTACTGTATTTGCCTTTTTTTTTTTTTTGGTCTATGCTGCTGCCTGATTGTATACTTCTGGTTCCAAATGAGGTATGTGGTTGACTGGTCAGTTCGTAACTCTGAGGTTCTACTGTACTTTATATTGGAGAAGTGTGCCTGAAAAGCAACTCAGATTTTAAAAAGAATGTTTTAAGTATAATTGTTGGTAGTAACTACAGATATACTGTATTTTGTCTGTCTAGCTGTTTTGCATCTGATCCAGAAGGTATATTGTATAAGCATACAGGTCTACTTTTATTTTGTTTTACTGTTTGAACTGAATATATTCTATTTTTATTTCCTTCACCTGTTTTCAAATGGCAAAGCTAATAAACATCTATGATAAAAAATAAAATGTTGTGTAGTTAATGGAGACATTAGGAAATATGTTGTAGGCTACACACCTGCACTGGCAAGGACCGGACTAGATGACTTGTTGGGTCTTTTCAGTCTCTGAATTCTCCGGTCATGGTTATGTTAAATGGACTTGTTACCATTGGCTGTTATCAGCTTGGGACTGCTGAACTAGTACTGGAAATATTTTAAATGTTAGGGTATATAGGACAAAACCATTATAAAAAATATTCTTGGGATGTGGAAGAAATAATCTATGGCAATGTAATTTAGACACTGGCAGATCAGATCAGTGAGCCTTAGTGGAACCAAGTCTCAGAACTAAAAAGGAGTTAGTCCCATCTACACTAGCAGTAAAAATTGTTCTAAATGCTGGTTCAAGGGGATCTGTGGCAGACACCCATTGTCAGGAATGAGTCATTTTCCTGGTGTAGACATGGTTTATGATTATCATTCTTGTAATGGGTTAGCTGAGCAAAAAAGACTCTTAGATAATGTCAGAAGTTCTTTACAAGTAGGCTGATTATGACCATGCTTTTTACACTTGTTCTATAGTTGTATTATGGGATTTGTGTTATATACAGTGTAATCTTCTTAGCCCTAGCAGTTGTCAAATGTTAAGTGGCCAAGTATGTTTTAATGTGAAGACTAAAACTCTGCTTACTGCTCTTGTTGGAGTAATCAATGTAGATTTAATGATCACACAACAGTGATAAATAGTATATGTATATCTGTGGTCTTTCTACCAATGCAGACCTGCTTGCAGTAACTCACTGTGCATCATTTGCTTATTGTTGCTTCTGTGACTTTTTTTCTTTTCTGTATCAGTTGTCAATTAATAAAAGAAGGGTTCATCATACTGATAAATTAATTTGTAGCATTGTTAGACAAATTATATACTTACGTACTTTTTTGTCTTATAATAGTACTATTGGCAAAGTTTTCAAGTGTTAGGTACGCTGTTCCCACAAAATTGGTGTACAAACTCACCCCACCTAACAAATCTTGCCTTTCTGCAGGCAGTTTGGACAAACAGTTGCAATATGTACCCAAAGGGTTAGATTAGCGCCCTTCCCCCCATTTGAAAATTTGGCATTAAGCATCTGGTTCAAACATAGTAGTTGAAGAAAATTAAAATCTCATACTGCAACTCTAGCCCTAAGTCATCTTCCTGTGCCTAGGAATTCAAAGTGTTACTGCTATATCTTCCTTCAATTGGTATGGGTAGCAGCTCTATTTGCCATATATTGAAGTTCCACAAGGGACAGGGGAGTATGAAGCCCTACCCTATAATTTCCCTCAGGATTTTTTTTTTTTTTGAAGGAAACCAGCCCATGTAAGGCCCATCCATCCCATCTTCAAATCTGTTTGAAGCTTACACCACTAGGACTGGATTAGTCAGTGAATGAACAAATTCTGAAAATCAGAAGTGGTACAACATGGGAGGTAGGGAGTTTATTTACATGAGTTCTTGCCATCTCAAGTTTTTCAACAGCTTACTCCCAAGGTACAGAGTTTGGGGGGAAGTAACCCACTTTGGCAACTTTTACTCATACTGAAAAGTACGTACTTGTGCATGTAGTCCCTTTTTAAGTCAGTAGTGTAACTGATCCCTGTGCAAAGGGCTAGCACAAGGTGTGTGCACCATGTAAGTCCCAGTTAAAACAGGGTTAAGTGGGCGTAAACTATTACTATTCCAAGTTAATAAAAGGTTGCAAAAAGAGGTCCACTGTGAGATCAGAAGCAAACTGTTTTGCTCTCTTCCCACACCGACAAATCCATGAAAATAAAATAACTTTACATATGCACATGTACGGAGTGGTATTGCTGAGCTGGTGGGGATTGAATTGGAAGAAGCAGGAGCTGATGGGCAATGGGAAGTTCTAAAATGACAAGGGGTTGGACTGGTGCACTGAGCGTGGTGGCCTTTTAAGGCAGGCATAGCCTACCATGGCTTTTGCAGGGCCTCAGCCCCTTTAAAACTTAAGGATTGTGGCAGCATTGGTCTTCAGACAAGTTGTGTGACTAATCAGATGATGAAGCTGAGAACAAGGCCTGATAGGAGGAGGGGTATGTCTTATGGCTAAGTCTGCACTAGGAATTTGTTTTATAATGCACTGTGAGGAAGCTAGTTTAGGTGTAATGAAGCTGTGAGGCCCAGTTCTGCTCAGACTGACTCTAGCTTCCCAAGTTTTCTAGCCAGTTACCCGTCAGCATTCATCGCTGCAGCAGTTTCTCAGGCCTGGTCTACACTACGCGTTTAAATCGATTTAAAGAGCATTAAATCGATTTAACGCTGTACCCGTCCACACTACAACACCCTTTATATCGATATAAAGGGCTCTTTAAATCGATTTCTGTACTCCTCCCCGACGAGAGGAGTAGCGCTACAAATCCGTATTGCTACTTTGGAATAGTGATAAGTGTGGACGGAGAATTACGTATTGGCCCCGGAGGTAATCCCACAGTGCAACCACTGACGCGCTCTGGAACGCAATCAGAACTCAGAGCACTGGCCAGGTAAACAGGAAAAGCCCGCGCCAGCGTCTGCCCCTCCCGCCAAGCCCCCGACACTCCGACTAGGAGAGTTATTGTTTCATGCAGGTTATCTATTGAGTTGTGTGCTGTTTGTTTAGTGTTGGTTTAGGAGTTTGTTCTGAGGTGGTATGTTTTGTTGTGTAAGACTGTGGAGTGCGTTGTGTGAGAGTTTTACCTGTATGCTGCATTGCGCATTATTTTGGATTGGGAAGTATCCATGACGTTGGTCGGTTTGCGTTGTGTTGGTTTGGGGGGGCTTTTGGGATGATAGTGTTAGAGGGTTATATTATTTTGGTTCTTCCTGGAGAGCAGATGACATAGGTGCCACTTTAATGATTGTAACTTGGGGTAAGATGTTCTTCTCGAGAGTTAGTTTCTCCTTTGTTCATTGTGGATACGTTGTGTATGTGTTTTTGTTTTATTTTTGAGATTTCTATGTAAAACAGGAGTTAAATTAGAATTCTCCCCGCCGCCGATTCTTCTGATTGACTGGTCTACGTTCTCTGGTTCTGTCATTTTTTTCCTATTTATGCACTCTCTCTATCATTTATAGATGATCCTATTATTCCACTGTTTCTTGCGTTGAGCTATATTTACAGCGGACTTACGATCGAGAGATTTAGCGATTGGAGTGGGGCTGAGAGTGATGACGATGAGGATTTTTAAAGGTTGTTATGGATAGCAGTTTGTTTCAGAAAGGATGTGTCATGGTTCGTAGGTTGTGTCGGTGCTGGTTGCTTCTAATTTGGCGAGCCGGTGGGTTCAGCTTCTGTCTTCGCATGAGATTCGTTACTTTGGGTGGGTGAGTAGCACGTCTTGGCCCTTGAGCTTAGGATTGTCTTTAAGGTCGGGTGGAGTAGCGGTTGTTGACCGCCTGGTGGCAGGGCTCGTCTGCTCGGTGTGGGAGGTGGAGCGTTGTGCCTCCTAGGCCGCAGGCGCCGCGGCTGCTGGGCGCTTGGGGTGCTGGGGTGGACTGTCTGGGTGAGTGTGTCCTTCTAGTTTTACAGGGTGGGATGTGTCTTGTCGCTGAGGTTCATCTCTTATGCATAGGTTATGTCCATTTTTGTGTAGATGTGGACGGTCTGTTAGTTTGTTTCTTTTTTCTTGGGTGTTCTGGTTTGATGTGTTTCATATTGATGCATTTACTTCTATCCCGGCCTCTTCTTCTTGATGCTGCTTGCTGGAGCCTTTTTCAGGTTGTGAGGAGGTTTCAGGGGGCAGTGCGTTCTGCTATTTTTTTGTCTTTATTAGATTTCTTTTGCTATTTCATTTTTATGCTATTAAGGGTTATTTTTGCGCTGATTATGGTGCTCATTTTTTTGGATCATTTAGAGAGTTTGTTTGTGGTTGGGGCTCCGGGGGATGCATCTCTTTCTTTTCTATAAGTTTGTGGTGCTTTGTTCTTGTTTCATTCTGATGTCAAGCCTCTGTCAGAGATGGATGTAGGAGACTTGTCCTAGCTTAGGCTCCGCTGCTTCTAATATGATTCCTGTTGTGTGGAGTTGTGCTGTCCTGTGTCACGCTGAAGCGTTTTAGCACCAGTGTCACTTGGCACTTTGAAACGCATTGTTTCGTGTTGTAATGGTTTTGCAAATCACCTACTTGTGTTGCAAACTGGTTTAACGGCTCTTTTTGCAGCTGCATCATTTGCCCCATGGGGGCGTTCATTTGCATGTGACTGATTGTGGGCTTTGCACTCCGAGCGTGTTGTCACTGTTGGGCTGTGGCAATGTCAGTTCACCTGAATTTTGGTGTTAGACTTGGGGTGTTTCCGATTTTAGTGTTGTTTTTTATACGGTATTTGCGATGGCTTCGAATTGTACGAGCTGTATCTGCGGGGTCCTCGGAGAGGTATGAAATCCAGGCCCTCTCTGGCTGAGGCAGGACCAAAGCAGAGATATGCTTGGGGGCTGTGGGATCAAGAGCCCACAGGCAGTCCGGGACACCCAGGCAGGGAGCAGAAGGAGGCAGCAGAAGCCAGAGCAGGGCTGTCTAGGAACCAAGTATATGCAGAGTAGCCTTGACAGAGGTTGTTCACCTGTTCTTAAAAACCCTCCGAGGACAGAGACTCCACAAACACACCTTGGGAGCCTAGAGCCTTAACTACCTCAAGTTAAGAGAAGCTGTTCCAGATCTAACAAGTGAACATCTCCTGGCTGCAGATTAAGCCATTACTTCTTGTCCAACGTCAGTGACATGGAGAACATTGATCATCATCTATTTATAATGACCAAACTGTTTCTCTTTGCCAACAAATCCATTAATGTTATTAATCCCTCTTCTTGCCTGGGTACATATGGAAGAGGGAGAAAATACTCTCTTAAGCAGAGGATGCAAATGTCAGTTTGTTCCTCCTCTCATGTTTTAGTGAAGCTTCAGAGAGCAGAAGAAACAATGACTGCCAAAGAGCATAGAGGTTTGTTTCATTTTGGATCTGTGACTATTAGCAGAAGAGTGACCTAAGGGCTGTCACTACCCCGAGACAGACACTGAACAACCCAAGCCATGTGGCTGAATTTTATGATGGGGGATTAAGACGCATCATCGCTTTACAAGAGAGCTAACTAGATTTAAAGTAGTCAACTGCCCAGTCGCCGTGTAGAAGGTGCCCTTAAGACGTAAGAACAGCCATACGGGTCAGCCCAAAGGTCTACTAGCCAAGTATCTGTCTACCCGACATGGCCAATGCCAGGCAGCAGACCCAAATCATCACAGCACAGGTGTACAATGCATAGAGGTCTCCTGAAAGATGCCCCAGAGAGTGAGCTACCAGACCATGAATCAAAGTGATCTCTCTCTGCATCATCTCCAATCCGGTTCAATGAACAGAGGCTAAGGGATACCATTCTTTACGTCCTGGTAATAGACATTTATGGACTAGCCACCATGAATTTTATCCAGTTCCTTTTAAACATTGTTAGTCTCCCAGGCCTTCAACTCCGCAGGTAAGGAGTTCCAACAAGTTGATGTGCGCGATGGGAAGAAGAACTCTTTAGTTGTTTTAAACGTGCTACCTATTAATGTCCTTTGGTGACCCCAGTTCTTGTATTAATGGGAATGAAGTAAAAAACTTTTCTTATCCATTCTCAACATCCTTCATGAATTTTAATCCACCATCTATCATATCCTCTTAGCTCCTCTTTCCAGCTGAAGAGGCCTGGCTTCTTTAATCTCTCCTCAATATGAGACCTCTCAATCAAATCCCTAATCATTTTGTTGCCTTTTCTGAACTTTTTCCAGTGCTAGAATCTTTGAGGTGAGGAACAGACCAATCTGTGCACAGTATTACAGATGTGGGTGTTCCATGGCTTTATGATAAGGGCAATAAAATATGTCAGTCTTATTTCTATCCCTTTTTAATGATTCCTAACATCACGTTCGCTTTTTTTGACTGCCTCTGCGCACTGCGTGGTCATCTTTGAGAACTGAAGAAGAAATGAGGAGACCAATCTTACGCAGTATTCATACTATACAAGGATTATATGGTTGATATAAAGCAAGTAAGAATTCTCTATCTTTGTCTCCTTTTTTTAATAATGCCTAACATCCATTTTTGCCTTTTGACTGCTGCTGCACACTGCGGGTCGTCTTCAGAGAAACTATCCAATGATGACCCAAGTCTCTTCCTGATTAGTTTAGCTAAATTAGCCCATCATATTGTATGTATAGTTTGGGGTATTGTTCCAATGTGCATACTTTACATTATCCACAGTAAATTCATTTTCCTTTTGTTGCCCATCACAGTTTTGTGAGGACCTCATGAAGTTTTTCACTGTCTGCGTTTGTCATAGTACAATATCTTAAGTAGTTTAGTATATCTGCAAAATTTTGCCACCTCACTGTTACCCCTTTCTCCAGATAATTTATGAATAATTTGAATAGGACTGGATCCTAGGAGCTCGACCACTGGGGAACACCACTAGTTACCCCTCTCCATCTGAGAATTTACCATTATCCTACCCCCTTGTTCCCTACCTTTAACCAAGTTCTCAATCCCCTCAACCCTGAGGGTTGTATTATCTTGTGAGCTGAGGTTTCTGTCTGACATTTTACGTCTTTCCGTGTTTAGTTTATGTCTCAGTGATCAAAAACCGGTCGCTGTCCACAAGGCTGGTATAGATGCCTGCTTTCTAGCCCAGCTGAGAGCTGGGGTCTGATTTCGCATGCTGACCATCAGCTGGTCAGAGTACCAGGCGAGAAGTTCGGAATTTAGGACTTTTCCAACAAGGGGAGGTGTTGTTTAGATAGGAACCTATCTGCAAGCTGTTTTTCTGAAAGTGTCTCGGCTCCCAAGAAGGGGCAGACAACCTGTGGCCACACACACATTTTCAGAGGGAATCAGGCCCTTTGGAAAATTCAAGAGAGACCACCCAGACCCAGGAGTGTCAGAAAAGGGGAATCATGTTTGCTTTAAGGATGCAGTGAGGGAAAGCTGCAGGTCCCTTCGTCCAGCACGCTCGAAATCAAGAAGAGCGATTTATCGTGGGGAAAGGTCCTGGGAGCCAAGGGAGAACGTACTGACGAGAATGGGAATAGCCTGCCAAGCTTGTATGAGCACTCAAGCATGCTCCCAGCAGATGGGTCCGGGGGCTCAGCATTTCCGAATTACTTGCCATGCCCAGCGACCGTTCACACATCGAGTTCAAATAATCGGTGATAGCATCCTTGTGCGGGGGAGCAACACCCTCCCTTGTCATGTATGCAGAAGCGTCCCTATCAGGCTAGAGAGGTCTTCCTGCGAAAGGAGGTACGTTCTGGCTGAAGGGTTGCGGTAAGGGGTAAATGAAGGAAGAGGGAGGAATTGTTGCCTGGGTGGGTTTATTTTAGTTAGTGTCTGTGGATGATACTGACTGGCGTGGGAAGCCAACGGATTCGAAGTTTAGTTTCGTTGTTCTGTGTGGGGCTGAGTTGATGATCTGATCAGGGGGTTCCTGCACATCTCTGTTGTCCTAACCCTTGAAGGGAGGGACAATGGAGCACCGTCAGAAAAGTGGATAGAAAGTAGCCTAAGAAAGTGTACAATAGTTGAGAGAAAAAACATCATGAGCTTCCCGATGGTCTAAGTGTTAGAAAGTCTACTTTCACTGCAAGGCGCGCTGGGTTTGATTCCCAGTCAGGGAAACGTAACTTGAAAACAAAAAAGCTGAGTTTTTCCTCACATGCATGTAAACAAGACTATGTTTTTTTTTTTCTGATTCCGCCCCACTCCATGTCATGCGGGCCTGGCTCAGCCCCAGCACAAGCAGCAGGTTCCCGGGATGGCCAATTACCAATGGAACAATGGACAAGCAGGGGTCCCTCTGGCACTGTGTCCACGCCCTGGCAGTGAATGTTCCTCCCAGCGGTTCCCGCTTCTTCCCTTTTTTATTGTTCTTCCGACTGTTGTTCATGAGTAGACTCGCATTGAGTTACCTCAATGGTGATGTTGCTCCGGGATGAGGGAATAGCTAGTGACTGTTCACCTGCGTCCAGGTGGAGGGGAGAAGAAAAGGACAGCCCTCCTGAAAAATGTCTCACAAGGCGCCCAACTGCTGCGACCCAGTTAATCACGGAGGTGCCTGGGAGATGATGAGGTAGGAAAGGGACTGTGTTGAATTGTCAAGGTGGGAATGAATAACAATCTACAACCAAGATATCACCATCATTAACCAGACATGAACACTAGCGCTCTTCAGCTGCATGCAGCTCAAAGCGGTGGGACAAACTGGGAGTGCATAACAGCTGCATAATGCTTTGTTGAATTCAAAAGTTCAACCAGGGGCTTTATTCCTGTCCATGGAAACAGTGACTACCCCCAATTGCATGGCTGCAGTCCGAATGGTTGCTGGGAGGAAAACACTGGACTTTCAACAGTCAGGTGGTAAGCTCTTCAAAACTCGCCAACGCTCTGAGTTCTTGCATTGCTGTCGCGCAGACGGTCAGTGGTGCAGCTGTGGGCCATCATATTCTGCACCCGAGTGAGGTGTTGAGCTGCTCACAGGCATACGCCCTACATGCCTTGCAGCAGGGGATTGCTGCACCGCCTCCATACATACCCAAAGCTGGGGAGCAGGGTGAGGTATCTCGGCAATGCCTGAGTCCAGGGCACAAATTCGCTGCCCCACAGCATAGAATCTGGCCTGCTTGAAAAAGTTGACCCCTATGAACAAGTAACCTCCAGGAGAGCAGGCTGGCCTCAGAGAGGGAAATGGGCTTCTGTGAAGCTTATACGGTCACTGGATGCAGTAAGAAACAGGAAGGGCTCTGAGTGAACCCATAACAAATCCCGGACAATAAGTATTATCCCTCGTACCAAATACACACATCCAAAAGATATGATATCAAGAAAAATTAAATTTTTTTAAAATACACTTATAAATCTAAAAAACCTAC